>NC_053490.1:422606760-422946760 GCF_905171775.1 Rana temporaria
ATCCTCTCCAGGCTGCGGTCAGGGCCGGCCTTAGGCCTTTAGGCGCCCTGTGCGAGAAAGCTTTACAGCGCCCCCCTCAGTAACCACGCCCCTTAGTAACCACACCCCTCGGTAACCACATCCATTTCTCCAATACCAGCTCCATTTAAAGCCTTCCATTCTGTTAAGTTCCCAAAAAAAAGATTACAAGCTATGATAAAAATACAACTTTTATTCACACGGTATAATAACGCCACATATACTGCAAATCACACTCTATAATAACGCCACATATAAAGTAAATCACATGGTATAATAACACTACCTGTAAATTTACTATCAAATATCAAACATAATTACAATAAAGTATTTTTTAACTTTTGTATTTACTGTTCCTTTAAGAAACACCCTATTTAAAAAAGAAAATACAAAAACAGACATTAAGCAGTACACTGCATTTATAAAAAAATAATTTACTTACAGAAAAAAGTTTTTACATCTGCTGCCTGCTTCTGTGGATTCTTGCCCTCCCGTGTCTTCTCAGTGCGCGTGGCATATGAGCTCCTCATAGCAAGGCAAGGACAGCCACCATGCCATCTTTCCGGCAGAATCCGCCTGTGGCCTGCCAGGTGTACCTAGAGCATTTGGCACCCGGGGCGGATCCTATATCTGCCCCCCCGTAAAATGTAAAAACACCCCACTGTGCCCCCTGCATCCTTCAATATCTCTGTCACTACTGTGTACCCCCTCTCCACAACTGCACCTCTGGACCCCTTTACATTACACAGCACCCTGCATCACTGGCCCCCTTTACATTACACAGCACCTCTGGACCCCTTTACATTACACAGCACCCTGCACCTCTGGGCCCCTTTACATTACACAGCACCTCTGGACCCCTTTACATTACACATCACCCTGCACCTCTGGACCCCTTTACATTACACACCACTCTGGGCCCCTTTACATTACACATCACCCTGCACCTCTGGGCCCCTTTACATTACACAGCACCCTGCACCTCTGGGCCCCTTTACATTACACAGCACCCTGCACCTCTGGACCCCTTTACATTACACAGCACCCTGCACCTCTGGGCCCCTTTACATTACACAGCACCCTGCACCTCTGGGCCCCTTTACATTACACAGCACCCTGCACCTCTGGGCCCCTTTACATTACACAGCACCCTGCACCAATGGACCCCTTTATATTACACAACACCCTGCACCTCTGGGCCCCTTTACATTACACAGCACCCTGCACCTTGCACCCCTGGGCCCCTTTACATTACACATCACTCTGCACCCCTTTACATTACACAGCACCCTGCACCTCTGGACCCCATTACATTACACAGCCCCCTGCACCTCTGGACCCCTTTACATTACACAGCACCTCTGGACCCCATTACATTACAAAGCCCCCTGCACTTCTGGACCCCTTTACATTACACAGCACCTCTGGATGGACCCCTTTACATTACACAGCACCTTGCACCACTGGGCCCCTTACATTACACAGCACCCCACAGCTCTGGACCCCTTTACATTACACAGCACCCTGCATCTCTGGACCCCTTTACATTACACAGCACCCTGCATCTCTGGACCCCTTTACATTACACAGCACCCTGCACCTCTGGACTCCGTTACATTACACAGCACCCTGCACCTCTGGACCCATTTACACTACACAGCACCTTGCACCACTGGGCCCCTTTACATTACACATCACTCCGCACCCCTTTACATTACACAGCACCCTGCACCTCTGGACCCCATTACATTACACAGCCCCCTGCACCTCTGGACCCCTTTACATTACACAGCACCTCTGGACCCCATTACATTACAAAGCCCCCTGCACTTCTGGACCCCTTTACATTACACAGCACCTCTGGATGGACCCCTTTACATTACACAGCACCTTGCACCACTGGGCCCCTTACATTACACAGCACCCCACAGCTCTGGACCCCTTTACATTACACAGCACCCTGCATCACTGGACCCTTTTACATTACACAGCACCCTGCACCACTGGACCCCTTTTACATTACACAGCCCCGGACACCTGTATGTTACACAGACACCCCCTAACAGTTCTGGACCCCCTGCATGTTACGCAGACCCCCGTACAGTGCATACCCCTCCCCCTACAATACAGATCTCTCCTTACAATACAGAACCCCCTCTACAATACAGATTCACCCCTACAATAGACCACCCATACAGTGCAGACCCCCTACAATAAATAACACCCCCACAATACAGAACCCCACTACAATAAAGAACCCCCCCTCACAATACAGAAAACACCCCTCCCCCTACAATACAGATCAACCCCTACAGTGCAGACCCCCCCCTACAATAAAGAACCCCCCCCCCCACACACACAATACAGAAAACACCCCCCCCCCTACAATACAGATAAACCCCTACAGTGCAGAGTGACCCCCCTACAATAAAGAACCCCCCACCCCACAATACAGATAGAACACACACACCCCCCGGCCCCCCCCTTCAGACCTGTAAAGCAAGCAGGCTCAGATAACCTGCTTGCCGCGTGCTGCACACACAGCACAGTACAGGCAAGGGGGAGGCTGCTTCACTGCTCGGCTGCGTGACTGAGACAGTCACAGACAGCCGAGACTCAGACCCGCGGAGCTGCCGAAGGAGAAGGGGGATCACTGCGGCCAGGTCCCGGGTGTGCCGACGGCTCGCTGGGATGCGGCTTGCACGGCACCCCCCCCCTGCAAAGCCAGGCGCCCGGCACCACGCCATCCCACCCAGCAAGGTCCTCTTCCGTCGCGGGGGGGCGCCGGCCTGACACCCCCAGTGTGCGTCACGCCCCCGCCCACTACCTAATACACGGGCGAATTAAAGAATCTGTGCGGTCGCCAGGCGCCCATGTTGCTATGGCGCCCTGTGCGATCGCACTCTCCGCACACCGCAAAGGCCGGCCCTGGCTGCGGTCATCCCTGCTGCTTCTGCACCCTTTTCTTCCACACTTTTTCCTTCCACATAACTCTCTATTAATGTGCTTTGACACAGAACTTTGGGAACATCCAACTTCTTTGGGAATTACCTTTTGAGGCCCCGTACACACGACAGAGTTTCTCGGCAGAATACACCGAGAAACTCGGTCAAAACCCGGATTCTGCCGAGAAACTCTGTCGTCTGTACAGTTTTGGCTCGATGGAGCCGCCGAGGAGCTCGACGAGAAAATAGAGAACATGTTCTCTATTTTCTCGTTGTTCTATGGGAGAAGGCGTCCCGCCGAGCTCCTCGGCGGCTTCATCCCAGAACTCGACGAGGAACTCGACGTGCCAGGCACGTCGAGTTCCTCGGCCGTGTGTACGGGGCCTGAGACTTTCCCTCCGTATGGAGGGTGTTCATGATGATTTTTTGCACAACTGTCAGGTCAGCAGTCCATTTAAAGGTTTAGGAACCCTTTGCAGGTGTTATGGCTTGATTAGCTTATTAGAGTGGGACACTTAGGCCCAGATTCTCAAAGGAGATACGACGGCGTATCTCCAGATACGCCGTCGTATCTCTGAGTCTGAGCCGTCGTATCTATGCGCCTGATTCTTAGAATCAGTTACGCATAGATTTGTATTAGATCCGACCAGCGTAAGTCTCTTACGCCGTTGGATCTTAACTGCATATTTACGCTGGCCGCTAGGGGCGTGTACGCTAATTTACGCCTAGAAATATGTAAATCAGCTAGATACGCGAATTCACGAACGTACGCCCGGCCGACGCAGTACAGATACGCCGTTTACGTTAGGCTTTTCCCTGCGTAAAGTTACCCCTGCTATATGAGGCGTACATGCGGCGTACCAATGTTAAGTATGGACGTCGTTCCCGCGTCAAATTTTGTAAATTTTACGTCGTTTGCGTAAGTTGTCCGTGAATGGGGCTGGACGTAATTTACGTTCACGTCAAAACCAATACGTCCTTGCGAGCAATGCACACTGGGATATGTCCACGGACGGCGCATGCGCCGTTCGTTAAAAACGTGAATCACGTCAGGTCACATAACATTTACATAAAACACGACCCCTGTTCCACATTTGAATTAGGCGGGCTTACGCCGGCCTATTTACTCTACGCCGCCGCAACTTACGGAGCAAGTGCTTTGAGAATACTGCACTTGCCCGTCTAAGTTGCGGAGGCGTAACGTAAATAGGATAGGTTACGCCCGCTCAAAGATGCGCCGATCTACGTGAATCTGGGCCTTAGAGACTAGAATATTGCACCTTTTCACAATATTCAAATTGTCTGAGATTGTGGATTTGGGGGTTTCATGAGCTGTAAGCCATAAACATCACAATTATGACAAATCACGTCTTGAACTATCTTGCTTTGCATGCAATGAGTCTATCTCATATATTAGTTTCACCTTTTAAGTTGCATTAGTGAAATAAATGAACTTTTGCATGATATTAAATTTTTTCAAGTTTCACCCCGTACTACGGTACGGTTGTAAACTGTAAATAGGATTGTCTACATTTTGTTGAGTATGCTCCTGACTGAATATAAGTGATTCTGGTTACTATAGACTCACTCAAATACTTTTGTGTGGTAGAGGAGGTGTCCACCAGGGCAAAGACGGGGGGGGGGGGAGCAAACAGGCACCTCACCAGGTGCTCTGTTGAGGGGGATGCTGTCAAGTTAACCGCTCATCCTGCTGCTCACTTACAATAGTGACCACAGTGTCACACCTGTCAGAAGGAGCAGCAATGGCTGCTGCTGGAGGGAGGATTTGGCTTTCTCCTCCCCCAGCCTGCATGGGGTGGAAAGGAGTTGGCACTGAGACAGACTGCTGTCCTCAGTCTTAGCGCGTCGCTGCTGAGGAAAGAGGGCAGACTGTGTCCTTCTTCTTATTCTCTCCCACTGTCATGTGACATGTCTGGAGAGAAGAAGGAGTCGATTTAAGTACCGATCTGCCATTTCCAGTGAAGGTGAAAGGGTGGGGGGCAACAACTCGGAAGCATGGGGACACCTGATTCAAAGAGGGGGACTATATTAGGGAAACCTCATGTAAAGGGGAACTCTACTGGGGACTCCACCTGGTGGGGGTCGCAATTTGCAATAATTTTGCTGGTTGCTGGATGATGGTGTCCCAGCACTGGTGTCCACCATGTGGCCTAGACTCCTGTGAATCCAGGATTTAAAAAAAAAAATCAGTTCTCTGATCTCCTGTTGTTTGAATGTTTCTAGAGGAGCTCTACCTTAAAGGTAACTCTTATGCCCTGTACACACCATCGGTCCATCCGATGAAAACGGTCTGATGGACCGTTTTCATCGGTTAACCGATGAAGCTGACTGATGGTCAGTCGTGCCTACACACCATCGGTTAAAAAACCGATCGTGTCAGAACTCGGTGACGTAAAACACAACGACGTGCTGAAAAAAATGAAGTCCAATGCTTCCAAGCATGTGTCGACTTGATTCTGAGCATGCGTGGATTTTTAACCGATGGACGTGCCTACAAACGATTGTTTTTTTTTTATCGGTTAAGTATTCATCGGTTAAATTTAAAACAAGATTGCTATGGATAAATAACCGATGGGGCCTACACACGATCGGTTTGGTCCGATGAAAACGGTCCATCAGACCGTTCTCATCGGTTTGACCGATCGTGTGTACGCGGCATAAGTTGATGCACTTTTTAAAGCATCACCTATTGACAATTATGGGTAGTTTGTCACCATTTGCATATTAGGTATCTATGTACTTGACTCAGTCTCATCTTTTATACTTTACAGAAAATGTGGACTATTTATTTTGTTTGTGCACATTAAAATAATTGGATTGCATTTTTTATTGAAAACATAGATTTGATTTGAATCAGTTATGCAACATAAAAAAATGCATTTTATCCTGCAAATTGCAGCAGTATCCTCAGGCTCATTTGTTAACATAGGTAAACCATACTGTACAGACTAGTGTAATCATTTTCCTAAATTACCTATTGTTTAAAATTGTATAAAATGCATTTATTTTTAAATATAACAGTGCCTTTAACCCACTAAAAAATAAAAAACATAAAAAAAATTAAAATTAAAGGATCTGTGGAAAATAAATATGATTTTATAAATATGATTTTATAATTGTACCTTTTGGCAATTGCTGAAGACAAATTTGTGAAAAAAGAAAGGAGAGAGGAGACAAGATACTAGATTATATTATACACTGTGCTTATACCAAAGCCATATGGGGCAGATCCACAAAGAAAGTACGCTGGCGTATCTACTGATACGCCGGCGTACTTTCAAATTTCCCGCTTCGTATCTTTGTTTTGAATCCTCAAAACAAGATACGACGGCATCTGGGTTAGATCCGACAGGCGTACGTCTTCGTACGCCTTCGGATCTTAGATGCAATTCTTCGGCGTCCGCTGGGTGGCGTTCCCGTCGTATTCTGCGTCGAGTATGCAAATTAGCTATTTCCGACCATCCACGGACGTACGAGCGGCCGTCGCATTCTTTTACGTCGTTTCCGTTCGGCTTTTTTCGGCGCATAGTTAAAGCTGCTATTTGGTGGCGTACGCAATGTTAAGTATGGCCAGCGTTCCTGCGTCGAATTTGAAAATATTTTATTTTGTTTGTGTAAGTCGTCCGTGAATGGGGCTGGACGTAATTTACGTCCACTTCAAAACAATGACGTCCTTGCGACGTCATTTAGCGCAATGCAGGGTGGAAAATTTAGGGACGGCGCATGCGCAGTTCATTCGGCGCGGGGGCGCGCTTCATTTAAATGAAACACGCCCCCTACTCGCCAATTTGAATTACGCGCCGTTACGCCTCGAGAGATACACTACGCCGCTGTAACTTACGGCGCAAATTCTTTCTGGATTCAAAGCTTTGAAAAGTAAGTTACAGCGGCGTAGCGTATCTCACATACGCTGCGCCCATGCAATTGTACGTGGTCTAATAAAACTTTAAGGAGCTAAAAGCAATAACAGAAGACTTTTTTTGTACATTTTACCTGCCAGGATGCAAGATATATGAAACAAGAAGGCTCTTATAAAATAGGATTATGTTAATACGAAAATCTGAATCAAATTCCACACAAAGATTTGGTCTATTAAAAATAGTTAGTAACTAATATTAAACTGGCATTATAACCCAGAAAAAGTAATTTTACATAAAGCGATCCAATGGCACAGCTCTAAAATACGTCTGTTACAGGTTCTTGGCAGACATCTAGTGGTGGGGCAGAATCCTCCAGCCAGTACTTTAATGTACGAACAATGTGAATTACTGTATACTGCCCCCAATGCAACCAACAGCCAGCATACTGATGCCATTGTATGTAGCAGTGTCTGGACTTATTGAAGTGTGCTTGAGGATTATGTTTTAGTAAAAATTATTTTATACTGTTAACCCATAATATTAAGTTATGTGCTTCTTTTGCACAGTAAGTGAGTGAGTGAGTGAGTAACTTGTATAGCGCAACAAATGCGAACTTAATCGCCTCAAGGCGCTTGCATCCAGCGTTGTCCTTATCCTTCAGAAGAGGTGGGTCTTTAGTTTTTTCCTAAAAGCCTGATGGTTTTCTTCCAAGCGGATGGTCGTGGGTAGGGCATTCCAAAGCCGGGGTCCTTGGACTGCAAATCTATGTTCTCCCTTAGATTTGTAGCGGGATTTAGGGATTTGGAGAAGGTTTTGGTTAGTTGACCGGAGCACGTGCTTGGTGATGTAGGGTTTTATTTTCTCGCTTAAGTATTGAGGAGCGTTACCCTGTGTACATTTGTGGGTGAGGCGGGGCGTGGCCTGACTAGCGATGGAGTAGGACGCAGGTTGCCGGAGCTCCTCTCGCTGAATATACTGCTTACCAGCCTACGACATTCTTAGGGTTTGATCGTGCCCACAAACCTGCCAGAAGACTCCGGAACAGGAGTGGAGGATGTCCCCACCGAAAAAAAACGTCCGCAGCGGTCGATAAACTGGCCAAATACAGACACGGGCAGGGGTGGACTGGTACAAAAATTTGGCCCTGGACTTCATCCAGACTGGCCCACTTAATTTTTGCAAACACACACACAAACACAGTAAACTATACACAATTGTCGGCGGTAAAAATAGCGGCGTTTTACCGCCGACACTATGGGCGGCTCAGTGTGAAAGGGGTCTAATACATCAGTTACTATGACCAGTGGCAGTGCATTTACCCCCGTCCCCCCACCATGCTGCATATTAAAAAAATCACAGACACATACACTGACCCCCCCTGACACAAACACTGACCCCCCCCTTCTCACACATATACTGACCCCCCCTCCTGACACATATACTGACCCCCCCTCCTGACACATATACTGACTCCCCCCTCCTTACACATATACTGACCCCCCTCCTTACACATATACTGACCCCCCCTCCTTACACATACACTGACCCCCCCTCCTTACACATATACTGACCCCCCTCCTGACACATATACTGACCCCCCCTCCTTACACATATACTGACCCCCCTCCTTACACATATACTGACCCCCTCCTTACACATATACTGACCCCCCTCCTGACACATATACTGACCCCCTCCTTACACATATACTGACCCCCCTCCTTACACATACACTGACCCCCCCTCCTTACACATACACTGACCCCCCCTCCTGACACATATACTGACCCCCCTCCTTACACATATACTGACCCCCCTCCTTACACATATACTGACCCCCCCTCCTTACACATATCCTGACCCTCCTCCTGACACATATACTGCCCCCCCCCTCCTTACACATATACTGACCCCCCCTCCTTACACATATACTGACCCTCCCTCCTGACACATATACTGACCCTCCCTCCTGACACATATACTGACCCCCCCCCCCTCCTTACACATATACTGACCCCCCCCCTCCTTACACATACTCTGACACCCACTTCCTTTCACAGTCCCCTCCTTTCTGGTATCCTTTACAACCATCTTCTTTCTTTGCAACAAACACAGCTCCCTTTATGTCAGTGCCCCCTCCCTTACCTTACACAGCAGGGAGAAGACAGAGGCGGCAGACGAGTCCAAGCAGAAGGCGGGAGCTGTTTAACTTTCCATGTAACAGACAGACGATTGGTTGCTAGGACCGCCCCTAGCAACAAATCACAGGCTTTTTAACTTGAAAAGTTGGACAGCTCCGTCTTCTGCTCGGACAGTCTGCTTATTGTATGGATGAAAGCGGCTGGGGGGAGGAGGAGGAGGAGTTACACGGGAGAGAAGATTTCTGAGAGGACACACAGGCAGGATGTTCAACAGGTTCACTGTTGTCACCCTGCACTCCACGCGCCATGCACCCCCTCCAGCAGCGATACTCTGCAGCCTGCACTGGAACCGTGCACTTGTAGTAGTGGCAACGGGTGCGGCCACCACCTTCCTCCCCAGCCAGCAGTCAGACTCTGCAGCCACAGGACCCGATACCAATGTGCGGGGCCCCTTCTTCCAGTACATAGCAAACATTGCCTGTATACATTCTGACTGTCAGAGTGTATACAGGCAGTGTTTGCAAATGTACTGGACGAAGGGCCACCGCACATTGGTATCGGGGCTTGCGGCCGCAGTGAGAGTGGAGCTGTCACATCTAAGCACTGATGTCGGGGATGGGGTGCCCCCGCATATTGGCCCCGCCCATCCCCGACATCAGTTTTGACAGCTCCACTCTCACTGCGGCCGCACACCCCCGCTTGCCCACCAATCACTGGATGTTTACACTCAGGGCAAGACTCCGGGCTTTTTGGGGACCCATTTAGGGCTCTAGCCATCCCCTCCCGACTCCCCTGAGTTACAACTGGCCCACTGAGCCATCGGCCCACCGGGAAACTCCCGGTAGTCCCGATGGCCAGTCCAACCCTGGACACGGGGGAGACGAGGAGCAGGCCAAAGATGGCGCCAACGACACTCCGGGGGAAGGACGACATGCGGAGGACATGGCGAAAGTGCTGGAGGCTATAGCCGCACTCCAAGGCACCCTGACGGCCAAAATTGACGAGGTGAAGCTAGATATCTCCCTCATAAGACAGGATCTGTCCACGGTCAGGGAGAGGGTCACTGAGGCGGAGGCCCGTATTAGCGCCGCGGAAGACATACTGCATCCTCTACAAAATGTCATGGAGGACATGCAGCGCCAGATACACCAACTCCACTCCCATCAAGATGAGATGGAGAACAGGCTCCGCCGCTGTAATTTGCGGTTCGTAGGCCTGCCGGAACGAGCAGAGGGAAGAGACCCAGCTGAATTCCTGGAGAATCTCCATATTAAAGAGTATGGGAGAGAAGCGTTCTCGGTTATGTTTGCGGTGGAAAGGGCACACCGAATACCTGCAAAGCCACCACCTGAAGGAGCACCCCCCGTACATTTATTGCCAAATTCCTGAATTTCAGGGATAGGGATAAGATTATGCGCCTGTCAAGAGAAAAGGGGAATATGAAGGTGGAAAATGGCCATGTGGCGGTGTTCCCGGACTTTTCCAACGAGGTGCAGAGGAAAAGAGCGCAGTATCAGGATGTGAAGCGCCGCCTACGGGTGCTGCACCTCAAGTACGCCATGTTATTCCCGGCTAGGCTCAGAGTGGAAGAGGATGGTCGGGCGCAGTTTTTTGACACCCCTGCCGCGGCTGCGGCATGGCTGGATCGTAAAGGGAGACAAGAGTGATGCCGGATACGGTTAACCGTGAGTACTGTTTCCTGGAGATCGACGGGCAGTTTTACCTCCTGTTAGGGGCCCGAGTGTTTAGGGCTCTACCGAAGAGGAACGAGGGCGGGCGCCACGGGCCTGCCTCGTGCTGGTACTGGAACCCCAAGTTTACTTTTAGGTTTATTTTTCCATTCCCCCCTGTGACCCCCCTTCTTTTTGTTTTCTTTTTTATTACTCCTGGCTCAAGGCCCTGTTGTACACATTTTTTTCTTTTTGAAGTTATCTGCTATATATGGCGGGGCCCAAGTGAGACAGACACAGCCTCATGAGGATCTAGAGGGAGGGACAGAACTTTCTGTGAAGGAATATTTTCATACACCTGCAGACGAATAGAAGATCCGCTGATGACATGTTGGAAGTGGTGGGGAGGTCACAGAGTGTACTATGTTGAATAGCGGGAGGAGCAAGGCCCTGACCTTTTTTAAGAGTATGGGCCCCATTCCCTTTTTTTTTCTATCATGGGGATGCTAACTTTTTCCCGCTCCAAGTCCACGTGTTGCTCAGTGAACAACCACCCCCACGGGACAAGCTGCTATTATAACACAAAGTTTTACATGGAACCCAAGATGTGTGCCTCCAGTCAGAGTTTACTGCTGGAAGATATGCTTGATATTTCTAATGTGATGTTTGAACTGTTTGGGGATCGAATGCTCACACCAGGTTGGGGAGGTGCTGGGCTGGGAGGGGGGGAGGGGGAGGTAAGTTGGCAGGGTCACCGTTGTGACTCTCAAAGGTTCATGAGTTATGTGAAACGTTGTAGAGATGTGAAGAGGCATGTACAGAATGTTGAAATAAGTAGGGGAGACCCTTATGACATTGGGTTAATGTGTTTGATATATTCCTGTGATACCTTGCTGTCATGATCTGTGTCATGACTCTGGTCACCTGCTGGTGGCACTGTTCTCTTCAGTAACAGGGGTGCAGTTCTGGTGGCCTCCAGCAGGTGTCGCCCAATACAGATTTGCACAGGTATTTAAGCCCGCCCTAAACTGGAGTTCAGGGCTTCAGTATTTTGCTTGTCAGCCTGTTCCCTGCCTGACCTGTTAGCTGTTGCCCATCTGTTCCTGCTTCGCTCCCTGCCCTGGACCCTGTCGCTTATTGACCCCGGCTTGTATTTTGGACTTTGCTGCTCTCTCCTATCCTTGACCCCTGGCTTGGACCTCGGACTTGCTTATGTCTTATCCCTGCATTACCTGCTTAGTGGTTTTTGGTTGCTGTGTCACGCTTGCTTTCATTGATTGTTTTTCACGTGTGCTTTAACTTAATAAACATATATATTTTTTCACTATCTTGGTGCCTGTTTCCATTAGTGCAGCCCATTGACCTGTAACTCAGTACTCGGATGCCTGCGTGGGCATCCCCTGACACTTGCTGGCCCAACTGTGTAATATACACCTGGTGACACATTTGTGGGTGAGGCAGAGCGTCTTGAAAGTCACCCGGTCCTGTATGGGCAGCCAGTGGAGGGACCTCAAGACCGGAGAGATTGGTTCCCACGTTTTTTTACCTGTTACCAGTCTGGCTGCCGTGTTCTGGACGACTTGTAGACGTGAAATCTGGTATTTCGGTAGTCCTAAGTAGAGGGAGTTTGCGTAGTCGAGTCTTGAGTTGATGATTGTTCCAACATCTACTGCTGTGTCCTCTTCCGGGATGAAGGGGATGAGTCTACGTAGCATGCGGAGAAGATGATGAAATCCGCTGACTACTGACCCTATTTGTGCATTCATAGTCATGTCTGAGTCAAAGATGACTCCAAGGCTTTTGACTTTGTTGCTTGGCGCGATGGTTTGTCCGAGAGATTATTGGTCAAAAATAGCTTGTTAATAATGAAACCTGATAAACAAGTATTTTGTTACAGCAACGCTATGATGTGGTCATTTGGGTGGTAGACAGGTGTGGGCTTGTCCATAATGGTATGGACCTCAACCTCTATTACAGTACTAGCTATGATTGTCCTTGCTGTAGAATGGATGTTAATAAGGGAATTAATGATGACGAGGGAGAGGAGGAGGATGATAAATCAAGAAACAAACCACATGGTCTTCAACACAACTTACATAAGTTCTAGCACCATTGCTGTTGGTCTTGCCTCTCTGGCTATCATCGAGCAATCTGCTATAAGACTCATGAGGAGTTGATGGCTTCTAAGAACTTTCATACTTCAGGATGACATATCCATTGTTTACTCATGGACAGTGTGTGCAGGCAAAGGCTAAGCTGTACCTAGCCAGTTCAGGTGCAAATTTTGTCCCCTAAGCAATCTCCTGCCATAAATCTGGTAAGCACAGTGGCCAACAATGCCATTATTCTATTAGAGGTTATCTGGTCTCCTCTTCCTAGTAATTATCACATCATCTGGTTCCTCTCCAAACATTAATGTATATCGATAGCTGCCTGCTGCTCCAGAAATCATCAAATGTTTCTTGGCTGAGAGCTTATCACTATGTCATTATCACATGTTTTTGGCTCCAAGGCAACATTTCTGCAGCCATAATACTGTCATGCATGTATTACTGGACTAGCCGCAGTAGTTTGCATACACTATTTTGTCAAAACCACCATCACCAGAACCATCAGCAATGACAAGCTGATCCCTGTGTCTCCTGTAGAAAGTAGTGTTCAAATATATTAATTATTTATATATAAAAAATTATAGTTATCAGATACTTTGCTCATTCCAAAATACTGTTGGTGCCTATATTGGTGTGATGCTGCCTCTAGCCCATGTAAAAAAATAGTTTTCATGTAAATCAGTTTTGTCTGCATTGTCATAATTGGTAGCCTGGTTGGTTCCTAATGTTAATGCTATTTTGTTGCATCTTTTTTTTAACCATTTTAACCACTTGACAACCGGGCCTATTTTGGCACTTCCTTTGGCACTCTCCTTCATGTAAAAATCAATTTTTTTTTGCTAGAAAATTAATCAGAACCCCCAAACATTATATATATATATTTTTTTAGCAGACACCCTAGGGAATAAAATGGCGGTCATTGCAACTTTTTTTCTCGCACGGTATTTGCGCAATCATTTTTCAAACGGCTTTTTTTAGGGAAAAAAACAGTTTCATGAATTAAAAAATAACAAAACAGTAAAGTTAGACCAAATTTTTGAAAATGTAAAAGATGATGTTACGCCAAGTAAATAGATAACTAACATGTCACACTTTAAAATTGCGCACACTCATGGAATGGCGCCAAACTTCAGTACTTAAAAATTTCCATAGGTGACGTTTTTTTTTTTTTTACAGGTTGCTATTTTCGAGTTACAGAGGAGGTCTAGTGCTAGAACTGTTGCACATGCTCTAACACGCGACGATACCTCTCATGTGACTTGCATGCGTGTTCGCTGTATTTAATTTTTATTTTACTTAATTTTTTATTTTTACATTTTTTTTTTATCACTTTTATTCCTATTACAGGGAATGTAAACATCCCTTGTAATAGGAATCACTTTGACAGGTCCTCTTTATGGAGAGATGTTGGGTCATAACGTCACGCCCGGGCCTCCAATGGTTCTAGAGATGACTGGTAATCTCTATGCTTCTCAGACAGCGTCGGCCGATTCGCTCTCCGGGCCCCCGATGGCACGGGAGAGCCCGGGGAAGCACCGGATGGCGGCGGGAAGGGGGATGTCCCCTCCCGCCGCCTATAAGAACGATCAAGCGGCAGAACTGCCGCTTTGATCATTCTTATAGTGCACAGAATCGGCAGCTGAAGGCATCATTCAGATATCACCGCACAAAGCCGGACAAAGCCGAGGCCGTTAAAAGTCGGCCTCCGGTTGTAAAGTGGTTAATAAATCTCTCAGTAGGCTATCCAAAAAACATTTGGGTTAGACGTGTTTATGTCAGTGCAATGTGACAGGACCAGAACCTTTCTAGAACTCTTGTCTCAGGGGACATCATAGTGATTGAAAAAAAAAAACACATCCCTTAAAGCAGTATTAAACCCAAAAACAAAAAATAAAAAAAAATACAGCTCACAAATTCTTCTGGTGGCTGCATTAGTTCTGTTTTTTAGTTTTTTTACCGTCATTTTCACTTGGTGATCCGGCCAGTAAACTTGGTATTTTTCTGGTACAATCTTTTTTATTGAAATTTTTGAAGAAATGGAAAAACGATTATAATAATCCCACGCAGGGGATGTGAACATATCCGCATGACAAAACACAGCTTGATAATACACAGTAAACACAGATGTGATAATGGGAAGTGTCGAACAGCAACAACCCTCTGGCCACCCTCTGGCCAAGACCGGGGGTCTACATGGAGCAACTGAGCTTGGTTGTTAAGAAATTAAAACGCAAAAAATCCACAAGTAGAAAAACAGAACTGAATTTGAGAACATACGAACAAAAACACAAATGCAAAAACATACAAAAAAAAAATGAAAATAAAAAAAAACACAGGGGAAAGACAAATGAGAAAGAGAGAGAAAGAAGGAGAGCTAAGGGAAGAAAGGGGGTAGTGAGCAGAAAGGTTGGATGAGAAAAAGACAAGGGACGGGTAGGGTACCCCCAGATCGGGAGGAAAGAGAGGGTCAATTGGTGAGGCCCAAACTGATCGGATGCAGAGTGGGAAGAGCGTAGGACCACCACGGACCCCAAACTTTGAGGAACTTGGCGTGGGAGTCATGAAGAATGCTGGACATCTTCTCATTAATCATAAGGGTCGTTAAAATGCTCTTCACCTCTGCACGCTTTGCAGCAATAAACAAATTAGTGGCCAACTTTTGTTGATAAGAAAAGAGGCCCGGGATCGGGCAGTGAAGTAAGGCCCATTTAGCCTCTCTGCTGGGGGATATGTGGAAGAGAGTGGACAGAAGACCAAACACCCTTGACCAGAATCCCACCAAACGGGGGCAGGACCACCAAATATGAAGTTCATCTCCACGCTGACCACAGCCCCTGAAACATCTATCGCTGCAAGATGGGTTCATTTTGGCAATACGGGAAGGGACCCAGTACCAACGGAGGAGCACCTTATAGGCTGCCTCTAGGGTAACCATATTAAAGGAACATTTTGCAGTATTAGACCAGGCCTCGCTCCAGTCCGCTAAATTGATATGAGATAAGTCCTGCTCCCAGTGGAGGACATAAGACAACGAGGATGGAGTCCTGCTTATATTAAGAGAAGAGTATATCAAAGGTATCGTACCTGGAGATCCTGGCGATTCTTGGCACCTAAGCTCATAGGCCGTTTTCTGAAAGGGGAAAACATCATTACGCCTGAGAGATGAGATCCAGTGTCGTAATTGGAGATAGTGGAAAAATTACACAGAGGGGGCATCATGAGTTCCAAGAAAATGTCGAACTTGAGAGAATCCATGGGCTGGCCACCAAAAAAAACCATGAGGTTGTTCAAGGCCGGGGGAAATAGGGGGTTATTTAGGAGGGGGAGGAGCAGGAGGGACGGGGACATACTGTAAGCCCACCGGAATACCGGACTGCGTCCCAGAGTTTTTAAGAAAAAATAGGAGGGGGATGTGGGGGGGGGGATAGGTGGAATATACAACAGGCACCTCTGGAATAAATAGGAACAAATAACATACAGAGGGCCAATAAAACAGGCCACATCTATAAGAGAAAGAGGCATCAAGAACAAAATTTCAAGAGCATTTTAGTGAGCATACAAAAAACATCAGCACAATAACACAGTAATGACGCCTCGTCATGGGTCCGTGGGGACGGAATGTGGGCACAAAGCCTCAGATCAACTGGTGCAAGGCAATATAGCAGAGTATCCACCGGGGAGACCCCCGGGGCCATCCTACCCCCACAAACCCATGAGGAAGCAGATTCCCCCAGGGGCAAAACCAAGAGGCATGATACAAATATCAAGTCATCTATAGGGTTCGCAGGCAGGGGCTTTGCTGACAGTATAGTAAAAATTGGGGAACATGGGGGGGTTAGGGAGGGGGAGCAGGGACAGGGTAGGGGAAAAGGGCGGGTGAAGTGGGATAACGTAAGACCTGAGCGTGAGCCCCAGCTATAACAACATCAAAAGTTCAACACCAAAAGAGCAAAAGCAAAAACATAAAAAAAAAGGGGGGGAACTGGTACAGTCTCGTGTCTACCAAAGTTAAAGTGCCAACAATCCAAGGGACAGGTAGGCAGACATGGAAGGGTGAGAAGCAGGACAGTGATACGCAGGCAAGCACAGGCAAATGGTAAACCGTCCAGGTAAAGTTCAAACAAGAATGAGCCGTAACAGTGCCAGCATGCTAAAGAAGGGCAGCCCACCCGTCCATGGCTGGGGTAAACAGACAATGAAAAAAAAAAGGGAAGGCCAAAAATCAGCCAAAGGCAAAAGAGGAGAGGATTTCTGAGCCTACTGCCTCTCACAGTGGATGGTAGGAAACGTAAGTCAATAAGTCCAGGAGACACAATCAAACAGGGTCGAACTTACAGATCCAGGACTCATCCCGGGCCAGAGTGTGGGGAGCAGTAAACTTGGTGTTTTTCAACTTCCTTTAACAGACCAAGATGTTCAGACAAATTAACAGTTAGGGGGGTTCAGACAAACCATTTAACACTGACAGGGGTGCTTACAATAAATCAACTTTTACTCATTTATGTAAAATTTTTATCACAAAAAAAATATTAAGTTCTAGCTGGAAGTTAATTTAACTTCAATTTGTTAGTTAAGTCCATTTAAATATTGTTGTCTAACACTACCCTCTCCCCAGACTGGCAATGCTGCTTTCCAAAGGTGTTTGCTTTACTACTTCATTGAGAATACAGATACCCTAAGACAGTACTGTAATGCCGCGTACACACGATCGGTTCGTCTGATGAAAAGGGTCTTATGGACCGTTTTCATCAGACGAACCGATCGTGTGTGGGCCCCATCGGTTATTTATCCATATGTTAAAAAATAGGAACTTGTTTTAAAATTATCTGATGGATAAAAAACCTATAGAAAAAAAACGATCGTCTGTGGGTACGTCCATCGGTTAAAAATCCATGCATGCTCAGAATCAAGTCGACGCATGCTTGGAAGCATTGAACTTCAATTTTTTCAGCATGTCGTTGTGTTTTCCATTACCGCGTTCTGACACGATCGTTTTTTTAACTGATGGTGTGTAGGCGCGACTGATCATCAGTCAGCTTCATCGGATAACTGATGGAAAAATCCATCAGACCGTTTTCATCAGACTAACCTATCGTGTGTACGCAGCATAAGGGTTTTCCAAAAATAATTAAAAGCGGTTTTGTGTTTCTGGATGATTGTAACACCATTGTTATTATACTGTACGTTGTTACATTGTATGGAAAATGTTGAATAAAAGTTTTATGAAAGTAAGAAATAGAATTATTGCACCCACCACATCTAATGATCGGTAGGCTGCAATATATTACCTTATTAGGTTGGCTGTCCCAAGAGCACTGATGGTATGCATTGACCCAAAATGGTTGCATAGTTTTCCAGATAATAACAGGAAAAAATAAAGTTTATTGGTAACTTTAACAAAGTTAAAATTAACATTGTTGAGTATCATGTTATTTAGAACACAACAGGCAATTTGGCAATGGCTTCTATGAAAAATAACTAAAAACTTGTAATAAAATACAGTGTTGTGAAAAAGTATTTGCCCTCTTCCTGATTTGTATTTTTTTACATATTTGTCACACTTAAATGATTCAGATCATATGCAAATTTTTATATTACACAAAGATAACCCAAGCAAACACAAAATGCGTTTTTCATTTATTAAGGGAAAAAGCAGTCCAAACCTGCCTGAAAAAAATCTATTGCCGCGTACACACGACAAAACAACGTTGCCTACACATGATCGTGTAAAAAAAATGCTCTAGCAAAGCGCGGTGACGTACAACACGTATGACGGCACTATAAAGGGGAAGTTCCATATGGATGGCGCCACCCTTTGGGCTGCTTTTGCTGATTTACTGTTAGTAAAAGACGATTTGCGCTTTTCAGTCTGTTACAGCGTGATGAATGTGCTTACTCCATTACGAACGCTAGTTTTACCAGAACGAGCGCTCCCGTCTCATAACTTGCTTCTGAGCATGCGCGTTTTTTTAAAGCCGTTTAAGCCCACACACGACCATTTTTTACGACGTAAAAAACGACAACGTTAAAAATGACGTGAAAAATTAGAGCATGTTCGAAATTTTTAATGCCCATTTTTTACATCGTGAAAAATGCTCTGGAGCCCACACATGGTGCACTGTACTAAGTCTGTGAATGTTTTTTGGGCTTTCCAGCGTCAGACAACTGTTTTCAGGATTTACAAGGCTACCACCTGGTCTTCTGTTCACATAATCATTGAGTCTTACCAGGTGGCTGTTCAGATATAATCCAATGCTAGCTTCATGCATAATGTCCTTTTGGCACCTTTTGAGCTGCAGGCTATCCCTAGTTCTATTTTTTTTATTGCTTGGATTTGTTAGTGTTTTGTTACTGTTGCCTACCCCTCCGTTGGACTGCTTTTAGATGTTCCCATTGTCTCAGAATAACTGAGAATAACCATACCATCTACAAGGCATTTGGGCATGTGAGGTTCAATTTCTGCTGAGAGGAAACTGCTGAGAGGAAAGGCTCAAGAGAAATTAAGAAATATAATAATTACTTATTTGCCATGGCCTGGAAATACAACCTTACAGTATATTCTTCAATAGGTTGCTCACCCTACCATGTTATGTTTGGCCGTGCTTTCGGAGTGTCCACCAACTTATGGACCACAGTGTCCACAGAAGAATTGAAACACTCTGGCCTAGATTCACGTACGGCCGTTCTACGTTGCGCGGGCGTAGCGTATCGTATTTACGCTACGCCGCCGCAACTTAGAGAGGCAAGTGCTGTATTCACAAAGCACTTGCGTCCTAAGTTACGGCGGCCTAGAGTAAATGGGCCGGCGTAAGCGCGCGTAATTCAAAGTAGGCTGGTAGGGGGCGTGTTGTATTTTGACCCCATGTAGATGCATGGCGGAACGAACGATTCATGCGCGCGCATGCTCAGTATCACGTCGTATTTACGCCCAAAGATACGTCAGCTCAATGCCTGTGACGTGAACGTAACTTACGCATAGCCCTATTCGCGTACGACTTACGCAAACAACGTAAAAAGATACGCTTGTTCCGACGTCCATACTTTGCATGGGCTGCGCCGCCTAGAGACCAGCTTTATCTTTACGCCGGCGTATGTCTTACGTAAACGGCGTAACTAATTGCGACGGGCGTACGTACGTTCGTGAATCGGCGTATCTTGCTCATTTACATATTCGATGTGGAAATCAAGGAAGCGCCACCTAGAGGCCAGCGTAATTATTGCAACCCAAGATACGACAGCGTAGGAGACTTACGCCGCTCGTATCTTGGCCAAATCTATGCGTAACTGATTCTATGAATCAGGCGCATAGATACGACGGCAGCCATTCGGACTTACGACGGCGTATCTGGAGATACGCCGTCGTAAGTCTTTGTGAATCTGGGCCTTTGACTTTCTGAATTTAGGAGTGGAAACAACGCCTGCATGAAGTTCAACAGTTTGTTATAGACCAGTCATGGCTGGGGCAATGAAGTTCTGGAAGTGTTAGAATTTGATCTTCAATCTAAGGGCAGAGGGCCATATTCTCAAAGAATTTACGCTGGCGTATCAGCAGATACGCCGACGTAACTCTGAATCTAAGGCCGTCCTATGTTTAAGTGTATTCTCAAACTGAGATACACTTAAACATGCCTAAGATACGATGGCCTGCGCCGTTGTATCTTAGGCTGCAATATCTACGCTGACCGCTAGGTGGCGTTTCCTTTGCGGTCAGCGTAGAATATGCAAATGACTAGTCACGCCGATTCTCTAACCTACACTTGCCCGTCGTAGTGATTTTACGTCGTTTCCGTAAGCGATACGCGGTGTAAAGATAAAGATGCCCCCTAGGTGGCGTACTCAATGTTAAGTATAGCCGTCGTTCCCGCGTCGAAATTTGAAAATTTAACGTCGTTTGCGTAAGTCGTCCGTGAATGGCGATGGACGCCATTTACGTTACCGTCAAAACAAATGATGTCCGTGAGACGTCATTTAGCGCAATGCACGTTGGGTAATTTACCCGACGGAGCATGTGCATTACGATCGGCGCGGGAGCGCGCCTAATTTAAATGATCCACGCCCCCTACCAGGATCATTTGAATTAGGAGTGCTTGCGCGGGTGGACTTTACGCTACGCCGCCGCAAGTTTACAGGTAAGTGGTTTAGGAATCAGGCACTTGCCAGTTAAACTTGCGGCGGAGTAACGTAAAGGACATACGTTACGCCGCCGGAGGTCTCTAAGAATATGGCCCAGTGTGCTTTTATGCCTTAAAGGCACACAACAACAGGAAAAATTGCAAACACCATGGGAAGAAGTCCCTGGATTTGTTCTATAACAGCCTATTCCAGGCATGCCAGTCTAAAAAATCCACAGAGAAGGAACCCAAGAAAAACCGAGACACCTACACTATAAACTCCTCAAACCCACTTAGACCCAAAGAGAGGTCCGTATTGGGGGTTTGGAAGAACATGTCCAAGTTTGTAAGCCGAAAATGTCTCTGCTTTGACAGGTTCAATGGCGGCTGCCTCCTGCTCTTCTGCCATTATCTCCAAGACTCCCAGAAGAAGCCATGGACCCTGAAAATACTACACAGCCCAATAATCACCAAGCTCAGATTCATGTTTCTGTTATGGAGTCCTCTGAACCACCATCCACTGACATGCTGGAAGACATATACACATCGATTCTTGTCCCGGAGGATAGAACCGAGACTTATTTGCTGAATTGCTCCCAGAGACCACACTTCCAAAGACCCGCTGTACACTTTGTGCAGGATGAATTTGAATGGGTTGAAAACTAGATTCTAGTAGGATGGCGTGTGGCAAAGTGCCCATTTATTCATTATGCTCAGATGCAAGAGCAGGCCCCTTTAACATTATTAACGACAACTCCCTGGGTTCCTGGACACACCCAGGGAGGAAAAGTTTACAGTTTGCCTCTCAGAGAGGCCAGACCTTATGAGGTGGATGTGAGCAAGGCAATAGTGGGTGTGGTCAGTCAATGTTCACGAACAGTAGGAGGGTCTTAAAGGGGCATTAAATACCAGGATTGTTTTACATACAGAGGGCAGAGTTCAGGGGGGTTGCACACAGAGTGCAGAGCTGTCACTTGTAAACACAGAAACCAGACTTCTGTGTTTACAAGTGATTGTGGTGAGCATCCCCCCCAAGGGTCTGAGCCAGAGGTGGTGGAACACACAGTGGAACTTTACTCTCCCTAACAATTTAAAATAATATTTGCCCTGCCCTTCTCCTGTAACAGAATTGATTTTTGTTCTTTTTTTTTTGGAGGGGGGAGCTCTTCCTACACATGCCTATGTGTAGCCAATGACATAAACAGTTGTCCAAAACCTCCTGGGATACCCATCATCGGTCTCAGGTGTCTGCATGTACACTACAGCACATGCATTACATCATCGGGACAGGGGACGGTATATTCATGGCTTTGCAGCCAACCCCAGGATATTGCGGCATGGCATGCTGCTGCACAACCCAGAAGAGGCAGCCACCCCATCTGGTGATGTCAAAAGAAAATAGGGGCGTAGGACTGGGTATGCTGCAACAAAGAGGTGGCGCCCTAGGCAACTTTGTTGGATCGCCAGGTTTGTGAGTAAACATTTGGGGAACAACCTGGCTATACAGGCAATAGAAGGGGGGGGGGGGTTGAGTTAAACATTTTAACTTAAACAGTGACACCATCAGGACATGGTATAAGGCTAGATTTATATTGTGCGTTGCAGGAATGTTTGCAAAATCGCATGATTTCCCACAATGCACAAAAAAGTGCAGCCCTTTTGCAGAGAGGTGGCAGTGCCATTATTCATGCCATCACATGAAAGTACAGTACAGTGTGATTTTTAAAAAGGCTCAGTGACCTATTTTGCATGTTATTCATGCACTGAAATTAATAGGCTGCCCTAAACGTTTTTTTTTTTTTGCTATTTACTATAACATGACATAACTATGTTTCATTACTGAAACCTGACATGCTGCATTTGAATTTACAACAGGATTGCACAAGTTGTTATATCAGTGTTGTGTGCTAGTGCTGCCACCTACAGGTTATTGGGATGTTTAGTCAATCTTAGTAGAAAGATGGAGGTTATCTACATGTCATGGTTGTCAGAACTTGACTGAGTATGCATAACAAACAAACTGTGTATGTAGGTTGCCTCATATCTTTCTGCCTCTTCATGTAATTCCAGACAAACTCAATGATGTTGAGATCAAGGGCTCTGTGGGGGCCAAACCATCAGTTCCAGGACTCCTTGTTCTTTATATTGAAGATAGTTTTAATGACATTGGCTGTATGTTTGGGGTCGTTGTCCTGCTGCAAAATAAATTTAAGGCCAATCACATATTTTTCTGATGGTATGGCATGATAGATAAGTATTTTCCTGTATTTCTCAGCATTGAGGAAACTATTGATCCTGACCAAATCTCCAACCCCATTTACAGAAATGCAGCTCAAACCTTGCAAGGAACCTTCAATACGCTTCACTGTTGTCTGCAGACATTTATTATTGTACCGCTCTCCAACTCTTCACAAACAAACTGCCTCCTGCTATAGCCAAATATTTCAAAATTTGACTCATCAGTCCAGAGCACTTGCCACCATTTTCTGCATCTTAGTTCTTATGTTTTTGTGCATAGTCACTTAGGGGGTTATTTACGAAAGGCAAATCCACTTTGCACTACAAATGCAAACTACAAGTGCAAAGTGCACTTGGAAGCATGGGCGTCCGCTCCATAGGGCAAGGGGGGTCGCTTGCCCCCCCCTGAGATCGTGTAAGAGTGTCACTGCAATGATTATTTTAGTCTGCAGTCTGTCAGTGTATTTACTCCGCTCCCGCGGCCCGCCCCTGTTTGCCGACACCAGGCTCCAGCCTGGCCAATATGATCATCATGTGATCGTGCTGCCGAGCTGCTAACCTTAGTTTACACCCCCGCCCGGCGCCCGTCCTGGCGGCGTGACGTCACTCACGGCGGGCGGGGATTATCATTCAGGGCTGACTGGGACGGCACTGATGAGAGGAGTGTAGAGAGGAGGAGCCAGCGCCGCCGACGAGGAACAAACCAGGCAAGCACCAACAACATATACTTTCATCACAAAATGTCCTAAATGTCCTGCACAGTTGCACTGGTCATAGTAATAACACATGTATTAATGTCATGCACTGTGCAGGACATTAATACATGAGTTACCATGACCAGTGCAGGACATTTACCCCCCCCCCCCCACCATGCTGCATATTAAAAAAAAAAAAAATCACATTCACAGTTCATAATCTTCAGACTGCATTCCGTATGGCATTATTAACTGTGATGACTTTCTGTGATTTTTTTTTTTTTTACTATGCAGCATGGTGGGGGGGGGGGGGGGTAAATGTCCTGCACTGGTCATGGTAACTCATGTATTAATGCCCTGCACAGTGCATGGTGCTGTGTAATGTAAAGGGGTCCAGTGATGCAGTGTGCTGTGTAATGTAAAGGGTTCCATGTAATGTAAAGGGTTCCAGAGGTGGAGGGTGCTGTGTAATGTAAAGGGTTCCATGTAATGTAAAGGGTTCCAGAGGTGGAGGGTGCTGTGTAATGTAAAGGGGTCCAGTGATGCAGGGTGCTGTGTAATGTAAAGGGGTCTAGTGATGCAGTGTGCTGTGTAATGTAAAGGGGTCCAGTGATGCAGGGTGCCGTTTAATGTAAAGGGTTCCGTGTAATGTAAAGGGTTCCAGTGATGCAGGGTGCTGTGTAATGTAAAGGGGTCCAGTGTGCTGTGTAATGTAAAGGGGTCCAGAGGTGCAGGGTGCTGTGTAATGTAAAGGGGTCCAGTGGTGCAGGGTGCTGTGTAATGTAAAGGGTTCCAGTGATGCAGGGTGCTGTGTAATGTAAAGGGGTCCAGTGTGCTGTGTAATGTAAAGGGGTCCAGAGGTGCAGGGTGCTGTGTAATGTAAAGGGGTCCAGTGGTGCAGGGTGCTGTGTAATGTAAAGGGGTCCAGTGATGCAGGGTGCCGTGTAATGTAAAGAGTTCCGTGTAATGTAAAGGGTTCCAGTGATGCAGGGTGCTGTGTAATGTAAAGGGGTCCAGTGATGCAGGGTGCCGTGTAATGTATAGCGTTCCGTGTAATGTAAAGGGTTCCAGTGATGCAGGGTGCTGTGTAATGTAAAGGGGTCCCGAGCTGTGAGGAGCTGTGTAATGTAAAGGGGTCTAGTGATGCAGGGTGCTGTGTAATGTAAAGGGGTCCAGAGGTGCAGGGTAATGTAAAGGGGTCCAGTGATGCAGGGTGCTGTGTAATGTAAAGGGGTCCAGAGCTGTGGGGTGCTGTGTAATGTAAAGGGGTCCAGAGGCGCAGGGTGCTGTGTAATGTAAAGGGATCCAGAGGTGCAGTGCTATGTAATGTAAAGGGCCCCATAGGTGCAGGGTGCTGTGTAATGTGAAGGGGTCCAGAGGTGCAGGGTGCTGTGTAATGTAAAGGGATCCAGTGATGCAGGGTGCTGTGTAATGTAAAGGGGTCCGATGATGCAGGGTGCTGTGTAATATAAAGGGTTCCAGTGATGCAGGGTGCTGTGTAATGTAAAGGGGTCCCGAGCTGTGGGGTGCTGTGTAATGTAAAGGGGTCCAGAGCTGTGGGGTGCTGTGTAATGTAAAGGTGTCCAGAGGTGCAGTTGTGGAGAGGGGTACACAGTAGTGACAAAGAGAAATTGAAAGATGCAGGGGGCACAGTGGGGCGTTTTTACATTTTAACGTGGGGGGGGGGGCACTTTTAACCTCCGCTAGCGGTTGAAGAAAGGGTTAAATGTGACTGTGTGTCACCGCTGCTGAAGCGCCCCCCCCTGAAAAAATTTCAGCGGACGCCCATGCTTGGAAGTGCAGTCGCTGTAAATCTGAGGGGAAGATCTGAAATGAGGGGAAGCTCTGCTGATTTTATTATCCAATCATATGCAAGCTAAAATGCTGTTTTTTATTTTCCTTTAATGTCCCCCTCAGATCTACAGCGACTGCACTTCCGAGTGCAATTTCAGTGCAATTTCAAGTGCTCTTTGCACTTGTAGTGCAAAGTGGATTTGCCTTTAGTAAATAACCCCCTTAGTCTTGGTTCCATGTCCTACACACTCAAACACTGGATCTGGAGTGGAGAAAAATGTCAGCAGGTGCTCTGGACTGACGAGACGAAATGTGAAATATTTGGCTGTAGCAAAAGGCAATTTGTTCCCAAAGGACTGGAGAGATACACAATAATAAGTGCCTGTAGGCAACAATGAAGCATATTGGAGGTTCCTTGCAAGTTTGGAGTTGCATTTCTGTAAATGGAGTTGGAGATTGGTGAGGATCAATGGTGTCCTCAATGCTGAGATATACAGGCAGATACTTTTTCATCATGCCATTCCATAAGGAAGGCATGTGATTGGCCCCAAATTTATTCTGCAGCAGGACCACAACCCCAAATATGCAGCCAATGTCATTAGGAACTATCTTTAATGTAAAGAAGAACAAATGCCGCGTACACACGATAGTTTTTTGGCATGAAAAAAACGTTTTTAAAAACGTCATTTAACCACTTCCGGACCGCCGCATGTACATTTACGTCGGCAGAATGGCACGGACAGGCACAGTGGCGAACCTGTACGTCCCTGCCTAGACGTGGGTCGGGGGTCCGATCGGGACCCCCCCCGGTACATGCGGCGGTTCCCGTGGCTTTAAGAGCGATCCGGGACGACGGCGCGGCTATTCGTTTCTAGCCGCCCCCTCGCGATCGCTCCCCGGAGCTGAAGAACGGGGAGAGCCGTATGTAAACACGGCTTCCCCGTGCTTTACTGTGGCGGCTGCATCGATCGAGTGATCCCTTTTATAGGGAGACTCGATCGATGATGTCAGACCTACAGCCACACCCCCCTACAGTTGTAAACACACACTAGGTGAACCCTAACTCCTACAGCGCCCCCTGTGGTTAACTCCCAAACTGCAACTGTCATTTTCACAATAAACAATGCAATTTAAATGCATTTTTTGCTGTGAAAATGACAATGGTCCCAAAAATATGTCAAAATTGTCCGAAGTGTCCGCCATAATGTCGCAGTCACGAAAAAAATCGCTGATCGCCGCCATTAGTAGTAAAAAAAAAAAAATTTTTAAAAACTATCCCCTATTTTGTAAACGCTATAAATTTTGCGCAAACCAATCGATAAACGCTTATTGTGATTTTTTTTTACCAAAAATAGGTAAAAGAATACGTATCGGCCTAAACTGAGGGAAAAAATGTTATATATGTTTTTGGGGGATATTTATTATAGCAAAAAGTAAAAAATATTGCATTTTTTTCAAAATTGTCGCTCTATTTTTGTTTATAGCGCAAAAAATAAAAACCGCAGAGGTGATCAAATACCACCAAAAGAAAGCTCTATTTGTGGGGAAAAAAGAACGCCAATTTTGTTTGGGAGCCACGTCGCACGACCGCGCAATTGTCTGTTAAAGCAACGCAGTGCCGAATTGTAAAAAACCCTTGGGTCATTTAGCAGCATATTGGTCCGGTCCTTAAGTGGTTAAAATGATCGTGTGTGGGCTTTACATCGTTTTTCGGCTTCTGAAAAACGACCAAAAAAAAATTCGAGCATGCTGCATTTTTTAACGTCGTTTTAAAAAAATGTAGTTTTTCGGGTTGTAAAAAATTATCGTGTGTGGGCAAAAACGACGTTTTAAACCCGCGCATGCCCAGAAGCAAGTTATGAGACGGTAGCGCTCGTTCTGGTAAAACTACCATTCATAATGGAGTAAGCACATTCATCACGCTGTAACAGACAAAAAAACGCGAATCGTCTTTTACTAACAAGGAATCAGCTAAAAGCAGCCCAAAGGCAAATAGAACTTCCCCTTCAGAGTGCCGTCGTACGTGTTGTACGTCACCGCGCTTTGTTCATCATTTTTCAAAAACGATGGTGTGTGGGCAACATCGTTTTTAATGATGAAGTTGGAAAAACTTCGTTTTTTGGACATGCTGAAAAACAACGTTTTTTTCCATGCCGAAAAACGATCGTGTGTACGCGGCAAAAGAGTTTTGAAAATGATGGTTTGGCCCCCACAGAGCCTGATCTCAACTTGTTCAAATCTGTCTGGGATTACATTAAGAGACAGCAAGATTTGGGGCAGCCTACATCCACAGAAGATCTGTGGTTATTTTTCCAAGATGTTTGGAGCAATCTACCTTCTGAGTTTCTTCAAAACCTGTGTGCGAGTGTACCTAGAAGAATTGATGCTGCTTAGAAGGCAAAGGGTAGTCACACCAACTAATTATTTGATTTGGATTTCTCTTCTGCTTATTTACTTTTCATTTTGTTAAATAATAAAAAAGAAACTATGAACACTTCTATTTCTAAAACCACTCCAGCCCCGGACCATTTGGCTGCCAAATTGGTGTCACTTTAACTGACAATTGCGCGGTCGTGCGGCATTTCTCCCAAACAAAATTGACGTCCTTTTTTCCCCACAAATATAGCTTTATTTTGGTGTCATTTGATCACCTCTGCGGTTTTTATTTTTTGCGCTGTAAACAAAAATAGAGCGACAATTTTGAAAAAAAAAACAATATTTTGTACTCTTTGCTATAATAAATATCCCCATTTTTTTTTAAAAAAAAAAGCAATTTTTTTCTCAGTTTAGGCTGATACATATTCTCCTACATATATTTGGTAAAAAAAACGCAATAAGCGTTTATTGATTGGTTCGCACAAAAGTTATAGCGTCTACAAAATAGGTGGTAGTTTTATGGCATTTTTATGATTATTTTTACTAGTTATGGCGGCGATCTGCGATTTTTATCGTGACTTCAACATTATGGCGGACACATTGGACACTTTTGATGCTATTTTGGGGCCATTCACATTTATACAGCGAACAGTGCTTTAAAAATGTACTGATTACTGTATAAATGTTACTGGCAGTGAAGGGGTTAAACAGTAGGGGGCGGGGAAGGGGGTTAAGTGTGTCCTAGGGAGTGATTCTAACTGTTAGGGGCGGGGCTTACTGAGACGCGTCACTGATCGCTGCTCCCGATGAGAGGGAACAGACGATCAGTGTTGTGTCACTAGTAGGGATGAGCCGAACACCCCCCTGATCGTGTGAACTTTAGAACTCCGTTAAAGTCAATGGGACTCGAACATTTGAAATCTAAAGTGCTAATTTTAAAGGCTAATATGCAACTTATTGTCCTAAAAAGTGTTTGGGGACCTGGGTCCTGTCCCAGGGGACATGTATCAATGCAAAAAAAGTTTTAAAAACTGCAGTTTTTTCGGGAGCAGTGAATTTAAAGCGGAGCTTCACCCTAAAGTGGAACTCACGCTGATCGGAACCCTCTCCCCTCCGGTGTTACATTTAAAAACCTTTCAGGGGGAAGGGGGGTGCAGATACCAGTGTAAAGACAAGTATTTGCACCCACTTCCGGCCACACAGTTTTGGGTAAACTGCGGGCAGAACGTCACCACCCGTCCTCCCCCCATTGTGCTCTGGGAACACTCGGCTCCCAGAGCACAGCGAGAGCCAATCAGCGGCACAGCGCAACTCGAGCATGCGCCGTAGGGAACCGGGTAGTGAAGCCGGAGCACTTCACTTCCTGGTTCCCTCACTGAGGATGGCGGGGGGAGCAGCAGAGTGACGAGCGATCGCTCGTCCTCTGCTGCGGATGACGCTGGACTCCAGGACAGGTAAGTGTCCTAGTATTAAAAGTCAGTAGCTGCAGTATTTGTAGCTGCTGGCTTTTAATATTTTTTTTTCATGGCACATCCGCTTTAATAATGCTAAAAGTGAAACAATAAAAGTAAAATATACCTTTAAATTTCGTACCTAGGGGGGGTGTAAAGTTAGCATGTGAAATAGCGCATGTTTTCCATACATAGAACTGTCCCTGCACAAAGTGTCATTTCTGAAAGGAAAAAAAGTATTTTAAAACCGGACTTGCGGCTATAATGAATTGTCGGCTCTGGCAATTCAGAGAGAATTCATTCATAAAAAAAAAAAAGCGTGGGGGTCCCCCCAAATTTCATTACCAGGCCCTTCAGGTCTGGTATGGATATTAAGGGGAACCCCGCCGTCAATTAAAAAAAAATGACGTGGGGTTCCCCCCAAATATCCATTCCAGTCCCTTCAGGTCTGGTGTGGATTTTAAGGGGAACTCCACCCCAAATTTTAAAAAAAACACGTGCCCTCAACATGGGGAGGATATCCCCATGTTGATGGGGACAAGGGCCTCATCCCCACAACCCTTGCCCGGTGGTTGTGGGGGTCTGCGGGCGGAGGGCTTATCAGAATCTGGAAGACCCCTATAACAAAGGGGACCCCCAGATCCTGCCCCCTATGTGAATTGGTGTGAAATTGTACCCCTACCATTTCACGAAGGAAGTGTAAATAGTTGGAAAAAAGTCCTTTATTAATAAAAAAAAAAATCCAGCAGTGGTAATCCACTCGGTCCCACTTCCCTGCTCCAACGTTGTCTGTATCCAGCGATGGGTGATCTCCGATCCAGCTATGATAAGATCCATTCATCCAGAGCGCAGCATCGCCGACTTCCTCTCTCCACTGGACACAGCCCAGCGAATGACGCGCTGGAGCTTTGACATTTCTTATAAAGGGGAGGCGGGGCCACCCGTCACGTGACCCCGCCCCCTCTGCTACGCCACTGGGGAAGCCCAGTCTTCCCCCTTGCGTCAGAGGGGGTGGGGGCCCCTGACGGGTGGCCCCGCCTCCCCTATATAAGAAATGTCAAAGCTCCAGCGCGTCATTCGCTGGGCTGTGTGAATAAAGGACTTTTTTCTATGGTGTGTGTGTGTTTTTTCCAACTATTTAAACTTCCTTTGTGAAATGGTAGGGGTACAATGTACCCCATTACCAATTCACATAGGGGGGGCCAGGATCTGGGTGTCCCCTTTGTTAAAGGGGTCTTCCAGATTCTGATAAGCCCCCCGCCCGCAGACCCCCACAACCACTGGGCAAGGGTTGTGGGGATGAGGCCCTTGTCCCCATCAACATGGGGACATCCTCCCCATGTTGAGGGCATGTGGCCTGGTACGGTTCAGGAGAGGGGGGCCGCACTCTGTCCCCCCCTCTTTTCTGCGGCCGGCCAGGTTAACATGCTCGGATAAGGGGTCTGGTGTGAATTTTTGGGGGAACTCCACAGAATTTTTTTTAAATTTGGGGTGGAGTTCCCCTTAAAATCCACACCAGACCTGAAGGGTCTGGAATGCATATTTGGGGGAAAACCCATGTCATTTTTTTTTAAATTAACGGCGGGGTTCCCCTTAATATCCATACCAGAGCCGAAGGGCCTGGTAATTGAATTTAGGGGGACCCCCACGCTTTTTTTTTTTTTTTTTATGAATAAATTCTCTCTGAATTGCCAGAGCCGACAATTCATTATAGCCGCAAGTCCGGTTTTAAAAGACCTTTTTTCCTTTCAGAAATGACACTTTGTGCAGGGACAGTTCTAAGTACCGGAAACATGCGATATTTCACATGCTAACTTTACACCCCCCTAGGTACGAAATTGAAAGTAATATTTCACTTTTATGGTTTCACTTTTAGCATTATTAAATTCACTGCTCCCGAAAAAACAGCGTTTTTAAAACTTTTTTTTGCATTGATACATGTCCCCTGGGACAGGACCCAGGCCCCAAACACTTTTTAGGACAATAAATTGCATATTAGCCTTTAAAATTAGCACTTTAGATTTCTCCCATAGACTTTAACAGGGTGTTCCACGGCTCTTCGAATTTGCCGCGAACACCCCTAATTGTTCGTTGTTTGCCGAACAGGCAATGTTCGAGTCGAACATGAGCTCATCCCTAGTCACGAGGCAGAACAGAGAGATGCCTTGTTTACAAAGGCATCCCCGGTTCTGCCGTTCCACGGGCACGGTCACGGAGACCGCAGCGGGCACACGCCCGCTAGGAGACAGATTCAAAGCAACGTATATATATATATATATTGCTTTGCCTGAGGCAGTTGGCAAGCGGTTAATTTACAGCATTTTTTCACACCTGCCTAAAACGTTTGCACGGTACTGTACATTGAATTGTTGATTCACTTATTTTGGAATTTTAAAGCACTCTGGTCCTCACAGATCTATGCATCTGGCACAAGATTGGAACTTTTTTTTGTTTAATAAATAGTACTGAGTGTTTGCAGCATGTTCTCCCAGAGCAACCTATCATAACCAGCATATCTCCCAACTGTTCCTCATTTGGGCGGACTTTTCCTCTCTGGGACCAACCAAATCCGTTCTTTCCTCTTTCTTCTTCAGCTTGTACCTTTTGGGTCTGATGTATAAAGCTCTATAGAAAAAAATGTGTTGTGTGTTGATAAGCCAGTTTAAGGGAAACACTGTGATAAAAACAGTTCTTATGGCAGAATTATATCTCTACAAAAAAAGAAAAATGAGCCCCAGGAGCTTCTAGGCAAAGTGTGCTAGCATTTACAGCATATTAACCCATTATTGCAGGCAATGCCCTCCAGCACTCAATGGCTAAGTGATTAGCACTTCCGCCCAACAGCACCAGGGTCATTGGTTTGAATCTCAACCACAGGCCTGCCTGTATGGAGTTTGCATGTTCTTCCTGTGCCTGCCTGGATTTCCTCCCACATCCAAAGACATGCTGGTGGGGTAATTGGCTCCTGTGTAAATTGGTCCTAGTATGTCTATGTATGAATGTGAGTTAGGCTACTTTCACACTGAGGCGCTTTGCTGGCGCTATAGCACTAAAAATAGCTTCTGCAAAGCGCCCTGAAAGAGCCTCTGAAGGTACTCCAATGTGAAAGTCCGAGGGTGCAATGCCCCGGTGTGAAAGTAGCCTTAGGCCCCGTACACACGAGGAGACATGTCCGATGAAAACGGTCCGCGGACCGTTTTCATCGGACATGTCTCCTGGAAGCTTTTGGTCTGATGTGTGTACACACCATCAGACCAAAATCCCCGCGGACAGAGAACGCGGTGACGTAGAAGACACCGACGTTCTCAAACACGGAAGTGCAATGCTTCCACGCATGCGTCGAATCAATTTGACGCATGCGCGGGATTTCGGGACGCTGGTTACACGTCATAACCAGCGGACATGTCCGATTAGGTGTACTAACCATCGGACATGTCCGAAGGACATGTTTCCAGCAGACAAGTTTCTTAGCTTGCTAAGAAACTTTTGTCCGCTGGAAACCTGTCCGCTAGGCCGCATACACACGGTCGGACATGTCCGCCGAAACTGGTCCGCGGACCAGTTTCAGCGGACATGTTCGACCGTGTGTATGCGGCCTTAGGGACCTGAGATTTTAAGCTCCTTGAGGGCAGAAACTGATGTAAATGTACTATATACAGAATATGTAAATTAATAGAGCTATATAAGTACCTGTAATAAAAAAATTAGATCATGGGTGTTTTTTTATCTTCTTCTTTTTGGGTTCTGACTTTTGAGCTGGGACAGTCTGAGAGGCTGTGGTTGCTGCTGCACAAAAAGTTGATCATCAACAGATCAAGAAACTGACAGACTCCGTGAATGGAAGGCTTATGGCTGTTACTGAAAAGAGGAATGGCTATATTGGTCATGGTCACTGAGGTTTTTTTTTAAATGTCAAAAATGTATATTTTTACATTTTTGAGTTGTTTGTTTATTATTCTCACTTTAACAGATGAAAATAAAAAAGTGAAACAATTACAATTAACATTTTTCATTTAGTTGCATAATAACTCTGCACACTAACAGTTGCCCAATTAATGTGCAAAGAGATAGATATTCTCCTAAGAAAGCCAAAACCTCACTTTTACATTCTTAATCATTCAGGTTTGAGGTTTATTAACATTTTGGATTGACGAGAGCACTGTAGTTTTTTAATAATTAAATTAATCCTCAAAAATACAACTTGCCTAACAATGGTGCACACAGTGTATATACGTTTGAATAACATTGGGATGTATTATTACTTGGATTACCTTTGGGGGTTTCCACTATCATTCACAATTATTTTTGCACATATTGATTAAAATAATTATAGGGGCAGGTTGTTTTGGTCTCTGAGGGGAGCACTGATAAAAGGGGACTTTGATCGAATAGAATGTCTCTACGGGTGGCACTGATACAGTCCTGATCAAAAGTTTAAGACTACTTGAAAAATGGCAAAAAATCATATTTTACATTATTGGATCTTAACAAGGTTCCAAGTAGAGCTTCAACATGCAACAAGAAGAAATGAGAGTGAGACAAAACATTTTTTGGGCATTTAATTAATTGAAAATAATGAATAAACTGAAACAGGCTGTTTTTCAGCTGATCAAAAGTTTAGGACCACATGCCTTTAAAAGGCTAAATCTGTGCAAAGATGTGTACTCATTGTCATCTTCTGTCAGGTAGTCACACGTTGTGATGGCAAAGGCAAAAAAACTCTCCCTTTTTGAACGTGGTCGGGTTGCTGAACTGCATAAGCACGGTCTATCATCAAGACACTGGACGATCCTCGACCCAAATTAAGGCCCTTACTGGTGCTGACTTCAGCCCCATAACCATCAGACGGCATCTGAGACTGAAGGGCTTCAAAAACAAAAAACTTCTTCAAAAACCTCGTCTCCTTGAACGCCACAGAACTGCTCGTTTGGACTTTGCAAGAGAGCACCAAACATTGGACATTCAAAGGTGGAAGAACGTTTTATTCTCTGATGAGAAAAAATGTAACCTTGATGGTCCTGATGGTTTCCAACGTTACTGGTATGACAAGCAGGTCCCACCTGAGATGTTTTTCTACGTGCCACAGTGGAGGGGGCGCCATAATGGTCTGGGGTGCTTTTTCCTTCAGTGGAACAATGGAGCTTCAGGAAGTGCAGGGGCGTCAAACGGCCGCTGGCTATGTCCAGATGTTGCAGAGAGCATTCCTCATGACTGAGGGCCCTCGTCTGTGTGGTAACGACTGGGTTTTTCAACAGGACAACGCTACAGTACACAATGCCCGCAGGACAAGGGACTTCTTCCAGGAGAAGAACATCACTCTTTTGGCCCATCCTGCGTGTTCCCCTGATCTAAATCCAATTGAGAACCTTTTGGGGATGGATGGCAAGGGAAGTTTACAAAAATGTACAACAGTTCCAGACAGTAGATGGCCTTCGTGCGGCTGTCTTCACCACTTGGGGAAATGTTCCCACTCACCTCATGGAAACGCTTGCATCAAGCAAGCCGAAACAAATTTTTGAAGTGATCAACAATAACAGCGGAGCTACTCATTACTGAGTTCATGTTTGGAAGTTTGGTTTCTGTTTTGGGGGAGTTAAGTTTTTTTTTTGGAGGTGTGGTCCTAAACTTTTGATCAACTAAAAAACAGCCTGTTTCAGTTTATTCGTTGTTTTCATTAAATTGAATGCTCAAAAAATGTTTTGTCTCACTCTCATTTCTTGTTGTTGCATGTCTCTACTTGGAACCTTGTTAAAGCGGAGGTTCACCCAAAAATCTATTTTTAACATTACATTCAGCCGAGTTGTCCTAATGACAATCGGCTGTTTTTTTTATTTATTTTTTCTTACATACCTTATTTTCACCGCCGCTTCCGGGTAGGTCTTCTTCGGGACTGGGCATTCCTATCTGATTGACATTAGGACAACTCGGCTGAATGTAATGTTAAAAATTGATTTTTTGGATGAACCTCCACTTTAAGATCCAACAATGTAAAATATGATTTTTTGCCATTTTTCAAGTGGTCTTAAACTTTTGATCAGGACTGTATAAGGGACCCTTTTATTAACTCTATATAATTAGAAATGTTATTTAATTGCAAGATTTGGCTTGAAGAAAAGGTTGCAACACTCGCTCAGTCCTGACTCCTGGAGGGAAGGGCCCTGGACTCAGAGTTTAGTAGGGTTCTTCATGGTTTCTTGCACTGGGACCCTGAAGGTTCTAGTTATGCCTCTGCATAGTATAATAGTCTTACAATTGAACCAACTCAATTTAGATGGTTGGAGAGATGAGATGACCATATACACTATATTTCCAAAAGAATTGGGACACCTTCCTTTACACGCACATGAAATTTAATGGCAACCCAGTCATCGGTAGGGTTCAATATTGAGTTGGCCCACCCTTTGCAGCTATAACAGCTTCAACTCTTCTGGGAAGGGTGTCCACAAGGTTTAGGAGTGTGTCTATGGTAATGTTTATTCTAACAGAAGCGCATTTGTGAGGACAGGCCAGTCAAATTTCTCCACCTCAAACTTGCTAATCCATGTCTTTATGGACCTTGCTTTGTGCACTGGTGTGCAGTCATGTTGGAACAGGCAGGCGCCATCCTTAACCTCCCTGGCGGTATGATTCTGTCTGGAATTACGTACCAAAAGCGGTACAATTATTTTGCAAGGAAATTTGGTGTTTTATACTGTAGGCCTGTAATTTTTAGAAATAACTCACTTAAATCTGACCAAGCAAGAGTCTTGTAGGCATCCCGGGTATGATTTTTTTTTAAAACAAAATTATAAATTATAATATAATAAATAATTATAAATAATTATAACAAATAATAATATAATTATAATAAAAATTATTCAATAATGTAATCAACTCAAAATCACTGAAATCTGCTCAGTTGCAGAATTGTCGCTGTCATTTTTTTTTTTTTTTATGACGAATTTCCCCACAAATCGCTATCACACAATTCTGCAAGTGATTATAATTTATTATCGCTGTTTTCTAGCTGATCTAAAACCATTTTTGACATAAAGGGACACTTTTGGACAATCTACAGTTTTTAGGCAGAAATGACATTTTTTATTTTTATAAAAGTACATGTAGGGCACTGGGCAGACCACTAGGGACAAGGGGGGTGTGTATGTTTTACATACAGTACTGTAATCTATAAGATTACAGTATACTGTATGTAAAGTGTTTGTTTACTTTTTTGAATTTGGCGCCGTTCTCCGCTCCCGTGCGTTGTAACGTCGCAGGGAACGGAGATCGGCGGCACACGGGGAGACTGTGAATCGAGCGAGGAGGTCCCGCTCGCTCACACAGCGGGGTGGCATCGCTGGATCCAGGGACAAGGTAAGTAACTTGCCTGTGGATCCAGCGAAAGGTAAGCCGCGCCGCTGCACACTCTGCACGTCCAGCCCGAGCGTGACTCGGGGTTACCGATCCTAACATGAAAAACCAACCCCGAGTCACGCTCGGGTTTACCGCCAGGGAGGTTAAACTGTTCCACAAAGTTGGGAACAAGAAATTGTCCAAAATGTCTTAGTATGCTAATGCCTTAGGAGTTCCCTTCACTGGACCTAAGATGCAAAGCCCAACCCCTGAAAAACAACCCCACACCATAATCCCCCCTCCACCAAATGATTTGGACCAGTGCACAAAGAAAGGTCCATAAAGACATGGATTAGCGAGTTTGGGGTGGAGGAAAATGACTGACCTGCACAGAGTCCTGACCTGATAGAACACCTTTGGAATTAATTAGAACGGGGCGAGCCAGGCCTTCTCGTCCACGTGAGTGCCTGGCCTCACAAATGCACTTCTGAAAAAATGGTCAAACATTCCCATAGACACACTTCTAAACCTTGTGGATAGCCTTCCCAGAAGAGTTGAAGCTGTTATAGCTGCAAAGGGTGGGTCAACTCAATATTGAACCCTACAGACTAAGACTGGGATGCCATTAAAGTTTATGTGCGTATAAAGCCAGGCGTCCCAATACTCTTGGTAATTTAGTGTGTGTGTGTGTGTATATATATATATATATATATATATATATATATATATAAAGAAATATTTTATTGTTCCAACAAGCAGTGAATAATTGATAGCTTGCTTTCAACCACATGGTTGAATATAGAGGAAAAACGTATACTGTCACGCAACATATAAAAATAGAATAAAAGTCCGCTTCTTGTGCTCAGGTTCACAAAGAAATGTCATGTTCAGTAATAAATGTAACGGCTAGAAAAACTTTACAGCTGCATATTTGGGACACGTAATTACATTTTATTGTTTTATAGTTTCCAGCACCACTAAAAAAAATGAAATATAATCACAAAACAAACAGTAAAAATGCAACGACCGTGCAAAACTAACTGAAAAATTTGCTTTGGCAATAGGAAAGGATTACAGTATCGGAAATCACATATGCTTTGAGTGAACACTTGTCAGTAAATAAAGCTGATTAATTTTCCTTTTTTTAAGTATTGGGTTTGTAAGGATGAGCAAAATGTATATTGGCAGAAGATAGAAGGACCAAATGTAGAGATAAGGGTCTAGATTCAGATAGCCCGCCGTAAGTTTGTGCGGGCGTAGCGTATCTCAGATACGCTACGCCGCCGTAACTTAGTGAGGCTGGGGCTTGATTCACAAAGAACCTGCGCCCTAAGTTACGGCGGCGTAGTGTACATCTGCCGGCGTAAGCGTGCCGAATTCAAATTGAGAAGAGGTGGGAGTGTTTTATGTAAATAAAACATGACCCCACGTAAATTACGTCTCTAACGAACGGCGCATGCGCCATCCGTGAACGTATCCCAGTGCGCATGCTCCTAATCACGTCGCAAATAGTCAATGCTTTCGACGTGAACGTAATTTACGCAAAGCCCTATTCGCGAACGACTTACGCAAACAACGCAAAATTCTACGCTGTCCCGACGTCCATACTTAACATTGGTTACTCCTCATATAGCAGGAGTAACCTTACGCCGGAAAAAGCCTTACGTAAAACGACGTAAAAAAATCCGCCGGGCGCACGTACGTTTCTGAATCGACGTATGCAGCTCATTTGCATATTCTACGCTGAAATCGACGGAAGCACCACCTAGCGGCCAGCGTAAATATGCAACTAAGATACGACGGCGTAAGAGACTTACGCCAGTCGGATCTTAGCCAAATTTCGGCGTATCTTGCTTTCTGAATACAGAAAGAAGATACGCCGGCGCAGCTTAGAATTTACGCGGCGTATCAATAGATACGCCAACGTAAATTCTTGCTGAATCTAGCCCAAGGAGTTCTGATTTGGCTTGTTTCTTGAGGGGCTGTGACACAACATTTTTTGAAGTAAGACACAGTCAGGCAACTAACATTTATTAATTATAAGAGGTGGCCAGAAATGAGAGCCTAGACAGATGTTTTATGACAGGTTTACTTTAAGGCCTCGTGCACACGATAGGATAGCCAGAGGACAACGGTCTGAAGGACCGTTTTCATCGGTCAAAACCGATCGTGTGTGGGCCCCATAGGTTATTTAACCTTTGGTTAAAAAAATAGGAACTTGTTTTAAAATGTAACCGATGGACGGCTAACCGATAGGTCAAAACCGATCGTTAGTACGCACGACCATCGGTTAAAAATCCATGCATGCTCAGACTAAATGAGGGGACGGGAGCGCTCGTTCTTGTAAAACTAGCGTTCGTTTTGGAGATAGCACATTCATCACGCTGTAACAGACAGAAAAGCGTGAATCGTCTTTTACTAACACAAAATCAGCTAAAGCAGCCCCAAGGGTGGCGCCATTGGATTTGAACTTCCTCTTTATAGTGCCGGTGCCGTACGTGGTTTACGTGTCCGCATTCTGACACGATTGGTAATTAACCGATGGTGTGTAGGCGCGGCGGACCATCAGTTAGCTTCATTGGTTAACTGATGACAACGGTCCTTCAGACCGTTCTCATCGGAAGGACTGATCGTGTGTATGCGGGCCTAAGTGTTCTTACAACCAAAAGAGGGCAGCACAACAGGAGGGGGAAGGTTTGTCAATGGATTTAGAGGATAAGGCTTAGTGTAGGACTACCCCTCAAATTGCTCCCAGTTTTATGATAAACTACCCAGGTAGTAACCCCCCCCCCCCCGCTGGGACTTGCAGTTCTACACCAGCTACAGTAAATGGATGTGACCTGACACACACTATATAAAACACATGGCGGCCTCCATCCTTGATTTGGTAGATAGGAGAGAAGGGTTTGTGGGACTTTAAATGAGGGAACGCCATGTCAGGAGAGAATAATAACATACAAATTAAGTTACAGTACGTGATTTATTTATTACAATCTTGAATACATATCAGATATTTTGTATCAAATAGATAGGTACCGTATTTGCCGGCGTATAAGGCGACTGGGCGTATTAGACGACCCCCTAATTTTCCAGCTAAAATTTTGGTTTTGGGATATACTCGCCGTATAATACATCACTGCGCCATTGGATGCCTCACTTCGACGATCTTCATACCTTAGCCCTGGCAGAGTCAGTCAGACTGCGGGCGTCCATTGTTCAAAAGCCGCGCCTCCTCCTCGTCCTGTTCCGTGATAGGCGGAACACTCAGTTTCCCAGCAGAGCCTGTGTTCAGTGTTGCGCCTATCACTGACATCGTCCGTCCTTGGCCTCGGACGAGACAACGTCCCCCGATTTTTTGAGGCATATTTTTAAGTATAAAAGGTCATTTTATACGCCGGAAAATACGGTAGTCAAAAGACTTACGCTAAATATGCTGCTCATAGCATGCAATACAAATAAAAAATAGACATGGCACATATACATGGTAAAATAAATCGATTGAAAAACATATGTAATAAAGACAAGTAACTGTTGGCATCTAGTGGCACTCTATGGCCCCGTACACACGAGAGGATCGATCCGCTTGAATTGATCCGCGGACTGGCTCCAGCGGATAGATCCCCTGGTGTGTACGATCCAGTGGATCTGTTTCCGCGGATTTTTGTCCCCGGGGATGGATTTCCAGCGGATCAAAATTTCTTGACATGCTAAGAAATCGATCCGCTGGAATCCATTCCAACGGATTGATCCGCTGGTCTGTACAGACTCACCGGATCAATCCGTCCGAATCCATCCCCCACATGCGTCGTAATGATTCCACGCATGCATGGAATTCCTTATATGACAGCGTCGCACACGTCGCCGCGTCATCATCGCGGCGACGGCGCGACACGTCACCGCGGACGGAATTCTGCAGGGATTTTGATCTCATGGTTAGTACAACCATGAGATTAAAATCCGCCAGAGGATTTATCCGCGGAAACGGTCCCCCGGACCGTTTCCGCGGATAAATACTCTCGTGTGTACCCAGCCTATGTGTTTCCTGGCATTACAGCCATTCATCAGGAGTGTTATAAAGTAATATATGCACAGCCTCAAGGCCAAGTTCAGTATCTGCCAAGGAAAGCGGGGGTAAGGGCATTATTTCTCCCTCGGGGGTTGAGACAGAGGAACCCTCCAAGAATGGAGAATAGCGCCCAGAGCATAACACGGTGGTCACAGCATGATCCAAAATACTATGGGCTAGATTCACATAGATCAGCGGATCTTTAGATCCCCGTGAGCTATGTGATTTAAGATCCGCTGCCGCAAGTTTGAGAGGCAAGTGGGTAATTCACAAAACACTTACCTCCAAACTTGCGGTAGCAGATCGTAAATCCCCTGGCGGAATTCAAATTCCGCGGCTAGGGGGAGTGTGCTATTTAAATCAGGCGCGTCCCCGCGCCGATTTAAATGCGCATGCACCGTACGCGATTTTTCCCAGCGTGCATTGCTCCCACTGACGTCACTAGGACGTCAGTGGTTTCGACGCTTACGTAAATGACGTCCATACGTATTCGAGAAAGACTTATGCAAATGACGTAAAAAATTCAAATTTCGTCGCGGGAACAACGGCCATACTTAACGTTGGCTGCGCCTCATAGAAGCAGGGGTAAGTAACAACACTGCGTCGGGCCCGCGTACGTTCGTGAATTGGCGTATGTCGCTGATTTACATATTTCTCAACGTAAATCAGCGAGAACGCCCCCCGCGGCCATTTTTAAATTGCAGTTAAGATCCGACGGTGTAACACAGTTACACCTGTCGGATCTTAGGCATATCTATGCGTAACTGATTCTATGAATCAGTCGCATAGATACGACGGGCCTAAGTCAGAGATACGACGGCGTATCAGGAGATACACCGTCGTATCTCTTTGTGAATCTGGCCCTAAGTGTGCACGAGGAGTGCATAGTGTTCCAAGAAATTGTAACTGAGCTCCCAGCGAAAAGGGTGACCTGTGTGTAGCATCGGTGTATGGTTCATTGTGATTGAGTCAAGCAAAGTTGTGTATGGGACTACAACTCCCAGCATTACAGGAAAGACATGAACACTCATCCTCCTCCAAGCGTTATCTCTCACCTGCTGAAATTTTGGCTAATGCCATTCTCTTAGGCGTGTATGAGACTACAAGTCACAGCAGTACAAAAAAACATTTACGCGTATCCTCCTTGAAGTTTATAACCTGCTGGAACTTTCAGTTCTACATCATTTTCTGGGACTCGGGTTGATGAAATTGCAATTGTAAGCTGAGGGCCTGTTTACTCTCGGAGAGTGGAACGGGCTCCTAGTCGGGCGAGGCTGTCTAACTGGCAGCAGCTCATTAGTATGCAGGGGAGGAGTGCAGAGTGTACAGCAGTGGGTAACATGTGCAAGTAAGGCCTCGTACACACGACCGGACCTGTCCGATGAAAACGGTCCGCGGACCGTTTTCATCGGACATGTCTGCTGGCGGATTTTGGTCTGATGTGTGTACACCCCATCAGACCAAAATCCCCGCGGACCGAATACGCAGTGACGTAGCGGCGACGATGACGCGGCGACGTGCGCGACCCCGGAAGTTCAATGCTTACACGCATGCGTCGAATCACTTCGACGCATGCGAGGGATTGCGGCCCAGCGGACATGTCCGATGAGTCGTACAAACCATTGGACATGTCCGACGGACAGGCTTCCACCGGACATGTTTCTTAGCATGCTAAGAAACATTTGTCCGCTGGAAACCGGTCCGGTCGGCCCTACACACAGTCGGACATGTCCGCGGAAACTGGTCCGCGGACCAGTTTCAGCAGACATGTTCGGTCGTGTGTACGAGGCCTAAGGAGTGCAGAGTGCATGGCGGTGGGTAGTATGTGCAGGATGGTGTCAGTAGGGCAGTGGATAGTGCCGGTAGTTTATTTATTTTATTTTTTTTTCTTGTGCTTAATCTTTAGACAATGCTTCCTTCTGGGATGACAGCCATGGAGAGCAATTTTATGCAGTGTGCAGCATATGGTCTGAGCACTGACAGGCTGACCCCACACCCGTCAACCTCTGCAGCAATGCTGGCAGCACTCATATGTCTATTTCCCAAAGACAACCTCTGACTATGACGCTGAGCACATGCACTCAACGTCTTTGGTCAACCATGGCGAGGCCTGTTCTGAGTGGAACCTGTGCTGTTAAACCGCTGTATGGTCTTGGCCACCATTCTGCAGCTCAGTTTCAGGGTCTTGGCACTCTTCCTATAGCCCAAGCCATCTTTATGAAGAACAACATTTCATTTTTTCAGATCCTCAGAGAATTCTTTGCCATGAGGTGCCATGTTGAACTTCCAGTGAACAGTATGAGAAAGTGAGAGAGTTAAAACACCAAATTTAACACACCTGCTTCCTAATCCCACCTGAGGCCTTGTAACACTAACCAATCACAAGACACCGGGAGGGAAAATGGTTAATTGGGCCGAATTTGGACATTTTCACTTAGGGGTGTACTCACTTTTGTTGCCAGCGGTTTAGACATTAATGGCTGTGTGTTGCGTTATTTTGAGGGGACAGTGAATTGACACTGTTATACAAGCTGTACACCCACTACTTTACATTGTAGCAAAGTGTAATTTCTTCAGTGTTGTCACATGAAAAGATATAATGAAATATTTACCAAAATGTAAGGGGTGTACTCACTTTTGTGAGATACTGTATATGTCTAAGAAAAATAACACATTCGCCTTCCTTCCAGTACTATAAGTTACATGCTGATGAAAAGTTTGATTTGAAAGCAAACCTACAGTTTACTAGAGAGGAATGTCCTGATTGGGCTATACTTCCCCTCAAAAATAAGTGTTCTTGGTACGTGAACTTAATTTCCTCATTGACAGAGTGGTTCATTTACTAAAGGCAAATAGGCTGCTTATGTTGCAAAGGAATAAATATCTGAAAAGTGTGTCTTGCATTTCTATTCAGCCCCCTTTACTCTGATACCCCTAACTAAAATCTAGTGGAACCAATTGCCTTCAGAAGTCACCTAATTAGTAAATAGAGTCCACCTGTGTGTAATTTAATCTTAGTATAAAAACAGCTGTTCTGTGAAGCCCTCAGGGGTTTGTTAGAGAACCTTAGTGTCACGTACCTCAGAGGGTGAGCCTGACGTGCAGGAAGTGGCAGCCGTTACTCCTCTGATTCCGGGACCCCTGATAGAGTAGACAGGAGGAACGGAAATGCAGAGTCGCACAAGCGCCTGGAGAGACGCTGATGCAGGGGCTGTTGGTCGCTTCTGCAGGATCTGATGGAGTCTCTGGAAGGCAGGTGCAGCCTGGCAAGTAGCAGACCGGTGGGAAGAGGTCTGGAAGATCAAGCAGCAACAAGTCCCAGAAGACAGTGAAAGTCCCAGAAGCCGGAGAGAAGCTGGACCAGCCGATCAGGCGCAGGAAGGTCAGGATGGTAGAGGGGTCGTCAAGCCGGGTCAGTAACAGGCGGGCGGCAGAGTACCAGGGATGAGGCAGAGGGATGGTCGGAGCAAGCCAAAAGGTCAGGGCAGGCGGAAGACAGGATCAACAGGAACAAGCCGGGTATCAGGATCAGGATTCAAGCAGGGGTAACAGGTACTGGCAGGTTCAGGAGACACTTCAGACCGGACAGCAAGGGGCCAGACTCCCAGAACGCCTTAAGTACCTTGTTTTGGCGCCGAATTGCCGTTTGCACGTGCCCGTGCGCCGTTGCCGCCGGTGCGCGTGCCCGTGCGCGCCGTTGCCGCCGGTGCGCGTGCCCGCCGTTGCCGCGATTGCGCGTGCCCCGCGCGCGCCGATGCGCCGCTAGCGCCATCTGGTGGCTGAGGTATTTCATGACATTGCCCCCCTCCAATGGGCAGCCTCCGGATGCCCAATCGCGACATCTCCAGTGGATGCGAGTCCTTAAATGATTGGATTAGTCTCTCAGCATGTATGTTGTCCTCTGGTTCCCATGAATTCTCCTCGGGCCCATACCCCTTCCATTTAACGAGGAACTGAATTTGGTTGCGTCTCCTCCTGCAATCAAGGATGGATTCTACCTCAAATTCTTCTTCCCCATTGACTAATACCGGTTCTGGGGGACCAGTATCTCGTTCAGGAAAGGGATTGGGAACATCCGGCTTGAGCAAAGCAACATGGAAGACTGGATGAATTCGAAAGGTTTCTGGTAAATCAAGTTCGTAGGCTACCTCATTTATCTTTCTTTTAACAGAGAAGGGGCCCACAAATTTAGGGCCTAGCTTCTTCGTGGGACATGCAAGTCTTAGATTCAGAGTGGACAAATAAACTTTGGTTCCAGGTTCCAGATTGAGTTCTCCTCTTCTTCCCCTGTCAAAGATCTCTTTATTGCGTTCCTGTGTCTTAGTCATTGTCTCCTGCAGGATCCTGTTATTTGTGTTGAAAAAGTTTAGAGTATCCTGGACAGCGGGTACCGTACTCTCCGGAATAGAATTAGACAGGAACAAAGGATGAAACCCGTAGTTGGCATAAAAGGGTGACTGTTTGGTGGCGGAGTGAATAGAATTATTGTAAGCGAATTCCGCTAAGGGCAGCAGGGACACCCAATCTTCTTGAGAGAACGAGGAGAAGCAGCGGAGATACTGCTCAAGAGTTTGATTTGTTCTCTCCGTCTGCCCATTTGACTGTGGGTGGTATGCTGATGAAAAGGAGAGACCGATTTTGAGACTACTGCAGAGTGCCCTCCAGAACCTAGACGTGAACTGCACCCCCCGATCGGACACGATGTCCGCTGGGACAAAGTGTGCCATCTTTGAGAGCCTGTCCACGACCACAAAGATAGTGGTGAAGCCTTCTGATGGGGGAAGTTCCACAATGAAATCCATGGAGATCATTCTCCATGGTCTCTCTGGCACTGATAACGGTTTAAGGAGTCCCCAGGCTCTAAGCTTGCTTCCCTTGTTGCGAATGCACGTGGTGCAAGACTCCACATAGTCCTTGCAGTCCTTCAGAAGTTGAGGCCACCAAAAGGTGCGTTGCAAAAGTTCCGAGGTTTTTTGTATCCCAAAGTGACCGGCCAACTCATGATCGTGACAAGAGCTCAGAACATCAATTCGTAGACTCTCGGGCACGAAGATCTTGTCCTGATGCCATAGCAAACCGTCCCTGGACTGCAGCTCCGAACCAGATAAAGGGGAAATTCCAGCAGAGGCTTGCCTGATTTGCGGTAATAAGTCCCTTTGTAACAATAGAAAGTTCCCAGATGACAAGATGGTGTCAGGGGGACTGAGAAACCCTGAATCTCCGTACATGCGGGAAAGAGCATCCGGCTTGGTGTTTTTTGACCCTGGCCTGTATGTGATATGAAAAGAGAATCTCGTAAAAAAAAGTGCCCATCTGGCCTGGCGTGGTTTAAGTCTCTTGGCCACCTTCAGGTACTCGAGATTCTTGTGGTCAGTGTAAATTAAAATTGGGTGCGCTGCGCCCTCCAGGAGGTAACGCCACTCCTCCAGAGCGGCCTTTATTGCCAACAACTCTCGGTCCCCGACGTCATAATTTCTTTCTGCTTCAGACAACTTACAGGAGAAGTAAGCAACGGGGTGTAACAGAGCCTTGGGACCCTGTCTCTGCGAAAGAACTGCCCCAACCGCGGTTTCAGACGCATCCACCTCAAGAATGTATGGCAAACTCGCGTCGGGGTGTCTGAGAATGGATGCCGAAGTGAACAAGTTCTTCAGGGTTTCAAAGGCTGTTTGGGCTTCTGTAGTCCAGCGGAAACGATCAGTCTGTTTGGTCAAATCCGTTATAGGAGCAATGATGCTGGAGAAAGCTCTGATGAATTTCCTATAAAAATTCGAGAAGCCGACAAATCGCTGAACGCCCTTTCGGTCCGTAGGTGCTGGCCAGTCAAGAATCGCTGAGACCTTCTGGGGGTCCATCTCAACGCCTTTTATGGAAATTATAAGCCCCAGGAACTGTATACTTGAGCGTTCGAACTCGCATTTATCGGGTTTGGCATACAGTCCGTGGGTTCGGAGACGCTCAAGTACATTCCTGACGTGTAGCCGGTGTTTTTCCAGAGAAGGGGAGAAGATCAGGATATCGTCCAGATAAATGATGACAAAGAGGTCCAGGTAGTCTCTAAAAATGTCATTCACGAAGTGTTGGAACGTTGCTGGGGCGTTACAGAGCCCGAAGGGCATGACTAAATATTCGAAGTGCCCGAAACGGGTACGAAAAGCGGTTTTCCACTCATCCCCTTCACGTATGCGGACTAAGTTGTAGGCCCCACGGAGGTCTAGTTTGGTAAAGACAACCGCGGACCCAAGACGTTGAAACAGTTCAGGCACCAAGGGGAGAGGGTACCGGTTCTTAATTGTTATCTTATTAAGTTCCCGATAGTCCACACAAGGGCGAAGGGAATGGTCTTTTTTTTCCACAAAAAAGATGCCTGCTCCCGCGGGTGATGTGGATGGGCGGATGAACCCTTTCCTCAGACTTTCATCGATGTATGTTTTTAAAGTCTCTAGTTCAAGTCCTGTTAAGGGAAAGATCCTTCCGAAGGGAACTTCAGCACCTGGAAGGAGTTCAATGGGGCAATCGTAGGCCCTGTGTGGTGGAAGGGTCTCAGCCCCCTTCTTGCTGAAAACATCCAGGTAGTCGTGGTAAGCTTCTGGAACAGATTGACGGGTCTCAATGTCGAAGTCCATACAAAGTAAAGGCAGAGGAGGAGGTGACACTTGTAAGCAGTGCTGTCGGCAGAACAGAGAACCGAAGCTGACCTTGCCCGTGGTCCAGTCAATCTGCGGGTTGTGAATTTGAAGCCATGGTACCCCCAGTATGACAGGAAACAGGGGAGAGTGAATCACATCTAGGCATAGCAATTCATGGTGATTTTCAGCAATGGTGGTGGGTAGAGGCTGGGTTTCTCGGGTGACTGGTCCGGATTTTAGCACCGAGCCATCCGCTAGGTAAACAGAGTCCAGTAGTCCTGGGACGAAGAGGGATCCGATGCTTGATGGCGAAAGACTGGTCCAAAAAGCAGCTGCAGGCCCCTGAGTCAATTATAGCGCTGACTCGGATGGACTCTCCTGGAAGCTGGAAGAGAATAGGAATAGCCAGATGAGCGGAATTACTTGGCAGAACAGGTAGGTGAACGGAAGACATGGACAGACACTTACGAAGTTTGGCAGGACAGGTCCTCACGTAGTGCCCGGCCTCTCCGCAATACAGGCATAGGTTGTTGACCCTGCGGCGTTGTCGTTCTTCGGGCGTCAGGGAAGGACGGAGGAGACCCAACTGCATGGGCTCTGAGGTGTCAGGAACAGATGAAGCTGAAGGAACCGGAGGAACTATACTGGAAACGGGAGGCACCCGTGGCAGCATCCAGACCGGACGAGATGGGGTAGTGGTCCTTTCCGTTCGGCGCTCCCTCAGGCGCCGATCGATCTGGATGGTCAGGTTAATTAATGCCTCCAGGGTCCCTGGAACCCCTACCCGGGCCAGTTCGTCCTTCAGTGGCTCAGAAAGACCAAGGCGGAATTGGTAGCAGAGGGCCGAGTCGTTCCAGGTTGTGTCTGAGCTCCATCTGCGAAACTCGGACACATAGTCCTCTGCTGGTCTGCGACCCTGTTGCAGGGCGTGCAAAGCGGCCTCCGCGGAGGCGGCCTGGTGAGGGTCCTCATACAGTAGAGACATGGCTTGGAAAAAGGTAGTAACATTGTCAAGTGATGGATCTTTGTTTTCCAGGAGGCGATGGGCCCAAGCTTGCGGTTCGCCAGACAGCAGTGAGATGGCGAAACCCACTTTAGTGGCTTCTAACGAAAAGGTCCGTGGCTGCAGAGCAAAGTACAGTTCGCAAGCATTGCGGAAGGCCCGGTATCTACTACGTTCACCCACGAACCTCTCGGGCATAGGGACTTTGGGTTCGGGCGGCAGCATGATCACGGATGGGGAAGCAGATGCCCCAGAAGCCGCTGCAGAGGTGGTGGGAGTAGATAGAGCCTGGACACGATTCTCCAAACGTGTGTAGCCTTCTTGTAAGGTTCGGACGGCCTGGGTCAGTCCCTCAAGATGGCGGCAAAGTTCCTGCATAGGATCCACTCCCTGCGCGGGCTCGGACATGGCTGTCCGGTACTGTCACGTACCTCAGAGGGTGAGCCCGACGTGCAGGAAGTGGCAGCCGTTACTCCTCTGATTCCGGGACCCCTGATAGAGTAGACAGGAGGAACGGAAATGCAGAGTCGCACAAGCGCCTGGAGAGACGCTGATGCAGGGGCTGTTGGTCGCTTCTGCAGGATCTGATGGAGTCTCTGGAAGGCAGGTGCAGCCTGGCAAGTAGCAGACCGGTGGGAAGAGGTCTGGAAGATCAAGCAGCAACAAGTCCCAGAAGACAGTGCAAGTCCCAGAAGCCGGAGAGAAGCTGGACCAGCCGATCAGGCGCAGGAAGGTCAGGATGGTAGAGGGGTCGTCAAGCCGGGTCAGTAACAGGCGGGCGGCAGAGTACCAGGGATGAGGCAGAGGGATGGTCGGAGCAAGCCAAAAGGTCAGGGCAGGCGGAAGACAGGATCAACAGGAACAAGCCGGGTATCAGGATCAGGATTCAAGCAGGGGTAACAGGTACTGGCAGGTTCAGGAGACACTTCAGACCGGACAGCAAGGGGCCAGACTCCCAGAACGCCTTAAGTACCTTGTTTTGGCGCCGAATTGCCGTTTGCACGTGCCCGTGCGCCGTTGCCGCCGGTGCAGGTGCCCGTGCGCGCCGTTGCCGCCGGTGCGCGTGCCCGTGCGCGCCGTTGCCGCGATTGCGCGTGCCCCGCGCGCGCCGATGCGCCGCTAGCGCCATCTGGTGGCTGAGGTATTTCATGACACTTAGTGAACAAACAGCATCATGAAGGCCAAGAAACACACCAGACAGGTCAGGGATTAAGTTGTGGAGAAATTTAAAGCAGGGTTAGGTTATAAAAACATATCCCAAGCTTTGAACATCTCACAGAGCACTGTTCAATCCATCATCTGAAAATGGAAAGAGTATGGCACAAATGTAAACCTACCAGGACATTGCCGTCCATCTAAACTGACAGGCCGGGCAAGGAGAGCATTAATCAGAGAAGCAGCCAAGAGGCCCATGGTAACTCTGGAGGAGCTGAAGAGATCCACAGCTCAGGTGGGAAAATCTGTCAACAGGACAACTATTAGTCGTGCACTCCACAAATCTGGCCTTTATGGAAGAGTGCCAGGAAGAAAGCCATTGTTGAAAGAAAGCCATAAGAAGTCACATTTGCAGTTTGCGAGAAGTCATGTGGGGGACACAGCAAACATGTGGAAGAAGGTGCTCTGGTCAGATGAGACCAAAATGTAACTTTCTGGCCTTTAACCACTTAAGCCCCGGACCATTTTGCTGGTCAAAGACCAGGCCACGTTTTGCGATTCAGCACTGCGGCGCTTTAACTGACAATTGCGCGGGTGGTTCCCAAACAAAATTTACATCCTTTTTTTCCCACAAATAGAGCTTTCTTTTGGTGGTATTTGATCACCTCTGCGTTTTTCTTTTTCGCTATAAACAAAAATAGAGCGACAATTTCGAAAAAAAAATTATATTTTTTACTTCTTGTTATAATAAATATACCCCAAAAATATATTAAAAACATATTTTTTCCTCAGTTTAGGCCGATGCATTTTTCTACATATATTTGGTAACAAAAAAAATCGCAACAAGTGTATATTGATTGGTTTGCGCAAAAGTTATAGCGTCTACAAAGTAGGGGATAGAATTATGGAATTTTTACTATTATTATTATTTTTTACTAGTAATGGCGGCGATCTGCGATTTTTATTGTGACTGCGACTTTATGGCGGACAAATCGGACACTTTTGACACATTTTTGGGACCATTGTCATTTTTACAGCGATCAGTGCTAAAAAAATGCACTGATTACTGTGAAAATGACACTGGCGGTGAAGGGGTTAACCACTAGGTGGCGCTGAAGGGGTTAAGTGCACGCCACACTTTTCACATATTTATTTGTAAAAGTTTTGAAAAACATTTTCCCTCCACTTCACAATTATGTGCCACTTTGTGTTGGTCTATAACATTTTATAACCACTTTCGTGGTTGTAACGTGACAAAATGTGGACAATTTCAAGGGGTATGAATACTTTTTCAAGGCACTGTATATAATTGATGGTAGATCTAAAGGAGTTTGTACTGTATAGTGTATGTTTAGTAAATGATGTGCTCTAGTGTCAGCCATCATCCAGTCATGTGCAAGCACAAATACTGTTTCCTTCAATTTTCCTTGCATGTCATTGGATATTCTTTGTGAAGTAAATTTTCACCGCCTGTGCCAAGGGAAAATTTATATGTGCACAGCCAATCTGCATTTAGTAAATAAAAACTAGTGTTTTGTATGAGCAGGGCTGATCCACCCTATAGGCTCACTATGCAAGCCGCTTAGGGCCCCGCAAAGCTGAGGAGGGCCCCCCTAATTACTAGAGGGCCCGCCTGGTGAGAAGTAGTTTTCGGCCCCTCACCCCGCTTCTCAACTTGTTGGCTGCATGGGAGAAGAGGTACGATGTAATTTCCGACAGCAGAACACCCCCTCCCCTGCAGTGACATGTCACTGTCGGCATATAACTCCCCCCCCCCCCCCCCGCCCCGCTTCTCAACTTTAATGCGACATGTCAATTTGCTTAGGGCCCCAGGGAGGTCAGGATCGGCACTGTGTATGAGCAGCATTTTCCCAATAGCTGAATGGCTCAAGCAGGGTATACACTGAGTTTTTTTTTTTGTTCAACCAGTGCATTGAGCCTGGGTTCACACTAGACGCAGAGCAAATTTACTGCAAATTCCGCAAAACATGAAAATCGTAACCCATTCATGTGAACCAATTGCGGAGTGAATGTTAACGATACCCCGCAATCAGTATGCAAAACGCAGTGCGATTTGCAGAATAGGATTGCATGGGTGTGAACACCCATGCGATCTGATTCAGGTGCGGACAAAAAAAGACCTGCGCAAATGTGGTTGCAATTTTAGCCATACAAATATATATATATATATATATATATATATATATATATATATATATATATATATATATATATATATATATATATATATATATATATATATATATATATGAGAAAGGGGCCAAGGGGGTACCACATCCATATAGACTATAAATAAGAATTGTAGGACTTTTAGAGCGGACTTTATAGGTACCAGAAAAGGAGTACAAATTTAATAGAAAAAATATAATTTTAATGTATACAATTAAAAAATAGACAATATAACATTAAAAACTGAGGTATTCAGCTCTCAGTAGTAAGAGCCACACATTTTATGTACGAGTCCCTGTTAATGCTTGGACAAAGCTGGTCAACGTTTCGCTTTCGCTTCCTCAGGACCTATTAGTCAGACATCAAGCAGAGGGATTCTGTGTAGGAAAGGGGAAATAATCTAATTTCACATAAGGACAATGGGCACAAATCATTGAGATATGTATTTGTGCCCATTGTCCTTATGTAAAATTTGATTATTTCCCCTTTCCTACACAGAGGGACTTGATGTCTGACAAATAGGTCCTGAGGAAGTGAAAGCGAAACGTTGCCCAGCTTTGTCCAAGCATTAACAGGGACTCGCACATATTATGTGTGGCTCTTACTACTGAGAGCTCAATACCTCTGTTTTTAATGTTATATTGTCTATTTTTATAATTGTATACATTAAAATATGTTTTCTATTAAATTTGTACTCCTTTTCTGGTACCTATAAAGTCCACTCTAAAAGTCCTACAAATTTTTATTTGAGCCATACAAATCCATGGCTAAAATTGCACCCCAGATACACCACATGTAATTTGCACAGGAATGTGCAAACCCGTGTAAACCCAGGCTGAATGAAAAAAAGCCTCACAGATTCCCACATCAACAGAAAAATGTCCATGCAGGGATCTCTTCCAACCCCTCCCCCCCCCCACCACCAAGGTCATTAGACCAGTTTCTGTTGAACAGAGATTGTACACACCGGAAGTTGGCTGGTTGCTGCTGAACAGGCATCCACAATGTGTTTTTCTTTTATGCCCTGTACACACGATCGGTTCGTCTGATGAAAACGGTTAAAAATCCGATCGTGTCCAACGCGGTGACGTAAAACACAACGATGTGCAGAGAAAAATTAAGTTCAATGCTTCCGAGCATGCGCCGACTTGATTCTGAGCATGCGTGGATTTTTGACTGATGGATTTCCCCACAGACGATCGTTTTTTTAACCATACGAACATTTTAAAACAGGTTCTATTTTTTTTTCACCGATGGGAAAAAAACTGATGGGGCCCACACACGATCGGTTCGTCCGATGAAAACGGTCCATTGGTCCGTTTTCATCAGACGAACCGATCGTGTGTATAGGGCATTACAGTTATTAGCCAAAAAATTTCCTCTGTGCACTCTTAGGGCTCTTTCACACGGAGCGGATCCGTATTGATCCGCTCCGTTAGCCCGTTTGGCGGACACTGTGCAGAGACCGCCCTGTCTCTCCTCCGCTCTCCCCTATGGGGAATCGGATGAATACGGACCGTCTGTCCGTATTCATCCGATCCGATCCGTCAGACGGAAGAAAAATAGGGTTTTCTTCCATCTGAAAAACCGGATCCTGACGGAGGCGGGTGATTACGGACGTTAGCGGATGCTCCATCCGCTAAAGGCCGTGATCCCATAGGGAACCATTGTAAGTCCGTAAACGGACTTATGAAAAGCGGACCGTTCGTCCGCTGGTGTGAAAGGGCCCTTATACAACTGCTTCCTACTTGTAGCTAAGGACTTGAGCTAACCAATTTCAGGAGGTAAATTGACCTGATGTGCACTTAACCTCCTTCTGTGATGCTGCCCAATGAGAGCACCTTATTGCCCGCTTAGGCATTGTCCTCGTATAGGGTAAGGAATTGAGGTAGATGTAAGATGGCCAGGATTTATTTTCAAAGTCAAACCAGGATTAGAGGACTGGGCAAACTGATTTTTCTGTTAATAGCAATCCTCTTGCGAAAATAATGAATGCAGTTATAACAACCTACTTGATGTGCAGTTTTCACTGAAGCCGAATTCTAATTAATAATTTCTTCCCCATATGCTCAATTTGTATTGCCAAATTTCAATTTCCATTTTTAAAGGGCTAAAACATTTTCGTAACACAAAGATTTGATTTTAATGTTTTGAACAAAGTGGATTTTTTTCCTACGCCAGAGGATAGAATCCCCAGTGCTGCTTCATTATGGACATTGATTATTGTTTGCATAGCACCTAGTGAGCTGTTTCCATTGTATATTTACACGTGAAATAGGCAAATGTACTGTAGTTTTGCCTTTTTTGTTGCATAGACGTTTTCCTCATATGCCTCAAAACTCTCAGTATTTTCGGAGCTGTCCAGTGCTGATGCTATTCTTAAAGGCGTTGTAAAGGTACAATTTTTTTCCCTAAATAGCTTCCTTTACCTTAGTGCAGTCCTCCTTCACTTACCTCATCCTTCCATTTTGCTTTTAACCACTTAAGGACCGCCTCCTGCACATATATGTCGGCAGAATGGCACGGCTGGGCACAAGCACGTACAGGTACGTGCTGTGCTATTGTCCAGCTGTGGGTCGTGGGCTCGCGCCCGCTACCCGGTCTGAAGCTCCATGAACAGGACCGCGGGACCCATGGACCCGATCGTCGCTGGAGTCCCGCGATCGGTCCCCGGAGCTGAAGAACGGGGACAGCTGTGTGTAAACACAGCTTCCCCGTTCTTCACTGTGGCTCCGTCATCGATCGTGTCATCCCTTTTATAGGCGGACACAATCGATGACGTCACACCTACAGCCACACACCCCTACAGTTGTAAACACACTTGAGGTCACACATAACCCCTACAGCGCCCCCTGTGGTTAACTCCCAAACTGCAATTGTCATTTTCACAATAAACAATGCAATTTAAATGCATTTTTTGCTGTGAAAATGACAATGGTCCCAAAAATGTGTCAAAATTGTCCGAAGTGTCCGCCATAATGTCGTAGTCACGAAAAAAATCGCTGATCGCCGCCATTAGTAGTAAAAAAAAAAAAAATTAATAAAAATTCAATAAAACTATCCCCTATATTGTAAACGCTATAAATTTCGCGCAAACCAATCGATAAATGCTTATTGCGATTTTTTTTTCCAAAAATAGGTAGAAGAATAGGTATCGGCCTAAACTGAGGAAAAAAAATGTTTTTTATATATTTTTGGGAGATATTTATTATAGCAAAAAGTAAAAAATATTGAATTTTTTTCAAAATTGTCGCTCTATTTTTGTTTATAGCGCAAAAAATAAAAACCGCAGAGGTGATCAAGTACCACCAAAAGAAATCTCTATTTGTGGGAAAAAAAGAACGCCAATTTTGTTTGGGAGCCACGTCGCACGACCGCGCAATTGTCAGTTAAATCGCAAAAAGGGGCAAGGTCCTTTAGCTGCATTTTGGTCCGGGTCTTAAGTGGTTAAATGTCCTTATTTCTTCTGAGAAATCCTCACTTCCTGTTCTTCTGTCTGTAACTCCACACAGTAATGTGAGGCTTTCTCCCTGGTGTGGAGTGTTGTGCTCGCCCCCTCCCTTGGACTACGGGAGAGTCAGGACGCTCTCTACGTTGCAGATGGAGAAAGGAGCTGTGCGTTAGTGGGCGTCCTGACACTCAACACCAGGGAGAAAGCCTTGCATTACTGTGTGTAGTTACAGACAGAAGAACAGGAAGTGAGGATTTCTCAGAAGAAATAAGGACATTTAAAAGCAAAATGGAAGGATGAGGTAAGTGAAGGAGGACTGCACTGAGGTAAAGGAAGCTATTTAGGGGAAAAACAAATTGTACCTTTACAACCCTTTAAAGGATCAGCAGAGGATGGCTTATTTTTTCTTCAGCCCCGAAAGGTTCTTCTTGCTGGTAGTTAGACTCTTTAATATTTGCAAACAAAATGAAGGATTCCTATTTGGAATAATAAGCTGTCAGGTTAGTAAAAACAACCAATTCAATCATACAGTTTGTAGTGTACATAGATTCACAAAACAATGGGATAAAGGAATATTCCTGGACTTTGTTTTGTAATTACTGTGAAATTGTGTGTATGCAGCGCATGTTATCTAAGCTTTCAGATCTTGGATTCACTGAATGAGTTGACCAAACGTTAAAATATTTCAGAATATACAGCCTCATGCTACAGAACTAAGCTACATTTCATGTTGACTAAACTAAATTACTAATGTATCTTAAACAGAAAACCATATTTAGATACATTTTTACTCCAAAAGCATTTTATTCAAATAAATTTGCTAAAAATAAAAAATAAATCTGACTTAAAAAAAAAAAAAAACATTGATTTTTATCCACCCTGATTCAAAGTCCTACTTGCTCTTTCTGTTCCCAATATATTTGAAACAAGGATGATATCCTCCAACTGTAAACTACTTTGATCTACCATATTTGCCGGTGTAAAAGGCGACCCGGCGTATAAGACGACCCCCTAATTTTACAGTTTAAGATTTTTTGCCTGTACTCACTCTATAAGACGACCCCCCTTCCGAGGCTTCCGACGCTTCATATTTCTTCCTTCTGGAGCCATATTCTTCTTCCTTCTTGCTGGAGCTGGGGCCAATCATGGCGAGCGATGTATTCTATTAATGAATACAAAACCTGCTTGGATTGGCAGAGGCTGTAACATCATCAGCCCACGCCTCTCTGACTCTCAAAGCCAATCCGAGCAGGCTCTGTATGTAGCCTGCTCGGATTGGCAGAGGTTGTTACTCCAATCCAAGCAGACTCTGTATTAATTTGAATACATCGTTCACTGGGATTGGCTAAGCGGTATATACTGTATGTAGCCAAAGCTACATACAGTATTACCGCACATCCAGCAGGCATCCGAGCAGCTGACCCGGCATATAAGACGACCCCTGCCAGCAAGTACAGTATACTTTCCCCCACACACATTCAACTATTCTACAATTGGCAAAACCCTTTACTTTAGAAAGATTCCCTCCTATATCCCCTTGAGTCTATAGAACACAAAGCAAAGGAAATTCTCCTGGATACAGACAGCTAAATTAAACCTGAAGGGGGGTCCAAACCATTTTCTGCCATATTCGTGACAAAAATAGTTGTGGCCTTAGTTATATTTTAAATCAGAGATAACTAGGCTCTTTTGTCTAAAAAAAAAAGTACAAGAAACTAATAGGGCTAGATTCATAAAGGAGTTACGTCGGCGTATCTGCAGATACGCCGTCGTAACTCCGAATGCGGGCCGTCGCATCTCGGCGCCTGATTTATAGAATCAGATACGCCTCAATGTTGCCTAGATACGAGCGGCGTAAGTCTCCTACGCCGTCGTATCTTAGGGTGCATATTTACGCTGGCCGCTAGGTAGCGCTTCCATTGATTATGCAAATGAGCTAGATACGCCGATTCAGAAACGTACGTGCACCCGGCGCATTGTTTTACGTCGTTTACGTAAGGCTTTTTCCGGCGTAAAGTTACCCCTGCTATATGAGGCGTAGCCAATGTTAAGTATGGACGTCGGGACAGCGTCGAATTTTGCGTCGTTTGCGTAAGTCGTACGTGAATAGGGCTGTGCGTAAGTTACGTTCACGTCGAAAGCGTCAATTACGTGGGGTCACGATTAATTAGCATACAACACGCTCCCTACCAGCCTATTTTAAATTAGGCGGGCTTACGCCGGCCCATATACGCAACGCCGCCGTAACTTCGGGCACAAATTCGTTCAGAATACGGGACTCGCCTCTCAAAGTTACGTCGGCGTAGCGTATATGAGATACGCTACACCCGCCTAAAGATAGGCGATTCTTACTGAATCTAGCCCATAGAGTTTAACTTTAACCACTTCCCGACCTCCTCATGTACATATACGTCAGCAGAATGGCACGGACAGGAACATGTACGTACCTGTACGTCCTCTGCTAGACGTGGGTGGGGGGTCCGATCGGGACCCCCCTCGGTACATGCGGAGGTCGGGTCCGCTCGGGGAGCGATCCGGGACGACGGCGCGGCTATTTGTTTTTAGCCGCTTCGTCGCGATCGCTCCCCGGAGCTGAAGAACGGGGAGAGCCGTATGTAAACACGGCTTCCCCGTGCTTCACTGTGGCGGCTGCATCGATCGAGTGATCCCTTTATAGGGGAGATCCGATCGATGATGTCATTCCTACAGCCACACCCCCCTACACTAGTAAACACACACACAGTGATCCCTAAATGTTACAGTGCCCCCTGTGTTTAACTCCCAAACTGCAACTGTCATTTTCACAATAAAGAATGCAATTTAAATGCATTTTTTGCTGTGAAAATGACAATGGTCCCAAAAATGTGTCAAAATTGTCCAAAGTGTCCGCCATAATGTCGCAGTCACGAAAAAAATCGCTGATCGCCGCCATTAGTAGTAAAAAAAAATAAAAAAAATAAAAATGCAAAAAAACTATCCCCTATTTTGTAAACGCTATAAATTTTGCGCAAACCAACCGATAAACGATTATTGCGATTTTTTTACCAAAAATAGGTAGAAGAATACGTATCGGCCTAAACTGAGGAAAAAAAAATGTATATATGTTTTTGGGGGATATTTATTACAGCAAAAAGTAAAAAATATTGAATTTTTTTCAAAATTGTCGCTCTATTTTTGTTTATAGCGCAAAAAATAAAAACCGCAGAGGTAATCAAATACCACCAAAAGAAAGCTCTATTTGTGGGGAAAAAAGGACGCCAATTTTGTTTGGGAGCCACGTCGCACGACTGCGCAATTGTCTGTTAAAGCGACGCAGTCCCGAACTGTAAAAACCCCTTGGGTCTTTAGGCAGCAATATGGTCTGGGGCTTAAGTGGTTAAATATCTTATCTCATTTTAATTTCCCAAAAGACATAGTATACTTCATGTGTTTATTATATCCAGCAAATAAAAAAATGTAAAAAAAAAATACACAAGCACAGCATTTCAATATAAAAACATTCTTTTTCATTATTATGAAGCTTACAACAGAGTGGCAAGTGACAATACATAAATATCAGGGATATTATAAAAATCCAAGTTAAAAACAACCATCACTAAATATGCATTAAAATTATTTTATGAATCAAGATATTGAATTTACTTTATTCAACGTAATGGTGTTTGCTCAGACACTGTGGGGGAAGATAGTAAAATTAAAACATAATTTACATTTCATTTCGTTGTAATGCATATAAATTACAATGAGTCTGTAAAAACGTAATAAAGAGAACAGAACATACACAGGTCACATATTAGAATTCCTGCAAGTACAACAAATTGGTATAGACATTCATTCCATGCTGTAAATTATAACATCATCTTCTTCATAGATACCTAGGTTTGCTCTTCTGAGACTAGCCTTTCCTGGCTGGGCATGCCATGGGCAGAGAGCAGCCTCACGGCGGAAAGAAGTCTGTTTTTGGTTTTTTTAATGGCATATTAAATGGGTTAAATATACATTTGAAAGTAAATATGTTCTTTGAAATAGCATGCATTCTTTTCACACTGGCCACTTGGTTACGCTTCAGAGAAGAAAAAGACTTGCTTGTCTGGTCTGGCGAGAACACTGATATACACACACCTATCTACAAACCATTTGGAAAACAATAGTATTTATTTCCAGTGGCATTTTCAACCATGGATGTAGTTTGAAAGCTCTAGAAAAGTGGAAAAGGTATTGGGCTCATGACAGAAGGCATACAAAATTGAATGAGTTATATATTCCCTTTGGGGGGGTGGAAAATACTTTTATAAATGGTCTACCTGCAATTTGGTGGTTACTTGTCATCTCCGTAATGTCAATGGGACATTCCATGTGCTCTCACCCTATGGGCTAGATTCAGATAGCCCGCCGTAAGTTTGTGCGGGCGTGCGGGCGTAGCATATCCCCGATACGCTACGCTGCCGTAACTTAGTGAGGCTGGGGCTGGATTCACAAAGAACCTGCGCCCTAAGTTACGGCGGCGTAGCGTACATCTGCCGGCGTAAGCGCACCAAATTCAAATTCTAAAGAGGTGGGCGCGTTTTATGTAAATAAAACATGACCCCACGTAAATGACGTCTCTAACGAACGGTGCATGCTCCTAATCATGTCGCAAATAGTCAATGCTTTCGACGTGAACGTAATTTACGCAAAGCCCTATTCGCGAACGACTTACGCAAACGACGTAAAAATCAACGCTGTCCCGACATCCATACTTAACATTGGTTGCTCCTCATATAGCAGGAGCAACCTTACGCTGGAAAAAGCCTTATGCAAATGACGTAAAAAAATCAGCCGGGCGCACGTACGTTTCTGAATCGGCGTATACAGCTCATTTGCATATTCTACGATGAAATCGACGGAAGTGCCACCTAGCGGCCAGCGTAAATATGCACCCTAAGATACGACGGCGTAGGAGACTTACGTCTGTCGTATCTTAGCCTAATTTAAGCGTATCTGGTTTCCAGAATACGCTTAAATTTATGACGGCGTACATTCAGAGTTACGACGGCGTATCTACTGATACGCCGGCGTAACTCTCTATGAATCTAGCCCTATATGTTTACAATTATAATTGCTGGTAAAATGGACCAATACCTAAAATGTAACTTAAACCTCTGTTAATAGGGATAGATAAATAAAAAGTGATAAAATGGCTAAAATGTTTACCTTTCATGGGAAAAATTGTTTTAGGGCTCCCTGCAACATCCAAGAACAAGTACTTAAAGTGAGAATAAACCCTGATCTTTCCCTTTAAAAGAAATCAGGGATAATTGGTCACGTGAAAGCACTAAAAGGAGCCTAGAGCAGTATTTTCTTCAGGAAGGCATTTAAACCATTCTATTGTTCTATTTTTATTAAGCAGCCAGATAGTTTACATTTGAGTCAACTTAGGTCAGGTGTGCCCAACCTTTTGAAATGCGAGAGCCACTTAAGCGACTTGGTAAATGGTCGTGGGCCACAATCAGCGGAGCGGGCGGATGGCAGGTCCGTGTCCGCTTTGCATATGCAGAGTGGACACGGACACAGCCTGATCAGTTTGGAGGTAGGACACAAGTCGGTTTACATCTGCCACTCCTTAGGGGCGAATGGAGGGATCAATTGGGTTGGACTGACCGTGTGAAAGGGGCCCACGGTTGGTTTTACACTGATGCAATGTGGTTTACCCGCACCCCGGGTGCAATGCAGTGTACCATTGGCTTTTCTGCACCTTGCAATAGACTTCTATTTTATTCTGCAGGTTTGGTGCACTTTCAGAAAGCTCACCAAACTCCCAGATAATAACAGAAGTCTATAGCTCAGTGCAGGTAACCCGCAGGTGCACTGCTCTGCATTTGCAGGTTAGTTTGAAAGCAGCCCAGTAACCACTGCAGAACAGATATGCCCGTATATACACTGTGATTTTAGTAATAAAGACCTTTAATAACCGTATTCTATTCCATCCCAAAGCAGGAGGTTGTGGGCCACATTAGAGGGCTCCGCGGGACACATGTGGCACCCGGGCCACTGGTTGGGCACCCCTGACTTAGGTCAACTTGGGGATTGTTTTCCTTTGGGAAGTTGACTTTTGTCAAAGTGTAGGTCACCCAAGCACGGTAAATGCATTTTTACCTGATTCCTGTTTGAGCAAAAAGGGTTGCTAGATTGAGGGTAAAAAAATGTCATGCCACGTACACACGACGTTTTCCGGGTTCTAAAAAATGACGTTTTTAATGGTCTAGAAAAAACTAAAAATGCTCTAGCAAAGCGCGGTGACGTACAACGGCGCTATAAAGGGGAAGTTCCATGCGGATGGCGCCACCCTTTAGGCTGCTTTAGCCGATTTCGTGTTAGTAAAAGACGATTCGCGCTTTTCAGTCTGTTACTGCGTGATGAATGTGCTTACTCCATTACGAAGGCTAGTTTTACCAGAACGAGCGCTCCCCTCTCATAACTTGCTTCTGAGAATGCACGTTTTTTTCACGTCGTTAAAGCCCACACACAACCATTTTTTACAACTTTAAAAACGTAGTGAAAAAATAGAGCATGTTCGAAATTTTTAATACCCATTTTTTAGATCGTGAAAAATGCTCTGGAGCCCACACACTATGTAGCCTGCTCGGATTGGCAGAGGTTGTTACTCCAATCCGAGCAGGCTTAGCAGGCACAGAGTGCATTGCCCGCCTGAATTGGCTGAGCGGCGCATATACTGAATACATACAGCTTTACAGAACACCCATGATGATATCCATCAGGCAGCTGCTTCACCCGGCTTATAAGACGACCCCCATTTTTTGGCTGTGTAATTCCGGTGTAAAAGGTCATCTTATACAAAAATAAAATGCGGTGCCCCCCCAAAAAAAAAATATGACATGCCAAATGTGGTGGCATGTCAGGGGGTCACGAGTACTTAAAGCAGAAGTAAAATTTTTGGGTGGAACTCCACTTTAAGAAGGAAGACATGCACTAAATGCAATGCTAAAAGGAAGTTTGTGTGCACATGACCAATTACCACTGCTTGTGACAAGACTTTCACAAAGCCTTGCAGCAGTGTTTCTATAGGCAGCAATACTATACTTTCATATGACATGTATTGATTCTATGGTATGGATCAATAAATGACTCATGTAATAGATTCTTAACTACTAATACTCATGAAAAGCACCTGTCACCCGCACAAACTGAGGACTGACCTATTATTATAAAAATATTGGTTAAGTCCACAAAATGACCCCATTATTTGTAGGCAAAGGTGAACATTAACCACAGCCATGCATTTTCCCAATAAAATGTCTGACATCTATATGTATATCTATTGCTGCTTTTATTTTTTATATCTTTGTGACCGTATGATTTAAAAAATAGTTCTTCGTACTATACATATAAATTGGATTTCTATTTTCCAATTCCCAACACTAGAGGTTGCTGTTGCACTACAGTCGGTGAGGTTTGAGCTGGATGGTACGTGTAGCGCAATGAATGACAAATTCTGATATTTCAGCTGGTTTGGATTCTCCCCTCTATTTAGTTTGAAGACAATGCTAATATTTCTGGAAATATATTGCTTTATGTAAGTATAACTTCCAAGACTAAATTATCATGGCACAGAAAAAAAAATAAAAGAAATTTCATTGTGTTGCAAAAGAGCAATTTTGTGCTCTCAGGCCCTGTACACACGGCCGGGAATCCCGTCAGAAAAAAAACTTTGGGATTCCTGGCAAGCTTCTCTTGCAAAGCCGTTCTTTTGAATGGCAAGAACGCGTTGACGTCATCGTCTACGACGAGCCGGCGCTGGTCACATTCAATGTCGTTGCCGCCATCTTGCTACACCCCACACTAAACTTGTATGCTACCGTGTATGCATCGAACTCTTATCGAGCATGTGCGGGTTTACCTGGGACAGGTAAGCATACAGACGACCGGTTTTCCCAGCAGGAAACACTCTGCCGGGAATCCTGACGGGAAAATAGAGAGCAGGATTCTCGGCTGTTTTCCTGACGGGAAAACTGCTAGGGAGCATACACACGTCCGGGATTCCCGGCCAAATGCCGGAAAATCGTCTGTGTGTACAACTTCAAAAGAAAAATGCAGTCTGACTTTCCCAACAGTTGTTGCTGTTCCCTTACTATACATCACAGTGGCTTGTGCCATAGTATTAAAGGGATTTTGGGGTTCCCTACGTGGTAACATAAAGGGGATCCTTTCCACGGATGTTTTCTCAGGACAGATATTTTCTGATGAAATCTGGTATTACAGGGGAAACTGTATGGGAACTACATTCTTGTTCCTTGACTTGAATCCTCTAACCATTTCAAATGTTGGCAAAACAGAGTTCCATTATTAAATAGGTGTTTCAATGCATCTTTAATATCCCTTTTAAAACGCCAGTAAACTACACTTTTCTCCAAAAAAAAATTATATGTATTGATCCCTACTTTTTTTTCCATAAACGTCTTCCAACTTTTTCTTTTTAAAACGTATACCTCTTCTATACATCACTAAAAAGTGAATATAACATTTTCTAAAAAGAAAGGGACCATCTCTTAAAAATATAAGTGTGCAGTCTTTTTATAGGAGTCAAAACGAAAACATTTGCTCACGGGTTTTTAAAAAAAAAATAATAATTCCTGCCTGAATCTGTAGCACTGGTCTCTGAAGAAAAGTTTTTCTGTGCCATCATGTGGCTGCACAAGTATTTTCTATTCCCCATCAACGGAAAAAGTGCAGAAATCCCCTGACCTCAAGCTTCAGGACCATTTTTTCTTAGATCTGCTTTTCTTATAAAAGGGGAAGGCTGTCGGTGGGAAACATTAGTTGAAATGCAAAGCTGTATGCAAATTTAAAATGAGCAGTGTTTGAATTGGCTGAATACAACCGATAAATACTTTTAAACACTTTTGTTAAAGGTGAAAAACCTTCTCTCATGCTGCAGCCCCCCAAACCCCCTGTTTTACTAACCTGAGCCCTGTTTTTCTTGCCCCAGGGACTAGCACCCCAGGCTATGGCTGGTGTCCTGAGTTCTGATTGAATAGTTTGATAGCAGCGCAGCCATTGGCTCCCGCTGCTGTCAATCAAATCCAATGACGCAGGCGCAGAGTCCTGCTTTCTGTGTCAACAGATACAGAAGTAGGACACAGGAGTGTGCCCACACGGGTGTCCCGAAGGAGATCGCATCTCTGAAAGGGCACTCGAGAAGAGGAGGAGCCACCAGCACCACTGAGGGACCCAAGAAGAGGAGGATCGGGGCCACTCTGTGCAAAATCAACTGCACAGTAAAGGTAAGTATGAAATTATTTAAAGAAAAAAAACGAGGGTTTAGTAACCCTTTAAACACCTTCTTTTAGTGGTAAAGCATTTTATTACCAAACCAGTAAATGGCATGCTTGAAATTGTTGCACTGCATTAAGTTGACTGACAATGCAGCGTATACACAGAAAAATATTGAAGGCTCCACAGCATCATGGAATCCAATCTTTTTTTTCATTAGATCAGACTAACTCAACTGTGGCATGCTAAGGTGTGGCCACACACAGACACAGACGCTAAAATTCTAACTTTTCAACATGGTTCCCATTAGATAGGCACACAGGGGCAGTATATTAAAATTCTTTCACAGAAAGGGATGTGCATTTTCTAAAATGATTGTGGGGTCATGTAGCCGTTAAAAATAGTGATTAGCAGAAACGTGTGTGTTCAGCAAATTTTTTTTTTTTTTTACTTTTGGATAGGGTGGAGAGGGAATAAAACCCTGCCCTGGATTTTACTGCTTTAGAGGGGCCCCACTAGGGATATTTCTCTTATGCCGCGTACACACGACCGTTTTTTCATGACGAGAAAACTGCCATTTTTTTAAATTGGTCGTGAATACCGGTTGGTGTATGCTCCATAGCAGTTTTCTTGACGTGAAAACTGGCCGCAAAAAAATTAGAACCCGGCTCTATTTTTTCTCGTCGTTTTCCCCGTCGTCGTTCTTCTTGTCGCGCAAATCGCTTGTGTGTATGCTTTTCCGAGGGGAAAAAAATGCGCACGCTCAGAAATTAGCAAAAGCGTCCCAAAGGTGGCGCCATTCGAATGGAACTTCCACTTTATAGTGCTGTTGTATATCACTGCGCTTTGCTTGAGCGTTTTTTTTTTCATGAATGTGTGTATGCAAGGCAGGCTTGAGAGGAATCACAACGAATCATGTACAGAAAAACGTTGTGTTTTTTTTTGCAGGACAGGAAAGACTGTTGTGTGTACGCGGCATTACTTGCTAAACCATTGAAAATGGTTTCACCAGACAGGAAGTTTGGGTAGATTTGCAACAGTGACAAAAACAGCAATAAAATGCTATGCAAAATATATATATATATATACAGTGATACCTCGGTTCACGAACGCTTCTGTTCACGAACAACTCGGTTCACGAACAGGAAAGTTCATAAAAATATGCTCCGGTTCACGAACTCCGCCTCGGTTCACGAACAGGAGCCGCGGCCATTTTAATGCTATTTCCAGGCTGTCACATGGTCGTGACTTTCTGTAGGAAGACCGTGGAGAGAAGAAGACACACAGAAAGAAGTACTGTGAGTACTCTGCAAACATTTTGAGTGATTTTTTGATTTTTGGTGTGCTTTTTAGCACATACAGTACTGTACTGTACTACAGTACTGTCCTTGCTGTATTGTACAGTTCACTGAAGGAGATCCCCCTGATGTCCTTATGGAGGGGGACTCTCCCTCCAAACAATAACTGCCTCCCACCTGCCTTCCTCCATGCCAGAAGTCATCTCAAGCAAGGTTAGTGTCCTCTCTTTATACATTACTATACTGTACTAATGTGTATTGTAATTTGTTTCATATTTTTGTGCTTCAAAAACCCCCAAAAAAAGGTCAGCACGGATTAACTGGATTTACATTGAACCCTATGGGAAAATGTGCCTCGGTTCGCGACCAATTCGGTTCGCGACCAGAGTCAGTTCACGAATTAAGTTCGTGAACCGAGGTATCACTGTATATATATATATATATATAGCGGGCAAAAGAAGTATTGGACACATCACCATCACCATCACCTAAAGGTGCTATTGATATGAAAAAGTTCAGACATAAAGTTATGTGTAATAAAATGGAATGACACAGGGAAAAAGTATTGAACACGCTAACTGAAATGTATTTAATACTTTGTACAAAATCCTTTGTTGGTAATGACAATTTCAAGATGCCTCCTGTATGGAGAGACTAATTGCACACATTGCTCGGACAGGCCTCTTCTTTTAACTCTGATCTTTAATTCTTTCCATAGATTTTCTATTGGATTCAAGTCAGGTGATTGGCTGGGCCATCCTAATAGCTTTATTTTTTCCTTCTTCGAAATTGAAGTTTCCTTGGCTTTGTGCTTAGGATCATTGTCTTGTGGAAATGTCTACCCTCGTATCATCTTCATCATCCTGGTAGATGGCAGCAGATTTTTTTATCAAGAATTACTTGGTACATTTTTCTATTCACACTTCCTTCAATGATATGACGTTTGCCAGTGCTGTATGCTGAAAAACTGCCCCACACCATGATGTTCCCACCTCCAAACTTCACGATTTGGTATGAGGGTGTTTTTGGGGTGATGTGCAGGGCCATTTTTGGTCTCACCTGAACAGACTATATTCTCCCAGAATTTCTCAGGCTTGTCTGGTTGTTGTGCAGCAAACTTTAAACAAGCTTCCACATTCTTTTTCTTCAGCAATGGAGTCTTGCCTTGTGAGCGTGCATACAGGCCATGGCGGTTGAGTGCATTACTTATTGTTTTCTTTGAAACAATTGAACCTGCTAATTCCAGGTCTTTTTTAATATAATATAATTCTTTTTACTCCACTGTCAGAAATGTTGCAAAGAGCACCTGGTCGTGGCAGGTTTATGGTGAAATGATTTTATTTCCATTTACGGATTATGGCCCCAACAGTGCTCACTGGGACATTCAGAAGTTTAGAAATCCTTCTGTAACTAATGCCATCAGTATGTTTTGCAACAATATGGATGCAAAGGTCTTGAGAGCGCTCTTTGCCTTTACCCATCATGAGATGTTTCTTGTGTAATGAGATAACTTTTTATAGGCCATCAGCTGAGACTGAACTAGCTGATATTTATTTGCACTGACAAGGGGCAGGATTGCTTTCTAATCACTGATAGATTTCAGCTGGTGTCTTGGCTTTCCGTGCCTTTTTGCACCTCCCTTACTTCATGTGTTCAATACGTTTTCCCTGTGTCATTCCATTCTATTACACATAACTTAATTTCTGAACTTATTTGTTTTGGCTTCTTTGTATGTATGGATTGTATGGTTTGTTACTGACATGTGGTGAACATTTCATGGCAATAGCACCTTTATAACTATATTTACCGCATAGCAATGTGTTCAATACTTATTTTACCCACTGTGTCTCTATATATTTCCTTGCATCCTATCTGGTGACATCATTGTCAACATGAGAGCCCTAGATAACAGTAAGAACCCAAAGGGGGTTCTAGTTCTTCTCACCACTATCCGGCTGGACATACACTTCATCATAACTGCCATTATATATATATATATATATATATATATATATATATATATATATATATTACATTTTTGCACAATTGTGCTAGGCAAAAAAAATAAGAAAAAAGGCACAAATCATATTTAACCGTCATTTTCCTATTTTTAACACACATTCCTAAAGTACAGTGAAAATGATTTCAGAAGCTTTCTATCACATTGCATGGACAGTACAGTGCATATGTACTTTTAGAAGTCATAGATGTAAATAAATACATCAGGGCATCTGGGAAGAAAAGAAAAATACAATTAAATGACATAAATGCACACCATACAAATTGTTCAGGAGTCTGAGAAAAAAGACGCAAACACACATTAAAAAAAAAAAGGGGGGAAATTATAAAGCTTGTAAACAGACAATCTGAAATACACGTTATTCATGGAAAAATATCATAAAAAAGTACCACTCTGAAGTAAAACTGCCTGAGTTTCCTTCATTCGCAGTTTTAAGAGGAACACTTGAGCACAACATGGAGTTGTCTTGATAAATATGTGTGCCGAGCACTACAAATGTCCCCAGGGTCTCCTTGGTTGGTAGAGCTGCTGTTGTGCTTTCTGAGCTTCTGAGGTGAATCTGAAATCATTTGGCACCAAAAATATTTTGGCCTGTGACGGAAGAACAACTCTTCATTCTTGACTTTCGGTGGATGAAAGTTATTTACTAGGCATGATTCATTCATTTGGACTGTAGAGATTTCTTTATTTCATTGACATCCATCTGAAAACAAAACAAATATGTAGGTTTAATAAACTTTGGCTATCAAACTGTGCTACCACAAACCAACCAAAAAGTTAACCAGGATTCCCAAAAAGTTACCATAATTCTTTAGCTTAAAACTTCACACAATAAAAATTTACGTTATTTTAATCCATATGTTGCTAGCATTAGTAAATAGATAAGTATATCCTATTTACCGATTTTAATAATAATAATAATAAAAAAAAAAAAAGTTTCTTCCTGGTTTCCAGGCTCGGGCAAATTATATCATGCATCCCAGGAGTCTTCAGGAGGGAAGGAGAGGTTTTCTTAGCTAAGCACACCCTCCTGCCTGCAAGTCTGAGCTAAGGGACCTAAAGACATAAAACCCCCTCTAGATAAGTTTATATTTTCAGCTGTGTCCTAGTCATTGACCATCATTACAGTGCATTGAAAAAGTATTCATACCCCTTGCAATTGTCCACATTTTGTCATGTTACAACTCAAAACTTAAATGTATCTTATTGTTTTTTTTTTTTTTTTGTGATAGACCACAAAACTGTGAATCTAAATGAAAAATCATAAATGGTTTTACATTTTTTTCTTTACAAATAAATATCTGAAAAGCAGGGCGTGCATTTGTATTCAGTCCCCTTTACTCTGATACCCATAACTAAAATCTAGTGGAAGCAATTTAAGTAAAGTCCACCTGTGTGTAATTTAATCTCAGTATAAATACAGCTGTTCTATTGTCCATACATTAGAACTAGCACCTAAACGAGCCCCCAACCCAGCGACATATGTTGAACTCTCTAACGCGCGCAGGGAACTGCTCCGCCTCTTAGATGCCAACTCACTTATAGCCAGAGATCAGGGACGCAACCGGCACTACACAATAGCCAACAAATGTGGGCAACACTTGGCGAGGGTTCCTCCTCTCTGCGTCGGCACATCCAACACATCTGTTCTGCAGACCAACAAAAGATCAGTAACCCGTGGGGTATCTCAGATGCCTTTCGGCGTTGCTGCTCTTCCCTCTACAACCTACCCCCGTTAAACACACCGGCCCATGTAGGAGACCCACACCTCTCTAATATGAGAGAGACGGCCCTACCACAGATGGCTCCTGAGCAGGCAACGGATATGTATTTCCCCTAGGTTCTATAAGTCTTTCTCCCATTTACTGTCCACGGGCGTTTAACTTTATAGACGATACCCACCTCCCCTCCAGTAACATTCTATCTGCTAATATCTCAGTCATACCCAAGCCTGGCAGATTGTTCTCCTATATACACAACCTAAATTCTGTCCTTGTATGTAAACTGTATATTAACCTGTCCAAATGCATTATTCCCCATGTACACGTTCCTGAAAGTGGCTGAAATAATGCTGGGTGCTGTAATGACCACTGGCTGGAAACTGAGGATCACAGTGTAGAAATGTCATCAGCACACCAAGGAATCCTCAAAAGGGTCCAAAGCTTTATTCACACGGTCACCCGGTACACATGCAGCCATGTGACCATTTAAATAAAGCCTTGGACCCTTTTGAGGAATCCTTGGTGTGCTGATGATATTTCTTCACTCTGTATATTAACCTCTGCTCTTCAGTATCGTGCACATCTGCACAATAAACCCTTCATCTCCAGCCTGACACTGTATGCGACCTGTATTTAAACCCCTTCACCACCTCCTCTTCCCTCTGTGTATGACCTGTACATTTACTATATCTAGTAGACCATTACCAAGCCCTGTGTTTTACCCCTTAAGTACCAGTGTCTTCATTTGCAAAAAATTTACACAAAAAAATGTCTACTTTCCAAAAAGGGGTTATTTAAGGGGGTTCTTCTAAGTTTTACAACAGAAAGTAAAGAGAACATTTTTATTTGTTTTCTAAATAACAGAGGTTATTAAATACCAACAAAAATAAAGCTCCGTCTAAAAAAAAATTGTATAAAAAATCCATTTAGGTGCAGTAACTGTTAGTCAAATGAATACAGCACAGAAAACTAAAAAATGGTCCGATAAAGAAAAGTTTGTTAAGGAGTTGGGGTTTAATTGACGAAAATGGCACAACAAAGGCTCAATTCATGGCCAATAAACATTATAACAAGGGTGAAATTGGTGTACACTGTACCTGTAATCGTAGACGAATCTTCTTTTCCTCGTCCAGTTCCGACAACAGCTGTTTTATCTCTTTTCTACGAAATAAACACAATGATTTGAGCTGTTATGCAACTTACTGAAGCAAGTTGCTAAATTTATTACCCATAAGACACTTCTATTTATACCGTACATTATACTGAAATTAAATACTTAATCAAAACCCAGTCAGGTACAAAGTGTAAATATAGCTGTAAATAAATTCATTTACATGAATCACAGCATATGAGACCTTGAACTCACATTATTAGTTGTGTCAACCATTAATCCAATGAAGGAAAGGTAACAAGCAAAGTACAGAAACCCATAACAAACAATTGCATGTCATTACTCTGCATGATGAAAGGTAGCGCCTGATGGAAGGTTATGGAGTTGGTGCTTTTTGAGAGGTTTGTAATAACAAAGACTGCAGAAATCTGTTATTTTTTTTTTTTTAAATATACAATGGGAGCAGCCACACTGAACGACTGAACTACTGTTCACCCTATGTATGTACTGTAATCTGGGGACATCCCTGAGGTATAGGAAAGAGTCTACCTCCTGAGAAAATTCAGGCCCCGGTTCACACTAGAACATGATGCTGGAAACTCATTATCAAAATGCATTGACGACAACCAAAATGAAGGTCGCAAAAGCATTGTGTTTCTTTGCAACAGATCGCATGGTATAAAACTACCATGCCATCCGGCTGCAGTGTGTTTCCAAAAGTAGTGCTTGCACTACTTTAGTGCAAAGTGGTGTGATATGAACCCATACAAAATGAATAGGCTCAAATCACACTGCACTAAATTGCATGTGAATTGCACAGTTATGCTGTGCGCATTCCTGTGCAATTCATAGGATGACCCGACCCTTAAAGTATACCTAAAGGCAAAACTTTTTTTTTTCCGTTTTGGATCGAGTGGAAAAGGATTACAATGCTTGTCAGGTTTAATTGCGGTCTGTGCTCCTGTTAAGGAGATTTGCCCTCTGTATTTGTTTATCATTATCATTGAAAGTGAAAGAAAATTCTAATTTTGGGTTGTCCCCAAAAAAAGTAATAAAGGAGAAATCTTCCAATGGGGGTCCCCAAGGAATTACATTAATTTGCAGAGATTTTACAAGCCATCTAGACCAGGCTAGATCCCAGGACAGTGCAGATGATCTGTATATATATATATATATATATATATATATATATATATATATATATATATATATATATATATATATATAAAATGTTGGAATTTACCGGTCGTTTTAATCTATTAAAAAGCTTTATTGCTACACTTAGAAGGTGCTGCTTTTTGTTCCTTTATATGTACCAGAGTCTCTTCTAGCTTCATAGCTGGCAGCCTTCCAAGGACAGCATACCTCTTATCCTTACATGGACTCACTGTTATGGACTTGAATCATTGCCCCGCAGGTGACCCATTCCCCAAAAATAGTGTTTAGCCAGAGTGCGCTGTATCCCCCCTTTGTCTGTAAACAATATAATTAAGTCTTCATCTAGACTGGCGGTTAAGCTGCATTTTTTGCCGCCTATCAACTGCCCCCCCCTAAGCTGCAGTAGCCATTGGATGGGGTGTTTGCATTCTTCGTGGACGTGGCAAAGTTTACCTGACTTGTAGCATTTGGAGACGGCTACACATTCAAGTAAATGGGGAAGCGACACAAACGCCCCACAACTGCATGCAGTTGAATGCACGTGGTTGCGGTGCGTTTGTTGGTATAAATGGGGTTAAATCTGGCAGTGAGGAGGCATTGCATCACTTCCTCACTGCTTGTCAGTAGCCTCTGGAACATGATCTGAATGCGGAACGCGCTTCAGAGGAAAGGGACATTTTTATGTATATCTAAATCTATACTAAAAAGCACTGGTATCTTTTTAATCATAAATGCTTTATTACAATAAAAAATAAATGATAACTGGAAGATGAGCTATAGCCAAAGCATTTTAGGGGCCAAAAATTCTTCTTCATCAAAAAAAACTATCGAACTCTATAAAACATTTCCTGAGGGGTAATCTCAATCTGGAAGAAAACAAGAGAGCTATCTGAATACAGTTTTCTTTGTTTTCATGAGCAGTCAAAAGCTGATAGGGATTCCAGCCTCTACTAAAAATAAAAATAAAGGGCCAGATTCACGTAGATGGGCGTACTTTTGGGCGGGCATAACGTATTTGATTTACGTTACGCCGCCGCAAGTTTTTCAGGCAAGTGCTTTATTCACAAAGCACTTGCCTGTAAAGTTGCGGCGGCGTAGCGTAAAACACATGGCGGAATTCAAATTCGGCGGGTAGGGGGCGTGTTTCATTTAAATGAAGTGCGTCCCCACGCCGAACGAACTGCGCATGCGCCGTCCCAAAAAAATCCCGGCGTGCATTGCTCTAAATGACGTCGCAAGGACGTCATTGGTTTTGACGTGAACGTAAATGGCCTCCAGCCCCATTCACGGACGAATTACGCAAATGACGTAAGATTTTGACGCGGGACAGACGGCCATACTTAACATAGGATACACCACCTAGGGGGCAGCTTTATCTTTACGCCGGCATAGCTCTTACGGAAACAGCATATCTTTACTGCGACGGGCAAGCGTACATTCGTGAATCGGCGCATCTACTAATTTGCATATTTTACACCAAACTCAATGGAAGCGCCACCTAGCGGCCAGCGGAAATATTGCACCCTAAGATACGACGGCGCAGGCCGTCGTATCTTAGGTAAGTTTAAGTGTATCTCAGTTTGAGCATACACTTAAACATGCAACGGGCTTAGATTGCGAGTTACGTCGGTGTATCTACTGATACGCCGGCGTAACTCTTTGTGAATCTGGCCCAAAGTTTTATTTTGTTTTTTGTCACTGCTGCAGATTTCCCTTTACTTTCTGTCTGGTGAAAATATTGTCATAGTGGCAGTAAGTAAGCAAGATCTCTTGTTTCCCGGGTTCAAATCCTTCCCCAATCTATCAAAATATATTAAAATTAACCTTTCGCTAGTCCAACCTTTCTCAACTTTTTTCGGCCACGCCATCCTTTTAAAATTATGCACAGTCTCAAGACACCCAGTCTAAAATATAAAAACCTATTCTAATAGTTTTACATAATGTGGCAGCATTGACACATGCAGGACACCCAACATTAGAGGTGGTTTATTCTTTCAAAGCAAATACACCTTTGCACACTAGTACCACTACCGACTAGTATTCCAGTGTTTCTGCTCTCCCTCAGTTTCTCTCCATCACTCAGCTAATGTGACCCCAGTGTTGACGGAGCGGGGCAGGGGAGGGTCAAATAAGGAAGCTGTGCAGGCAATCAACACCCTTCTTATCAACACCGATTACATCACTGGTTGTTAGGAGGCCGGTAGCTGGAAGGTTGAAATGGTGCACAATAAAAACCTTTGGATTTGTGTAACTAATAGGTAGGCTTGATCCACCTGCTGGCTTGTATATATATTTGGGTAATATTATGGCATTTTGCCAAGGCACCCATGAAGAAACCTCAGGGCAACCCAGGGTGCCTGGGCACGCTGGCTGAAAAAGGCTGGGCTAGACATACACTCTTGGGAGATCTCCTGATGAAGCATTAACAAATTCAGTCATATATATGTAGAGGGAATAATTATCTGTTTGGTGTAAAAAATGAAGAATGCTCTGCTTCGGTGGATTCAGGATAGAATACTATATATGGCAGACAAGGAAACTCTTTCCAGCATTGGACCCTGAGCCACCCAAGGTGTATATTGTAGCCTGCAATGAGTAGACACCATTGTAGTTTACAATCACATAAAAGCAGGTGTAAATAAAAAAAAGTCATAGAACATGTAACCAGTTTTTGAAATAACCTGGGTCAGGAAGTGGCTACCCCCCCCTCAAAAAAAAAAAAAAAAACATGCAGCAGCTCATGAATTCCTTAAAGTGACATTAAACCCAAAATGTTTATTTTGCATAGTTCATGTTTGACATTAGGTCTTCTACCTGTTTGTTGAAGCGTTTTACTGTGCATCTCTTCATTCTTTGTAAATATCTGGTTGATTTTGCTGTTTCTATAGACCTCCTTATTGTCAGTGGAAATGCAAATAGGCACAATAGGCAACCAAAACCCTTGGCTGTTACGTTGCCAGTGCACCTACACGGGACAAGGGATTACAGAGATAACTTCCTACAGTAACGACTGCAGGATAGATCATAGGCTTTCTGCTTGCTCCACCCACCAATTTCACAAGGCGGTCCCAAATGGGGACATATGGGACAAAATAATGTAAACTGTTCATTAGGTCTCATTGTCACCCAACACTTTATCCTGCATAGGTCCTACCGAATCCTCGAACTTCTTCATAGAATAGGCAGGAAGGAAAATCCTGAATGCGCAAAAAGTGCTCAATCTCCTGGTTCTTTTATTTTTTTTGTTTTGGAGGTGCCCAAAATTACACCAGTATTGGCAGCATGTGATAGAGGTGATCAACCCTGTTTATGGATTGTTAACGCCAGACCCTGTTCTATGTCTCTTAGGGTACATAAACCTCAACAATTTGGAACACAATCAGGTAGTGGCCATTAGAAGATCGCTCTTTATGGCTCATAAGCTAATGGCTTCTTGCTGGGTCTCCCCCAACCCTCTTACCCTTGGGGACTGAATCCAGGACCTGGACAAACATGTATTGTTTAAAAAGTATACTTACAGCCAGGTCCCATAAATATTGGGACATGGACACAATTCTAATCTTTTGGGCTCTATACACCTCGCAATGGTTTTAAAATGAAACTAACAAGATGTGCTTTAACTGCAGACTTTCAATTTTCAATTTAATTTGAGGGTATTCATCCAAATCAGGTGAACGGTGTAGGATTTACAAAAGTTTGTATATGTGGCTCCCGCTTTTTAAGGGACCAAAAGTAATGGGACAATTGGCTGCTCAGCTGTTCCATGGCCAGGTGTGTGTTATGCCCTCATTATCCCATTTATAAGGAGGAGATAAAAGGTCCAGAGTTCATTTCAAGTGTGCTATTTGCATTTGGAATCTGTTGCTGTCAATTCTCAATATGAGATCCAAAGAGCTGTCACTATCAGTGAAGCAGGCCATCATTAGGCTGAAAAAACAAAACAAGCCCATCAGAGAGATAGCAAAAACATTAGGTGTGGCCAAATCAACTGTTTGGAACATCCTTAAAAATAAAGAACGCACCAGTGAGCTCAGCAACACTAAAAGACCCGGAAGACCATGGAAAACAACTGTGGTGGATGACCGAAGAATTCTTTCACTGGTGAAGAAAACACCCTTCACAACAGTTGGCCAGATCAAGAACACTCTCCAGGAGGTAGGTGTATGTGTGTCAAAGTCAACAATCAAGAGAAGACTTCACCAGAGTGAATACAGAGGGTTCACCACAAGATGTAAACCATTGGTGAGCCTCAAAAACAGGAAGGCCAGATTAGAGTTTGCCAAACAACATCTAAAAAAGCCTTCACAGTTCTGGAACAACATCCTATGGACAGATGAGACCAATATCAACTTGTACCAGAGTGATGGGAAGAGAAGAGTATGGAGAAGTAAAGGAACTGCTCATGATCCAAATCATACCACCTCATCAGTGGAGCATGGTGGTGGTAGTGTCATGGTGTGGACATGTATGGCTGCCAACGGAACTGGTTCTCTTGTATTTATTGATGATGTGACTGCTGACAAAAGCAGCAGGATGAATTCTGAAGTGTTTCTGGCAATATTATCTGCTCACATTCAGCCAAATGCTTCAGAACTCATTGGACGGCGCTTCATACTGTGAAAGCAACCAAATAGTTTTTAAGGGAAAGAAGTGGAATGTTATGCAATGTCAATCACCTGACCTGAATCCGATTGAGCATGCATTTTACTTGCAGAAGACAAAACTAAAGGGAAAATACCCCAAGAACAAGCAGTAACTGAAGGCAGTTGCAGTAGAGGCCTGGCAGAGCATCACCAGGGATGAAACCCAGCGTCTGGTGATGTCTACGCGTTCCAGACTTCAGGCTGTAATTGACTGCAAAGGATTTGCAACCAAGTATTAAAAAGTGAAAGTTTGATTTATGATTGTTAATCTGTCCCATTACTTTTGGTCCCTTAAAAAGTGGGAGGCACATATACAAACTGTTGTTATTCCTACACGTTCATCTGATTTGGATGTAAATACCCTCAAATTAAAGCTGAAAATCTACAGTTAAAGCACATTTTGTTTGTTTCATTTCAAATCTATTGCGGTGGTGTATAGAGCCAAAAAGTTTAGAAATGTGTCAATATCCCAATATTGGACCTGACTGTATGTTCAACTAAATGCCTCCTGAAAGTTTGAAAAAATATGGCAAAAATTGATAGATGTCTCATGTTCTAGCTTAAGCTCACAACAAAGAGAGGTATAGCCTGTGTTATATAGCTTTTTATATATATATATATATATATATATATATATATATATATATATATATATATATATATATATATATATATATATATATATATATATATATATATATATATATATATATATATATATATATATATATATATATATATATATAGTGTATTGGTTGCCCTTGTATACTTTTGGAATTTTTGGAACGCTGCATAATAATGAACTAAACGTGTTGCTAATGTTAATGGTTTATTGGCTCAATTTATTGAGGAAAGGAGAGAGGAAGAGGGTGAAAAGGGAAAGAAGGAGGAAGGGGAATTTTGGTGGTGGTGTTTTTTTTTATTAATTTTTTCTTCTTGTTGTTTTGTTTTCTTTTTGTATATGTTGATATGGAAATAATTTTTTTTTTTAAATAAAATCTGAATAGATAAAAAAATTCACAAGGCAACGCAGAGCAAGTGAAAGAACATCATGTTATCATGGTGTAGAAATAATGAAAAAAAATGATTTGAAACAAATTATAACTATGTGTTCTATCTACAGTTGCGAATATTGCTATGTTGCTTTATTGGGCATGTGAATGGTTGGCTGTGGGTTTAATGACACTTTAATGTGGAAAAGTGAAGTGCTGTCGGGACTTCATACTGTAATCTATGGCAGGGCGGAATATGATGTCACACTTTATAGTTTTTGTACACAAATGCAATAGTAAGAATGTAGTAGTTGGAGTTCTATTGGTCTAATTGATCTGGCCTTTAATTGCCCTTTCTGCTTCTTTTTAAAACGCTCAGAAGAGCCCTACAAATAGCTGAATGTGAAAGGCTTTTACTAATCATTTCCTTCTCTCCTATAAATTTATATTTTGGGACATAATTGTTTCCGTTTTTGTTTTTCTTCCGATGTCATGGCCATAATCTAGAAAAGGAAATTACTGGCTCCTAATAATAACAAGCCAGGCAATAATTAGACTACTGCTAAGTGGGGAGATTAATTAAATCAGAGCTTTTGAAGCCATATGCAGACTGGATAGGAACTGCACAGTAAGCAATACGAAAGTGGAAAATGATCAAACAAATAAACAGGGTTAAGATCGGAGCACTGCGCTCCATCATAGAGTTTCCTTTTCTGAAATTACTTAAATTTTAGATGTAAATTACAGGGTGCATACATACACAAATGTGTACCAGGAATGTTATACCACTATTAACTTATCAGTCATTTTAGATTGTTATTATTTATTTTAAATACATTTCAGCTAATATCAAGTCGGATGAATATATAGCCCTATATGAATATGGAAGCAGATGCCACCTTAGTTTACATGTTAACCTGGTACAAGTTTTAGCACAGCGCCCTATGCAGGGGCCCACCTGTCAGCAGTATTGATGCCTATTGAAGCAATATCTCCCTTACTTCCTGGACTGGGGATTGTTACCCTGCCTTTGCCTTCTAATACTACAGCCAAATAGAGGCCAACAACGACAACACAGCATGAGTTGTAGACATCTAGGGGTGTGAGTGGGTGTTGCAAGGATCTGGTGTACATAGGAATCAGATAATTTAGATAACTCAGCTTATTTGTAAATCTTATGTCATACTTTAAATGTATATCTGGCATGCTAAAGTAATAACGGCATGCTTTATAGTTCTAAAAGTTCTATTATTTATGGGAAGTGACCATTTTTTTTTAGTTTTCACCGCAGAATATAATAAATGGCTAAGAGGGCAATTCATACATGGGTAATAGAATCACCTTCTACATATTATCTGTGGGCTGGCCACTATTCCTGGGGAGTACTGCAAGTCCCCACTATCACCACCATTTAAAGTGGCTTTCCCTTGGTGCCAAAGCGCTGCAACACATAAAAAAAAAAAAAGAAGAGGGAAAAAGTTAATAAACTTTCCTTACCCCCAACTGTCGGGGGTGATGTCACGCACCTTCCCACTAGATCCCGGGAACTGAAGTAGCCCACATCTCGCAAGATGACACTTCAGCAAAACCCAAGAGCATCTTCTAGTGAGATTTGGGCTTCTTAGCATTAGAATCTTGACAGAAGGAACATCACTGCTGCCTAGGCATCATGGCAGGAAGCCATGGGAGAGGAAAGTATTTTTATAAAAAAAATGTCCCTATAGTTTTTTTTATCATTGCTTGCAGTGTTTCATCATGTCGGAGGGGTCAATTATCAGCCATGGTATTTTTAGTGCAAGGTTCGCTTTAGGAACAGCTTATTGCAGAGAGTTTATTCTGGGCTGAGCAGCACAGCTGCTCAATGGTTAGCAATTTTGCCTTGCAGCACTGGGATTTTTAGTTCAAATCACGGCCAAAACGTTATTTGCAGTTTGCATGTTCTCTCCACGTTGCGGGAGTTCCCACCACACTCCAAAGACATGCGAGTAGTTCGATTGGCTCCTGTCTAAACTGGCCTAGCGTACATATGCATGCGAGATAGGGACCTTAGACTGTAAGCTCTTGAAGGGCAGGGACTGATGTGAATAAATGGTATATAAAGTGCTGGGTAAATTGTCGGCCCTATATAAATGCCTGTAATAAATAAATAGTAATTACTGTAAGTAAACCTAATAAGAAGCACCGCTGCCATTACAACGATCGCAATATTAGTATGCAATGTCAAACTATCATATAGAACAGGGAAATTTAGCGGACCTCCAGCTGGTGCAGAACTACAAGTCCCATGAGGCATAGCAAGACTCTGACAGCCACAAGCATGACTCCCAGAGACAGAGGCATGATGGGACTTGTAGTTTTGCAACAGCTGGAGGTCTGCTAATTGCATATCACTGATGTAGAAAATATAATGGCATTAGTGACATAGTAATGCCTTTTGCACATTGGCATCTGCCCTGTGCAACTGAAATTCCAATATCTTCCCCAGACTGGGAATCCCAGGTGCAGCACATTGTCTCCCACGCACGAATGGCTGTACTACAATAGAAAAGAATCATCAGTTCAGCCACATACTTGAGTATAGCTGCACACAATCAGTCATGTCGAAGGGGGGCTGTACGCTGCACCTTGGCTTGAGCAAGCAGGGAAGACGTCAGTAAAGAAAGGCTCAGATCCTTTTCTTCAGCACGGACCCGAAAATGTTTAGTTTTTAGGCTACTACTCACCCTGTAAGCTTCTACTTTTTTTGTTTGCTGCGGAACTCTTCTATGACCTTTATTTTGTTAAATTGTACAACAGTGCATTTTCATATATCCTTTCTTAGCATACAGCCATGATAATGGTAGCTCTAGCCTCATACATAAATAGGGTTTAGTCTGAAAAGCCTTCGCTGATTCTAAAGACATTGCTCAAGTACATGGATAAGCAAGGAGGGAAACTGACTCTATTATTGCAACATAAATGGCACACTATGTTCCGAGCTAAAGGTCTCTCTAGTATGTTAGAACACCAAGTATCTATAAGTGTTTACATAGCAGTGCATACTTTTGTTGGTCCTTCATGGTCTCGATGATGCTTCTCAGCTCTTTGACTTGTACTTGTAGTTCTTCCAGTGGTGTCTGGTTGGGTTCACCTTTGTGCCTTGGGTCAGAACTACTAAAGGATGGAGAATTTGATCTGTGACTGCTTGAGGTAACAGAGTGGAACGCTGATGGTGCACCGGAAGCTCCATGCGAGAAGCTAACACTTGAAATTAAACCTCCAGGTTTTGGGGGTAGAGCAGCTCTGTTGTCTGGCAACTGAAAAACAAAAAGAGCAGCCTAATGAAACTAAGAAAGACTTATTATAGGAAATAAAAATAAAGAATGTCCAATATGGAAAATCAACCTCTGCTATACCCACACAGGGCAAAGCAACAAATGCTCGCTCTCACGCTACATATACGCAGGTTCTCTTTGGTCTGTACTCATGAACAGAGTTGAGCGGACACCTGGATGTTCGGGTCCGAACCCGAACTTTAAAAAGTGTTTTTTTTTTTACAAGAATTTACACTTCCTTCGTGAAATGGTAGGGGTACAGTGTACCCCATTACCATTTCACACAGGGGGGGGTCAGGATCTGGGGGTCCCCAGATTCTGATAAGCCTCCCGCCCGCATACCCCCACAACCACCGGGCAAGGGTTGTGGGGATGAGACCCTTGTCCCCATCAACATGGGGACATCCTCCCCATGTTGAGGGCATGTGGCCTGGTGCGGTTCAGGAGAGGGGGGGGGCCGCACTCTGTCCCCTCCTCTTTTCTGCGGTCGGCCAGGTCAACGTGCTCGGATAACGGGTCTGGTTATGGATATTTAAGGGGAACCGCACGTAATTTTTTTTTAAATTGCCGGCGGGGTTCCCCTTAATATCCATACCAGACCTGAAGGGTCTGGTTATGGATATTTGGGGGGAACCGCACGTCATTTTTGTTTTAAATTGACGGCGGGGTTCCCCTTAATATCCATACCAGACCTAAAGGGTCTGGTTATTGAATTTGCGGGGACCTCCGCGCATTTTTTTTCCCCGAACTCAGATCCCGGACCCAAACTTTTTCCAATTATTCGGGTTTACGGGTTCGCTCAACTCTACTCATGAAATAACAGATACCTAGTACCTAGTTCCTCCCTCAATGCAGTACTGGCGGCCTGATGAGCCAATAGCCAGGCCAGGGAACTGCCATTTGAGGATGAGGAGACAACCATAGCCCTGTGTAAGCTCTTACCAAAGCATTCTGAAGATTCCAAGGAGCTTCATTGTGTTATAGCAGCAGGAAAACAGAACAATATAAGCAGTGAGGGGGGGGGGGTGATATTTGGTTGAACCTGTTTAGCCCTGCATGACCAAAGCACATGCTCACTTTTAAAAAGGACAAGCCACCAACAGGTTATGGTTACTGCTAAAGTCTGAACCTCCACTCATGAATTTTTACAATTCTTTATTTCTGAGGGATAACTATTTCTTCCTATATACTGGTTTTCAATCTGTGTCAGAGCAGACATGTCAGTGTGAGGATCAGGTTGCAAGGCCATCCTATCTCCTGTTTAGGCACAGTAGTGCCGATGACAGACATTCAAATTACTGTCATATTAGAAATGGGCAATTAGGGTTACATGAAAGAAAAATTAATGCTTTGTTAGTTGTCAGTTTTAACCTCCATCAGCCCAGACAGAGTGTCAGTTATCAGCCCCGAGCTCAGCCAGAAAATAAGTAATCCTCAACCAGGCCTTACAGCCTGAAATTGGGCTAACATTTCTGCCACTTACAGAGAACAAATACAAGTGAATAATAGCACAAATACTTATCTTTCTATGCTTGCACTATTAAAACAAATTTTTTTTTTTTTTTTTTTTTTTTTTTACAAATACCCGGCTGACTGGCTTTAATTAGTGGCCAAAGAAAGCTATATTTTATTTTTGTGCGGTTGCTGACAAATTGAATCAGATGCTTCTATATCGCCAGAAGAGATATTTTCTCGCCAGACTTTTCATTTCTTACCAATACCACAGTCATTACAGAGCCAAATATTAATAGCACACTGCTGCTTTGGATTCTATAAAATGTAAAAAAACATACAAATGGGAAGAGTGATGCCGCGTACACACGATCATTTTTTGGCATGAAAAAAAAACGATGTTTTTCGGCATGTAGAAAAAACGAAGTTTTTCCAACTTCATCATTAAAACGACGTTGCCCACCCACCATTGTTTTAAAAAAATGCTCTAGCAAAGCGCGGTGACGTACAACACGTAGGACGGCACTATAAAGGGGAAGTTCCATGTGGATGACACCACCCTTGGGGCTGCTTTAGCTGATTCCGTGTTAGTAAAAGACAATTCATGCTTTTCTGTCTGTTACAGTGTGATGAATGTGCTTACTCCATTACAAATGGTAGTGTTACCAGAACGAGCGCTCCCGTCTCATAACTTGCTTCTGAGCATGCATGTTTTTTTTAACGTCGTTTTAGCCCACACACGATCATTTTTTACAACCCGAAAAACGACATAGTTTAAAACGTTGTTAAAAAATGCAGCATGTTCGGAAAAAAAAATTGTCGTTTTTCAGAACCCGAAAAATGATGTGAAGCCCACACACGATCATTTTAAATTACATTTTTTAAAAACAAAATTTTTTTCATGCCGAAAAATGATTGTGTGTACGCGGCATAAGATTTTCATTATGGCCATGTGGGTTAAAAACAAAAAACTTTTAGGTAGCAAGTTGCAAATTATTTTCCTGTACACAAACATTCTTGATATCAGTAAACAATTTATTAAAGATACTTTTGGTAGCCATATGCATCATTATGCATGTACAGTACACAGACAATCCAATCCAGAAATTCAAATATCAGTAGGTTAAAGTGGATGTAAACCCTCTGCTATACCCAGCGAAGAGAACAGCCTCAGATACACACTGGGGGGTATTTACAAAAGGCAAATCCACTTTGCACTACAAGTGCATATAAGCGTATATAAGAATGGTTGTGAAAAAGTTATAGTCTACAAAATAGGGGATAGATTTATGACCTTTTTATTATTATTATTTTTTTTTCTACTAGTAATGGTTGTGATCAGAAATTTTTAGCGTCGGCCAGATCGGACACTTTTTTGGAACCAGTGACATTTATACAGCGATCAATGCTAAAAAAATGCACGAATTACTGTATAAATGGCACTGGCAGGTAAGGAGTTAACACTAGGGGTAAATGTGTTCCCTGGGAGGTGTTTCTAACTAGGAACAGACGATCACTCTGCACCCTGACAGAAAGGGGATCTGTTTGTTAACATTGACAGATCCCCATTCTGGCCCTCTGTGGAATGATTGAGGGTGGCCGGCGGACATCGCGGCCGCTGGCCACGCACATCGGCTCCGGTGCCGTGTGCGCGCACACTGTATCTATTGCATGAAGCAACGTAAACCTAAGGCGATTCGCACAATAGAGCCGACCTGCCGCCGTATAACTACGGCGGCTGGTCAGCAAGTGGTTAAATTCCCTTGCGCAAAATAGTTTTATCCCTATTGTGGGGTATTTGTCCATTGAAAGCATGTACACTGGGGAATCACCCACCCATAAACCAGGCTTTTCTCTGCTCCAAAGGCTAACTGTATATTGTTATGTTCCTGATCATTCTATCGAAAAAGCCAATAATGAACACACTATGTAACCCTAAGTAGCATTACACTGGTAATATTTTTCCAATAAACTCAGAAGCATTGCGGCAAATCATTCTGACTTACTTGTGATGCTGTGGCAGGCCGAGAAGATTTCTTGGATGGTTCTACTGATCTTTGTGCCAAGTTATTAAGATCTTCCTTATCATCCTCTGGGCTGGGAGAATCAAAGAAATCTGGACTGGAAAGAGATGACTGCCAGGAAAAAAAAAAAAGAAAATGAAAAAATAAAGAAAATGAAGACAAGACTTACGAGATTCTGATCACCGCACGTGAAACAGATGGTGTGTACAACCTATATGGGGTAACATTAAAGGTTTGCAATAAAGATACATTGTGGTTAAAGAACTCCAATATATGTGAAATAAAATGTCTAGCGATGCCCGCTGTCAGGGTCTTTCAGATCTCTGTCCTGTGTGATAGAACACCCTTGTTGAAGTCTAGCATAAAGACTATAATTTATATACAGTAGTCACACTCTTATTAAAAGACATTTCTTAAGGAATACATGGCTGTGTTTAATAGTGTTTTTTTCATAATCTGCCTGGAGTTCAGCTTTAACTAGGCCCCTTGATCTTCTCTTCCTTCAGTGAATAACATTCACAAGAATATTTTTTATGCGAATAGGAATGTCGTCCCTCAGAACTGCGTTGCATACACTAGACCTACCGATGTTAGAGACTGTGATGGTGGGCGCCTCCCACTGGATTTGGGTCTTGATGCAGTAGGGTGACTAAGTTTCTCTCCGACTGACACTACAGAATCAAAGCCTTCGACATCTGCAAAATAATGGCAGCATTTGAGTCAAGTGACAAAACACATGTAGGCAGAGCATAGTTAACCCTTTCATCACCAGAGGTAACTGATGCCTAGAAGCCCAGGCCAGATTTAGCAGTGCCGCCATATGTCGGTTCACTTGGCTAGAAGTCTGTGGCTATTTTCCATATATAATATTGGTTTAAGGACATAAAAGGTTTTTACGTGATATGCCGTTTTAACAAACACTGTACTTTGATTTTAGGTACAGACTGACAAATACACAAAAATGTATATACAGTACAGACCAAAAGTTTGGACACACCTTCTGAATCAAAGAGTTTTCTTTATTTTCATGACTACGAAAATTGTAGATTCACACTGAAGGCATCAAAACTCTGAATTAACACATGTGGAATTATACATAACAAAAAAGTGTGAAACAACTGAAAATATATTTCATATTCTAGGTTCTTCCACCTTTTGCAGCAGACACATCTCTAGAACTGGTAAGGGGAGACTGTGTGAATCCGGCCTTCATGGTAGAATATCTGCTAGGAAACCACTGCTAAAGAAAGGCAACAAGCAGAAGAGACTTGTTTGGGCTAAAGAACACAAGGAATGGACATTAGACCAGTGGAAATCTGTGCTTTGGTCTGATGAGTCCAAACTTGAGATCGTTGGTTCCAACCCCTGTGTCTTTGTGCAACGCAGAAAAGGTGAACGGATGGACTCTACATGCCTGGTTCCCACAGTGAAGCATGGAGGAGGAGGTGTGATGGTGTGGGGGTGCTTTGCTGGTGACACTGTTGGGGATTTAATCAAAATTGAAGGCATACTGAACCAGCATGGCTACCACAGCATCTTGCAGCGGCATGCTATTCCATCCGGTTTGCTTTTAGTTGGACCATCATTTATTTTTCAACAGGACAATGACCCCAAACACACCTCCAGGCTGTGTAAGGGCTATTGGACGAAGGAGAGTGATGGGGTGCTGCGCCAGGTGACTACCTCTTGAAGCTCATCAAGAGAATGCCAAGAGTGTTCCAAGCAGTAATCAAAGCAAAATGTGGCTACTTTGAAGAACCTAGAATATGAAATATATTTTATTTATTTTTATATTTAGTTTTGATGCCTTCAGTGTGAATCTACAATTTTCATAGTCATGAAAATAAAGAAAACTCTTTGAATGAGAAGGTGTGTCCAAACTTTTGGTCTGTACTGTATATATATATATATATATATATATATATATATATATATATATATATATATTTTTTTTTTTACATTGTAAGCTGCTCCCTCTCAAAGGGTAAGGCACAGATTAAAACTTCCTCAGCAAAGGCCATCATGCAGGGAAACCTTTATATACAGATTAAGGGTGGGAATGGGTTATAGCAATTCTCACTCTTGAAAACTACTAAAATTATACCTACGAAGCTAAAGCCTGGGATCCTTAAAGTGATTGGAAACTCTCACCTTGCAAAACAACCCATTGACCTTAAAAATACAAATTAAAGGCAAAACGTGTGTATAGATATAAAAAAACATTACAAATACCTATTTTCCTATTTTTTATAAGTAATCACATTCCCTCTGTTCTCAGCTGCATAAGAGCTGGGGGGATGAGAAACAGCAGGACACTGATCTTCCCAGTGAAAAGCTGTGCAGGGGGTGTGTCAGGACAAGTCTGATCATTGGAGGAGAGCAGACTGAGTTCCCAGCATAGCTAGAGCACTGACCATCTTGTGTTCTCCTGCTTAGTGTGGTCAGTTATTAGGAAAGCAGAGGGACTGGCAGACCACCATGTATTTCACACAAAGGAAGCAATACAAAGAGAACAGGATATTTTTTTCATAGAAGTGCATGGTACAGAAGGCACGTATCAGGAATATGAAATGCTGGCTTTACATATTGTTTAAAATTAATACAGTAGTTAATTATGTTTAAGAATTACAAACATGTTTAAGCTCAGAATAATTTCTGTTTTGCTTACCTAAAATGAACAGCAAACCAAGTATAGCATATTGTCCTTGAAGAGGTGCAATACATTTTACATGCAAAAATCCTAAAATAAGTTCTATGCTTTTCCCCCAACAGGACACAAAAGATTTTGAAACAAAGTGTATTATTACGCTTATAAATCTGGATAATGGTGGCCATAGATATGTCTATGTAAGGTTTCCTAAAATTTACCAGTGCGCTGGCCAATAATACAACACCACAAAATTCCCCTAGCCAGATACAAACACACATGAGTACCCATCACTGGCAAATTATGGGCTGTGAGAGACCTACACTTCAACTTCTGGTCTGAAAAGTCATATACCTCCCAAGTTTTGAACATGACAAAGAGGGCCGCCCACGTTCTGTGGTGAAGAGTAGGCGCGATCATATGGGTATTGTCTGAAGGAGTGCGGTCACACAATATTTCACATTGGTGTGTGTGTGTCAAATACTTGCTTCCTCCACTGCAAGCTGTTGTTGCCATATGGTTTTTGGGTAATCTAAATTAAATAGAGATATATATGTGTATATATATATATATATATATATATATATATATATATATATATATATATATAGAGCTGTGTCTGTGTATGAATATATACAGGTCCTTCTCAAAAAATGTGCATATTGTGATAAAGTTCATTATTTTCTGTAATGTACTGATAAACATTAGACTTTCATATATTTTAGATTCATTACACACAACTGAAGTAGTTCAAGCCTTTTATTGTTTTAATATTGATGATTTTGGCATAAAGCTCATGAAAATCCAAAATTCCTATCTCAAAAAATTAGCATATTTCATCCGACCAATAAAAGAAAAGTGTTTTTAATAAAAAAAAAGTCAACCTTCAAATAATTATGTTCAGTTATGCACTCAATACTTGGTCGGGAATCCTTTTGCAGAAATGACTGCTTCAATGCGGCGTGGCATGGAGGCAATCAGCCTGTGGCACTGCTGAGGTGTTATGGAGGCCCAGGATGCTTCGGTAGCGGCCTTAAGCTCATCCAGAGTGTTGGGTCTTGCGTCTCTCAACTTTCTCTTCCCAATATCCCACAGATTCTCTATGGGGTTCAGGTCAGGAGAGTTGGCAGGCCAATTGAGCACAGTAATACCATGGTCAGTAAACCATTTACCAGTGGTTTTGGCACTGTGAGCAGGTGCCAGGTCGTGCTGAAAAATGAAATCTTCATCTCCATAAAGCTTTTCAGCAGATGGAAGCATGAAGTGCTCCAAAATCTCCTGATAGCTAGCTGCATTCACCCTGCCCCTGATAAAACACAGTGGACCAACACCAGCAGCTGACATGGCACCCCAGACCATCACTGACTGTGGGTACTTGACACTGGACTTCAGGCATTTTGGCATTTCCCTCTCCCCAGTCTTCCTCCAGACTCTGGCACCTTGATTACCGAATGACATGCAAAATTTGCTTTCATCCGAAAAAAGTACTTTGGACCACTGAGCAACAGTCCAGTGTTGCTTCTCTGTAGCCCAGGTCAGGCGCTTCTGCCGCTGTTTCTGGTTCAAAAGTGTCTTGACCTGGGGAATGCGGCACCTGTAGCCCATTTCCTGCACACGCCTGTACTCGGTGGCTCTGAATGTTTCTACTCCAGACTTAGTCCACTGCTTCCGCAGGTCCCCCAAGGTCTGGAATCGGTCCTTCTCCACAATCTTCCTCAGGGTCCGGTCACCTCTTCTCGTTGTGCAGCGTTTTCTGCCACACTTTTTCCTTCCCACAGACTTCCCACTGAGGTGCCTTGATACAGCACTCTGGGAACAGCCTATTTGTTCAGAAATTTCTTTCTGTGTCTTACCCTCTTGCTTGAGGGTGTCAATGATGGCCTTCTGGACAGCAGTCAGGTCGGCAGTCTTACCCATGATTGCGGTTTGGAGTAATGAACCAGGCTGGGAGTTTTTAAAAGCCTCAGGAATCTTTTGCAGGTGTTTAGAGTTAATTAGTTGATTCAGATGATTAGGTTAAGAGCTCGTTTAGAGAACCTTCTCATGATATGCTAATTTTTTGAGATAGGAATTTGGGGTTTTCATGAGCTGTATGCCAAAATCATCAATATTAAAACAATAAAAGGCTTGAACTACTTCAGTTGTGTGTAATGAATCTAAAATATATGAAAGACTAATGTTTATCCGTACATTACAGAAAATAATGAACTTTATCACAATATGCTAATTTTTTGAGAATGACCTGTATATATATATATATATATATATATATATATATATATATATATATATATTGTAATTATGAATATATTTCTCTTAGTAGTGGCTGAAGACATTTTATTCAGCGTACAAAGTATATTGTTCATTTAGCATGCTAATTCATGGCATTTAGCACATAGCAAAGCCTTTATTAAGTTACTAGAGTTAAACCCCTTTCTGTGACTGACCCCATGCTGGGATGTTCAATCAAGATAGCCACACCCTGTTAACCCTGGGAAAATTATAGTCACCAGGATTTGCATGAAAGGGGGCTGACTTATGTAGTCAGGCCTCCAATCGTGATCCTAGCTAGGCCAACCAATGGGACGTCAGCATAGAGAGATATACTCCACAGCACAGACTAATGGAGGTCACTTTATGGAAGCATCACTTTTATGGAAGCATCACTTTATGGCCTTAAGGATGGGTCTAAAAGGGTAACTATGGTATAGGCATGTTATACTTACATGTAGCAACTGCACACGCTTGTAATCTAATGTTTTAGAGGAATATGCTCTAGATTCCTTCATGTAAATGTATGTATTTTAACCTACGGTCTTGTTTGAGACTATAGATAGGTTCTGTGTGTTAGATTAGACTTTGTATAAGCTCTAATAAATGTTTATTATATTGAAGCTTTCAATTCTTGTCAAAAGAACTCCTACTTAACTCTTATCATAGCTTTGAGATATTAAATCTTAAAATATAGCTTTTATTGGTAACACTGTGGTTCCTCTTACCGGCTAGTATGTCACTGCAGGATAGGTGCCGGCATTAAGAACCACAGCGTGATGTAGGAGCAGGTGATGGACACATGTGGAATATCTGCAGGAGCCTCGGAGCAGCAAAGTGGCACAGTTTTAATACACAGGCCACCATAAAGGAAAGTATATAGGCTTTTATTTATTTTTTACAGCTTTCCTTAAATGTGTCTCTATGTTGACAGTGACACTTTAATTCTATACACACTAAGGTATAGAGTCCACACTGCATACGTCTTTTTTCTTAGTGCCCCCTCCCCCAACTTTGTGTACCTCTGTACACCTGAATTGAGCTATGTAGTGGGTTTGAGGATTCCTGACCCCATCATGCTTGCATGCTGCAACCTCTCTGTAGTGAGCCTAGACAATCATAATTCTGTACCTGCACTGACAAGAGAGTAAACGTGAAGCAGTGGAGGCTCAATATACATCACAGACATCTGATGCCACTTCCATTTTGAAATAAGTATTTGATCCCCTATCAATCAGCAAGATTTCTGCCTCCCAGCTGTCTTCTATACAGGTAACAAGCTGAGATTGGGAGCACTCTTAAAGGGAGTGCTACTAATCTCAGCGTGTTACCTGTATAAAAGACACCTGTCCACAGAAGCAATCAATCAGATTCCAATCCCTCTACCATAGCCAAGACCAAAGAGCTGTCCAACGATGTCAGGGACAGGATTGTAGACCTCAACAATGCTGGAATGGGCTACAAGACCACCAGCAAGCAGCTTGGTGAGAGGGTGACAACAGTTGGTGCGATTATTAGCAAATGGAAGAAACACAGATTAACTGTCAATCTCTCTTGGTCTCCATGCAAGATCTCACCTCATGAAGTTTTAATGATCATGAGAACGGTGAGGAATCAGCCCAGAACTACATGGGAAATTCTTGTCAATGATCTCAAGGCAGCTAGGACCACAAGTAACACACTACGCCTTGAAGGACTGAAATCCCGCAGAGCCTGCAAGGTCCCCCTGCTCAAGAAAGCACATGTACAGGTCCGTCTGAAGTTTGCTAATCAACATCTGAAGGATTTAGAGGAAAACTGTGTGAAAGTGTTGAGGTCAGATGAGACCAAAATCTAGCTCTTTGGCATCAACTTAACACATGGGGGGTATAGTTGAGCCATGCTGTGTGTGCCTATAGAGGATCACACAAGTGCCCCCATGGCACAGGGCTTGCTATGGCGGCACTCAGAATGCAAAAGCCCCAGTGAAAGACCACCAAAGAAGAGGTAAGGGAATGCTCTGTGCAATACCATTGCACAGAACAGGTAAGTAGAACATCTTTATTATTTCAATTAAAAGAAAAAAAATTGTGACTAATATCACTTTCATTTGGATTCCTTCCCACAGGAAGGGTCCCTCAGAAACCCCATCATACAAGAAAGAGCATGATACAGCCAGCAGTTCCAGCTAAAAGGCTAGAATAGTGGCAGAGCGCCATTCCTGAACTCTGATAAGAACAGATACTACACTTGATCTTAGCTAGAAGTCCACAGCCATACACATGCCAATTATCCATTAAGTTTTTTTAGGAGAAGACAGGTATCCCTGGAAAAACACACACAGACATGAGGAGAACAGAAGTTCCATACAGTTGGTGTACCTGGTAGGAAATAAACCACGAATCCCAGCAAAGAAAGACCATACTATTAACCACTAAGCCATGTTTTCCATATACTGTACAAACATATTATCCTTTTAAGTTCAGCTTTTCTTCTTGAATTCTGTAAATGCCCTGGTCCTTTACATATGCATAAATGTAGGTTTAGAATGAAATGTCAGTCGTTAGGCATGTTATACTTTCCACAGTTCAAAGAGTCAAAAAACATTGCCAGGTAGTAAAATTAGCATGACCCATATAAAACAGCATGCATCTAGTTCACAGGAGTCATCAAAATAACACTATAACCACTCATACAAGACAAGCAAAAGCAATCTGGCAAGACCCCAAATCCCCTCTAAGCCCAACTGCCAGCCTGCTGGTCTTGCGGTAAGATTACGCTGTTAAATAAAAGTCACAATAAATTAACAGCTATATATTGTGCACATAACTCCATAGCCAGTAAAGACAAGCATTCAGCCCATCTAGCACAACGTAATTCAGGCAAGATGACCTATGTACATCATATACATATATTTCCTGTGCTACCCCGACATATATATGTGCAATCCAATAGTACCTCCTGATTGGATAACACTTCTCTCTCAAGCCTCGTACACACGACCGGTTTTCCCGGCAGGAAAACTGCCCAGGAAAAATAGGGAACCTGCTCTCTATTTTCCCATCGGGATTCCCGGCAGAGTGTTTCCTGCCGAGAAAACCAGACGTCGGTATACTTACCTGTCCGAGGTAAACCCGCGCATGCTCGATAAGCTTTCGACGCATGCTCGGTAGGATAAAAGGTTAGTGTGGGGTGTAGCAAGATGGCGGTGACGGCATTGAATGTGACGAGCGCCGGCTCATCGTAGTTGATGACGTCACCGTGTTCTTGCCATTCAAAAGAACGGCGGTTCTTTTGAGTGGCCGTCTGATTTACGGCTTTGCAAGGCAAGCTTGCCAGGAATCCCATCAGGAAAACCGGCATTCTTTTCCTGACGGGATTCCCAGCTGTGTGTACAGGGCTTCAGTCTAATTGCTGTGGAAAGGATTGCAGGAAGATGATATAAAGACAAATATATGTACTTATTCTTTCTGTATTTGAAATATGTTTTGTTATATTTTATTCAACACATAATGCATTATGTTTTATTTTCCTTTATTTTCCATTTTTATATATATCCTCATGGTTTATAAGACTTCATCTGCAAGCTACATTTTCTTCCCACCACCCAATAACATACAGCTAACTGGAGTCTGCCTAGACTGACCATAGAGTGCTAATGTATGAATTTCTGTGTTAAAAACATCAGATTATAAACTCTATCTGAGCAAGACTGATGTAAATAGTTTAATGTGCAGTAGTACAGAACAAGCTGGTGCAGCATAACTAATGTCCAGAACGCAACAGCAGTTTTTATGTCATCTAGAAAAAAAAATCTAAATAAAAAGTAAAATTGGTATAGTCACCACATCTATACTGGTAAGCTGTAATAATATAATTTTTTGTTCTTGGGTTTCGACACCCTTGTAGGCTCTGATGAAGAGGTCTTTGTAGCCTCGAAACACGTCAGCGTCAGTGACACACCTTTATTCCCCCTATCTGGAGTGTGGTTCGAGGGGTTTTACTACAATTTTGTCGACAAGCCGGTTATAACGCTACCTTTGTGAGTAGTTTTTTATTACATTCTTAACTTATTAAATTGTTAACGGTATCACACTAGGCTGGTGCGCCTTTTTCTTCTCTTCCCTCTTTAGACACCCTTGTCCTTTTAAGCAGCTCTGCAGCCCAGTTCCTGGTGTCGCTGCCCAAAGTAAAAATCTTTTAGATTTCTATAAAGGATCAATTGCAAGCAAATAATACAGCATGTATGTGTGCTTTTTTTTTTTTTTCCTTTGCATTTATCTTCACCTGCGTACCATATAGCAAGTGCTTTTTCAGATTTAAAAAAAATAAAAAAATATATGAATAATAATTAGAAATACTGTACTTTTTTGGTTTGGATCTGCTTCGTCAGTCAGCACCTTCCTCTGCCAAAGTCTAATCAGAGGCTGTTTAACTAAAGTGTCAAAGATGGAAAAAACACGAAGCACTTACTTATGGACCATTATAATTACAAGTACTAATCCACAAGCTGGGTCAGTTTGGAAGGGGCAGTGATTAATCCTCAAGTAAGTAATTACACATTCTAAATCACAGCATGACAGAGTTTCAAACAGACATGGAAAACAGCCGCGGATAAGACAGCTGAAAAGCATTTATATAGCAACTGTAGTCTCTATGAACAAATCTGTTCTACAATAATACAAATCCATGTAAATTTGTGTTACTTAATATAAATATGGGTTTATTTTTTTTATCTTTTGTTTTTGCAATGTAAAAGTAAGGCGTAGGGCCAATTGTTGAAATTAAGGCTTTATTCACCATAGGGCACTAGGATGAGTATCTAGAACAGGGGTCCTCAAACTTTTTAAACAGGGGGCCAGTTCAAGGTCCATCAGACTGTTGGGGGGCCGGACTATAGTTTAAAAAAATATGAACCTATGCACACATCATATTTGAAGTGAAAAAAAAAACAGGAAAAAAACAATACAATATTTAAAATAAAGAACAATTTTAATCAACATAAACTTATTAGTATTTCACAGACTCCCCTGATCACAGAACCCCTTCCCAACACAGACCCCCTTCATCACAGAAATCCCCCCCATCACAGATTCCTCTCCATCACAGACCCCCCCCATCAAATGTTCCCCCATTACAAAGCCCCCCCAACACAAACTTTTCTCCATCACAAAGCCCCCAATAACTGACCCCCCATCACAAAGCCCCCCAACACAAACTCCTCTATATCACAAAGCCCCCAATAACAGACCCCCACCACAAACTCCTCTCCATCAAAAAGCCCCCATAACAGATCCTTCCCATCATAAAGCCCCCCAACACAGACTCCTGTCCATCACAAAGCCCAGAATAACAGACCCCCCCATCACAGACCCCCATAACAGATCCTCCATCACAGACTCCTCTCCATCACAGATTCCCCCCATCAAAAAGCCCCCATATCAGGTCACCCCCATAGCAGATCCCCCCATCACAAAGCCCACCCAACACATACTCCTCTCCTCACATAGCCCCCCATAACAGACCCCCCCTTCACAGACTCCCCCATTACAAATTTCCCACTTTCAAAACCCCCCCCATCAATAGTACACTGCCACGGCTTCTATAACATCCCAGCACTCTGCCTCTCTGCTACCTCAATCACACAAGGTTCGGACAGTGAAAGGCAGGTATTTGATTGCTGAAACCACCCCGCTGCTTAACTCAAAAGACTCGCCTTTTGTCCAGACCTGTCGTGTTTCTCATCTTGTGTGTCTTGTGTGATAAAAAGGTAGCAGAGGGGAGGGGGGTTGCTGCGATATTAAAGGGCCAGTCCGCGGGCCGGGTAAATCACACTGGCGGGCTGGATCTGGCCCGCGGGCCATAGTTTGAGGACTCCTGATCTAGAGCAATGAATATTAACATGGCAGGGATAAAAAAAACATAGCAACCCTGGGCCCATCGTGGGGGTGAAAGTCAATATGGCACTCACACACTGGCAGAATGATGGCAAAGTGTTTGCAGATCTGGGTTCAAATCCCATTGTTAGCCACTCAACTGAATTCAACCTACTGGATGAGTCCAATTAGACAATTCATTAGTAATGTGCTGCACAATATATATTTTTTTAATCATAATCAAATTTTATATAGTGAACCCTAGTAAAAAAAAACAACTTTAAAGTGGAGATGCAAAATGTTCCTCGTTTTACACATAAAATATGAATATGCGAAAGGCATGAATATTCACTGCACATAGTATTGCAGTATGGTTAAATTCTAAACTAACGGTATATGATTACAATCAAGCTGTGCAAGCTTAATATGTGTAGAAAATTGGCACTGCAAGCATACATTATAACATCATATCAAGAAAATTATACATACAGTGTAGCAGAAAAATCAAAGCAGGAATTAGCTTCACATGGTCAATTTCTAAGAGAAGAATTCTATGTATTTCTCTATTGCACCCAAACTCATGAAATACTACATACATATAGCCAGATTCAGTAAGACTTCCGACGACGTATCAGTAGATACGCTGTCGTAAGTCCGAATCTGCACCGTCGTATCTTTAAGCGTATTCTCAAACTGAGATACGCTTAAATGTTGCTAAGATACGACCGGCGTAAGTCTCCTACGCCGTCGTATCTTAGCTGCATATTTACGCTGGCCACTAGGGGCGTGTACGTGGATTTACGCCTAGAATCTGCAAATGAGCAAGATACGCCTATTCACGAACGTACTTGCACCCGATACGCTGTTTACCTAAGGCGTTTTTCCGGCGTAAAGATAAACCACCAAAAAGATGGCGCTGCCCATGCAAGGTATAGACGACGGAACAGCCGTCCAACGGCCCTTATTTACATGGGGTCACGGGTAATTTACATGGAGCACGCCCCCTACCTGCCTAATTTGAATTAGGCGGGGTTACGCCGGGCCATTTGCGCTACGCCGACGTAACTTAGGAGGCAAGTGCTTTGTGAATACAGTACTTGCCTCACTATGTTACGTCGGCGCAGTGCAAATGGGATGCGCTACGCTGAACTAAAGATGCGCCCGTCTTACTGAATCTGGCTAATAGTATTCAGGCAACAAGTGAACGCTTACTATCCTCCATTAATGTATTCAAGATTTGTTGTACAATACTGGGCTGCAGCAATCATTTTCACAGCACCCACACACTACTCCCAAAATAGACGTGAAAATGTACAAACTTTTATTCAAAAAAATATAAAAAAAACAGTAATGAAAGAAAAAACAATTTAGTATAACCAACCCAATATTTGCAGAGTAAAATGCTAAAATCATGTCACTATGTATGGCTTTGTAATTACAGTGAATATGGATCATATTAAATGATCAATACAGACACCCATCCTCATCGGCCTCTGCAGCAACTTGCTTTCAATAGCAATGTCTAATCTCATGACCCAGCTTGCTTAGAGCACATGCTATCTCCATTACAAGCAGTTAACTATAGGACAGCTGCAAAGTCTAGAGCCAATAAACACAGTGCCGACCAAGGGCATGCCAAACAGCGTACTTTCTGTATGTAGATGTTGACTAATATTTAATTTATTGCGCAAGAAGTGGAGGGAAGGGGACAATACTGATTTTTCCCAATTATTATCATTCTTATTGAAAATATTTTCTCAAATTAAAGTGTAATTATAGCCATTGTATTTTGTTTTGTACAGAGTAGGGAATGAAAAAAAACACTGCCAGTTTATTTTTTACTTTCTGTACCATAGGGAAAACTTTAAATTTCTGTCACAGAGGCGCAACAGGAAATTAAGGGAAAACTCCCAAAATTAGGCAAATTACCCTTTTAAAGACTCACTGATAGAGGTGTACCTATAGGAAGAATTCAGTTAACCTCTTGTTCTGGGACAACTCTTGCGCTCTCTGCGACAGTAGTCATCAGGACAAACAGGGGAATGAATCTTCTTAGTGGGTACACAACAATAAAAATGTTAACCCTTCCCTAATCTATACAAAGTTAAAAAAAATGATTTTGCCTATAAGTATCATGAACATGTTAAGACTGCTGAACTTAAAGCGGTGGTTCACCCTAAAAAACAAGTTTCTAACATGAAATTCAGCATACTAGCGTGAGCTACAGTATGCCGTTATTTTTATTTTTTGAGCCGTACTCACAGTTTAATCCCGTTGTTAAGTTTCAGACTCGCCGCGGGGAATGGACGTTCCTATGCAGAGGGAACATGATTGACGGCCGGCTATGGCGCGTCACGCTTCCCGAAAATAGCCGGAGTAGGACTCTGCCTTTCACGGCGCTAATCGGCGCCTGCGTACAGACTAGGAGCTGACTGTGCAGGCGCCGTGAAAGGCCAAGTCCTATTTCGGCTATTTTCGTGAAGTGTGACGCGCCATAGCCGGCCGTCAATCATGTTCCCTCTGCATAGGAACGCCCATTCCTCGCGGGGAGTCTGAAACTTAACAACGGGATTAAACTGTGAGTACGGCTCAAAAAAATAAAATAAAGGCATACTGTAGTTCACGCTAGTATGCTGGATGCCATGGTTTAGGGTGAACCCCCACTTTAATATTTGGCTGGGCATATGCAACTACGGAGTATGTTTTGAGATATGTATTTTGCCTACGTTTTTTTCTAGATCACATATTGCAAAATTGTGCAAAATCATGTTTGTTTTCTTCGAGGCTTTGGTAACAGTATGTTAAACTGCAAGAAAAGTAAAGGTAGTCAATTTATCTTCGGTATTGTTTAGGATTCTACTAATCCATGTGCAGGACAATGCAGGAGTCCCTTCAAATTATTACATTAAATAGGCTGTGCAAAGATGCATAAATTACAGACTATAATCTAGTCTATTTAGGACAAGTTAACCAGATGGGTATCATAGATCCTCCTGTATTTTAGATACAGCATTTTGGTATCAGTGTCCACACCTTATTTTAGTTCTGAAAAGGTACTTAACGGATCCTCTTCCCACCTAACTACATGTATTAAAAGTAGAGGCTTCAACAAGTATACATGAAAGAAAAATGTACAGTGCCTTGAAAAAGTATTCATACCCCTTGAAATATTCCAATTTTTTTTCATGTTACAACCAAAAAACGTAAATGTATTTTTGGGGATTTTATGTGATAGGCCAACACAAAGTGGCACATAATTGTGAAGTGGAAGGAAAATGATAAATGCTTTTCAATATTTTTTTTACAAATAAATATCTAACAAATGTGTGGCGTACATTTGTATTCAGCCCCCTTTACTCTGATACCCCTAACTAAAATCTAGTGGAACCAATTGCCTTCAGAAGTCACCTAATTAGTAAACAGAGCCCGCCTCTGTTTTTTAATTTCCGTATAAATACAGCTGTTCTTTGAAGCCCTCATATATTTATTAGAGAACCTTAGTGAACAAATGGCATCATGAAGGCCAAGGAACACCCCAGACAGGTCAGATTTAAAGATGTGGAGATGTTTAAAGCACGGTTATGTTATAAAAAAATATCCCAAGCTTTGAACAGCTCCAAGAGCACTTTTCAAACCATCATCAGAAAATGGTAAGAGTATGGCACAATTGCAAACCTACCAGAATATGGCTGCTCACCTAAACTGACAAGCTGGGCAAGGAGAGCATTAATCAGAGAAGCAGCCAAGAGTCCCATGGTAACTCTGGAGGAGCTGCAGAGATCCACAAGTCAGGTGGGAGAATCTGTCCACAGGGCAACTGTTAGTCGTGCACTCCACAAATCTGGCCTTCATGGAAGAGTGGCGAGGAGAAAGCCATTGTTGAAAGAAAGTTATAAGAAGTCCTGTTTGCAGTATGCGAAAAGCCATGTGGGGGACATAGCAAATATGCGGAAGAAAGTTCTCTGGTCAGATGAGACCAAAATTGTACTTTTTGTCCTAAAAGCAAAATGCTATGTGTGGCGGAAAAACAACACTGCACATCACCCTGAGCACACCATCCCCACCATGAAACATGGTGGTGGCACCATCATGTTGTGGGAATGCTCTTCATCAGCAGAGACAGGGAAGCTAGTCAGAGTTGATAGGAAGATTGATGGGACCAAATACAGGGCAATCTTAGAAGAAAACCTGTTAGGCCGCGTACACACGATCAGTCCATCCGATAAGAACGGACTGAAGGACCGTTTCATCGGTTAACCGATGAAGTTGACTGATGGTCTGATGTGCCTACACACTATAGGTTAAATAACCGATCGGGTCAGAACGCGTTGACGTAAAACACAACGACGTGCTGAAAAAAACGAAGTTCAATGCTTCCAAGCATGCGTCGACTTGATTCTGAGCATGCATGGATTTTTAACCGATGCTTTTGCATACTAACCGTCGGTTTTGACCTATCGGTTAGGCGTCCATCGGTTCAATTTTAAAGCAAGTTCTACATTTTTTGACCAAAGGATAACTGACCGATGGGGCCCACACACGGTCGGTTTGGTCCGATGAAAAGGTCCTTCAGTCCGTTTTCATCGGTTTTGACCGACCGTGTGTACGCGGCCTTAGAGTCTGCAAAAGACTTGACTGAGGTGGAGGTTCACCTTCAAAGTATAGTCATGTGTTAGAATGGCCCAGTCAAAACCCAGACCTAAATCAAATTGAGGATCTGTGACAAGACTTGAAAATTGCTGTTCACAGACGCTCTCCATCCAATCTGACAGAGCTTGAGCTATTTAGCAAAGAAGAATTGGCAAAAACGTCACTCTCTAGATGTGCAAAGCTGGTAGAGACATACTCAAAAAGACTTGCAGTTGTAATTGCAGCGAAAGGTGGTTCTACAAAGTATTGACTCAGGGGGCCTGAATACAAATGCACGCCACACTTTTCACATTTATTTTGTAAAAAAAATGAAAACCATTTATCATTTTCCTTTCACTCCACAATTATATGGCACTTTGTTTTGGTCTATCACATACAATCCCAATAAAATACATTTACATTTTGGTTGTAACATAAAAAAAATTGGAAAATGTCAAGGGGTATGAATACTTTATAAAGGCACTGTATCTAGTGACATGGGAGTGTATGTGACAAAAGTGCCAAGACAGTCAAACATTTATGATGTATTTAATACACATACAAAGCATTGTTTAATTTCTAAAAGTAGTGGAAGTGTCACTGGGTGTTGTCATATCCTGGTAGCAACATGGGGTCATTGACTAGACATTTTGAGGGAAGGCGATCACACACCGGAAGACTGTAATGCCTTACAAAAACTAATGCCGCGTACACACAATCGGTTCGTCTGATGAAAACAGTCTGATGGACCGTTTTCATCAGACGAACAGATTGTGTGTGGGCCTCATAGTTTTTTTATCCATCGGTGAAAAAACTAGGAACTTGTTTTAAAATTATCTGTTGGTTAAAAAAACGATAGAAAATAAATGATCGTCTGTGGGCACGTCCATCGGTTAAAAATCCACGCATTCTCATAATCAAGTCGACGCATGCTTGGAAGCATTGAACTTCATTTTTATCAGCACGTTGTTGTGTTTTACGTCACCGCGTTCTGACACAATCGTTTTTTTAACTGATGGTGTGTAGGCAAGACTGATGAGTCAGCTTCATCGGATATCTGATGAAAAAATCCATCAGACCGTTTTAATCGGATTAACCTATCGCGTGTACAGGGCATAAGCCTTTTCATAAGCCTTTTAGGTTTGGAGGAGTTTGTAAGCCAATTGTAAATGAATGGGATGGGTAATGATCTCACTGTAGATGCAAGTACAGTTGACCAGATTAATATGAAATTTTATACTTGGGACTCCCAAGTTTACAAAGTTTGATAAGATAATAAAAGTCTGGTGGAGGGTCATAAAAGTGTATTAATCTTTTCTTGCAAGGTCTGTAGGGGATTTGGATGGGGAGAGTACACAAGTATTACATCTGTTACAGCAGTGGCATACTTTTAACTGATGCAATCCCTCATAACCCAGATATATTATATTTCTCCCAGGAATATAGTAATCCTGTTAGGCAATGGAGTATAGGGTGATAATTTGTGCTATATAAAGAAAAGCAAGTGGGGGTGATTCTCACTCCTAGGTACTTAAGGGCTAGAGTGGGCAATTTAATGTGAAGTTTGACCTCAATGGTGAGATTATTACTTGACAAGCTGACACTGAGGCACTGAACCTTGTTATTAAACAAAAAAAAGTTCTATGATTCAAGCAAAAGGGTTAGGAAATGGAAAATTTGGTAGGGCAATTATGGATCAAGTGTTTTTAAAGCCAAATGAAAAAGCCACCGCTTTTCAGGGGCAATAAGAAAAACAAGGCACCGCAGATTTTCACTAAATGTACTCTTTTGGCATACAATGTGTGTTGCGTTTTTCTGTGGTTGAAGAACCACCGATAAGTGCTGATATAATGGCTTGTTGGGTAGTAACATCTAGATGAGATCAAGTTTTGAGACATAAACTGGCCAAGTGTAGGCTAAGAATGTCTGTAAATAATTTATATTATAGCACTGGGACCCTTCTACACCAGAGTTTATACAGCCAGGTGATTTGATCTGTTTTAAGCTATGGACCGCAGTAAGCTTCCAAAGCATCAGAGGAATCTCATTGTTAAAAGGTATTAGTCAGGAGAAGGGTACAAAAGAATTTCCATGGCATTAGATATACCATGGAACACAATGAAGACAGTCATCATCAAGTGGAGAAAATATGGCATAACAGTGACAATACCAAGAACTGGACATCCCTATGAAAAGACAAGAAAAAAAATGGTCAGGGAGGCTGCCAGGAGGCCTACAGCAACATTAAAGGAGCTGCAGGAATATCTGGCAAGGACAGGCTGTGTGGTACATGTGACAACAATCTACCGTATTCTTCATATGTCTGGGCTAAAGGGTAGAGTGGAAAGACCTTTCTTACAAAGAAATACATCCAAGCCCGGCTAAATTTTGCAAAAACACATCTGAAGTCCCCCAAAAGGATGTGGGAAAATGTGTTATGGTCTGATGAAACCAAGTTTGAACTTTTTTGGCCATAACTCCAAAAGATATGTTTGGTGTAAAAACAACACTGCACATCACCAAAAGAACACCACACCAACCGTGAAGCATGGTGGTGGCAGCATCATGCTTTGGGGCCGTGTTTCTTCAGCTGGAACAGGGGCCTTAGACCAGGTAGAGGGAATTATGAACAGCTCCAAATACCAGTCAGTATTGGCACAAAACCTTCAGGCTTCTGCTAGAAAGCTGAACATGAAGAGGAACTTCATCTTTTAGCATGACAACAACCCAAAGCATACATCCAAATCAACAAAGGCATGGCTTCACCAGAAGAAGATTAACGTTTTGGAATGGCCCAGCCAGAGCCCAGACATGAATCCGATTGAAAATCTGCGGGGTGAACTGAAGAGGGCTGTGCACAGGAGATGTCTTCGCAATCTGACAAATTTGGACTGTTTTTGCAAAGAAGAGTGGGCAAATATTGCCAAGCCAAGATGTGCCATGCTGATAGACTCATACCCAAAAAGACTGCGTGTTGTAATAAAATCAAAAGTTGCTTCAATAAAGTATTAGTTTAAGGGTGTGTACACTTATGCAAACATATTATTTTATTTTTTGATTTTTACTTCCCTCCACCTAAACGATTTAAGTTTGTTGTTCAACTGAGTTTATAGGTCAAATTAAAGGTGGAAACCATTTATCTTTGTCTAATTTTTTTTACATCACAGAAACCTGACATTTTAACAGGGGTGTGTAGACTCTTTATATCCACTGCAGTGATAGCAGGTGGGACTCAAAGCAAAGGTTGTGATGTGGTGGTAGACAGCTGAACAAAATTTGACAAAAACTGACAAACTGCATGCAAAAGATATTCTTAGTAGATAAGCTCCAGCAGGTAAGTTTAGGCAACCTTTGGCTGCCTATACTTAAAGACATAAAGACAGCTCAAATGTTGTCCGACTTCTGCTCAATCAGATGAAATTTAAGCTGTGGGTGGCCCTGCATGCACCACGTGGCACGGCAAAAGTCAATTTAAATATCAATTGAACTGGGTCAAAATTTTGCTGCCTAAAAGTGATAACCAGAAATGGAGACTCCTCCATCTACAAAGTTAGTGTGGATGGGAAAATCATCTGATTTTCTGTCATTCAGGGCGTAGATTGAACAAAAAAAAGCATTTGGACTATCAAAGTTTATTGTGCCCTCATGCAAAAAGGTTGCTTTTTTAAAGTTATTTACATATTGCCTTTAAATACTGTACATCAAAATGTCTACAGTTTTATATAGCATTACATTTAATATCTAGCATTGATAAATTGCAGTTAGTGCTGTTAATCATGCTCACAAGCGGGTTAATTGTAACAACCACAAATATTTAAATCCCTTCTAAATGCTGTGAAATACTCTTTTAGACTTTGAGAATAGGTTTGCATACACTCATTCTAGAAAATAGAATTCATGAGTGCACCTGACTGCAGCATAATCACATAAATTATATATAGTGGCTTGTACCCCACCATGTTATTTATGGGCATATCCCCAACTGACTGATATTCTCCTTGCCAGCACTCCCCATCTGCCCCTTCCTTCATCACAGTTGACACCAAAATATTTAGTGCTGGCCACTATCATGTGACAGTTCTTGGGCCTAGCAATTGACTACTAGACCTGGGTCACATAAAAGGTCATCGTATCTCCTGCATACTCAGAGCCAATGGATAACCACAAATCTTGAGATGAATAAAACTCCAGCCTCTTTATTTTAACAGAATACAATCTTGACAACAACACAGCTATACAAGGATCTTGGTTGACGCGTTTCACGTCCACAGGTGCTTAATCGTAACCATAACTGGGAATTTTCATTGGCTGAGACAGTGGAAGGGGCTGTGGGTGGAGCACTGAGGAATTAGTGGGTTGGGGGGGCTCCTCTTCAGAGATACTGTCACTTTGTCCTGGATGGGCAAGGTGACAGTGTCTCTTTAACTAATAACCCTAACCAGCTAATGCTTTTCCTTCTTAAAAGGTGATTGGAATAAAAAAAAGTTGCCCAGAACACCAATCCGGTGCCTGCTTTTGTTTTTTTCACCAACATTATAAAAATAAACAAACATTCTCAACTAACCAACTGAAGAGATCCGAATGTGATTAAAAAAGCCTCACAGGAAGAAGTGGTGTGGGAGTCATTAAATTCAGAGAACCTAATGTGATGCATATAATACTATTTGCTACCTTATGGCAATGTACTGCAGAGCTTGCACTGAGAAGGGGATGGAAAAGTGATATTGCAGACATGCATTCTACAACTACAGCAAAAGACACTCTTGGAGCAGAAAGAGGTGAGAAAGCCTTACCCTCATCAATTGAAGAAGAGTAGTTACCCATGGTAAACAGAGGCAAATGAGGAACGCTTGATGGAAAATGAATGGAAAAGAGAAGCATCACTTATATTGATGGTATAATAAAAACATTCAAATGAAACAGAGACTGCAGGCCTTCAAATGTGATTGGCTCCAGCTTGGGATCACATGACTTATCTTCCAAGTCACTGTATTTCTTTTTGGAATTATTTCATTTTCCTTTATCTATTTAAATGACTTTCAGCTTTTTTTTCCACCATATTTCCCCAAAAGGCTAGCCACACTGTATATTTCTACACACTATAGCTATCTATCACCTCATCCTAACTGTTCATGTACATAGTTATAGCTCCTGTCAGTATAAAACTTTTTCCATCATTTTTAATGAAAATAAATTGGTCGCTGCTAGACTGTTTGCTGACACTAAGCACATTCTGGCCAAATCTTAGAGGAGTTTGGTTCGATGTGAAAAACTATGGTTAGCTCATGAGTAATTAAATGTAATCACTGGCAGACCATAATAAATCAACCAATCATCTAACCACTGACTTATGCACAGTTGGTTGCTATGGCATATAACATACGAACAGAAAACTTTAATAAAACAGTCCATCAATACACGCATTGAACAGCACAACTGCCAGTCTCCCTTTTTAAAAAGTTTTAAAAGAAGACTGGTGGTTATGTGGCCTATTATGCCCCGTACACACGATCAGGCTTTTGTCTGGGCAAACTCACATTGGAATTCCGACGGAATTCCATCGGAGTAAAAGAGAACATGTTCTCTATCTAAACTCCAACAGAATTCATCGGAAAAAAGTCGGATAGGGTATACACATGCTCGGAATTTCCGATGGAAAAAGTCCATCTGACTTTTTCCATTGGAAATTCCGATCATGTGTACGGGGCTTTAGTGTATTGCTGGAGTGTTTCCACGGAAGAGACAGAACCCAACAGGGAGTATAGATCTAGGTTTATCTCAAATATGTTTAAATTCACCATTGACTGACCTACCACCTTTACTGAGAGACTGTTCCAAGTATCCACCATTTTTTGTATAATGATATTTTCTAATGATTTTCATTAGGTAATTTTTAGGTAGATTTTTCTTAAGCTAGTTTGAGGCCCGAGTTTTTTTGTCATGCAAGCTGCATGTTAAGAAAAAAAGGAAAATGTCCCTCCTAAACCTTGTCCACACCCTAAGGCCTGGTTCACACCTTTGCAGGTTGCATTTTGCGCATTCTAGGTGCATTTTGCGTTTTTCAATACACGTTTTTGATCCATTGAAGTCTATGAAACCAAAAACCAGAATAAAGTCCCTGGCCCTTTCCATAAAATGCACAGATGTGAACATGACCCATAGGAATCCATGTTAAATGGACTGTAGTGGGTTTCTGCAAAACTGAAAACGCCCAAAAAAATGCATAGGTGTGAACCAGGCCTTAATGTACTTAAGGGTTTAAATCATGTACCCCCTTTCCCTTCTTTCTTCAAGGCTGTACAAACTATGCTCCTGCAATCTCTCCTGCTATGTTTGTCCCCTCAGACCTTTCACAATTTTTGATTTCCATCTCTGGACTTTTTTTTAAACGTACATCTTTTTGTAAGTGGTTCTCCAGAACTGGAGACAGTATTCTAAATGAGGTTTAACAAAAGCTCTATATAGAGCGAAGCATTAAAGTAGACCATTTAAATTGTGCTGGCACACACCATACCGCACATGCAGTGCACTGCAACTAATTCTGGTGGACACCAAGGGCAGAAACTTCAATTTGCTCTTATTTATTTCTCAGTAGTTTTAATTATTCAGCATTCATGATTCAGTGAATAAGTATAAAGAAGTATATGTAAAAGTTCCCGAATTATACAAGTACTGAGATAACATGGTTGTTATGGGCGATAGGCAGGGTGGTGATATTTTGTGACACCAAACTGTAAAGAATACAGTCAAGGGGGGGAGAACAACACATATGCCAGCCTCCTGACATTTTGAAATTTTAGGACCCCTGTTGTTTTAATGACTTGCCTATTGACAATAAGTGGTACAGGTCAAGTTAACAATTTTTTCTTGTGAGACGAGGTTAGGATCAGCTAGGTGGTACAGAGATTTTACAAATGCTAGTAGCAGTAGTTTTGAATGTACAACTTATTATATCAGTCATCTTTTATTTTCTACCTTATTCTACTCCAAAGGTAATTTATAGGCACATACCGGTAAATGTGTTGAGCCAGGAACACTGTGAGCATGCTCAGACCTCCCATGAAAAGAAGCTACTATATTACCACCAGTGATGGTCTTGGGTGTGTTCGGTTCAAACCCGCCAGAAAGCTGTCACTACACACTGTCAATCCCGGGCAGCGAGGCATTTCCTGATTGGCAGCTGCACATACACAAACTTCCAAAGATTGGCGGTGTGCAGCGCCAGCTTCCTGGCGGGTTTGATCCGAACACGCCCAAGTCCAATCCTAATTACCACCAGTTGGATCCATATATCCATGAAGAAATACAATGTGTACACTAGATCTACATTAATAACAATTAAATCATGTCAGTAAATGCCATTAGGAGGCATGAGTTAAGGTCATATAAACGATTCCATTTCTTGACTCTCTACATCTTCAGGCTGTTGTAGATTTATACTTGCAAAGGCGTAAACACTAAAGGGTATGAACACTTTAAAAAAAAAAGTGTTGCAACACTATCCGAAATTTCAGCATTTATTCCATTTTATCAAAAACAATTAAAGAGTGCTTACGAACCCATGCTGTAGCACCCTACTTTGTTTTTATGACATCTTTACAACTATTAACATGAAAACCAATCTGGCACTTTTCATAAAACACTAAGATATAAATTCCCAATGCAATTCAAATGAAACATTTCCTACATCAGCATCCAGTAGAAAAACGACATCTGTGCCCGTAGATTTTCCCCAAGGAGCATGACAATGTTCATTTATAAAAAAAGTAGAATGTATAAACTGACAACAATACTTATTTCCTATTAAGATAAAAAAAAAGAGATAAAATCAGTAAGCTCTATAAAAAATAAGATCAGCCAGGATGACAGCACAATTGAAGAAAAACTCAGCAGCCCCAAAGGAAAGGATTTAAAGAGTAACTCCACTCAAAAAACACATTTTTCAAGCTGTGATGGCTGCTTAACCAGACAATTTTTTTAGACCTGCAATTATTTGTCTGTGGAATCTTAATCTGCTTTTAAAAAAAATCTCACAAAATCTGCCTGTTGTTGTTGCTTAAATAGAACTCTACCCACTTTTCACTATGTAAAATATGACCCTGTCAGTCTGAAAGCAGGATGCTGTGCCAATCACTCGTGCTGTGCCTCTTTTCTCATTTAAGAAGGCGGCATGGGAACTTCCCCTATCGCCCTTACCTCAAATGTCAGGTTGGGTTTGATGAATAACTGAAACTTAATTAAAAAAACTGAGAGGCTTACAATTGATTCCCATAATCTATTAGTTTGAAATATTCAGTATTTTTACTTCATATTCACATTAGCTCGGGCCAATTCAAGCAAAATAAAATATTTTGTGGAAAATGTAAAGAAAGAAATATGATCTCTGCACTCAACTGTTCATAACCTGGATAATGTAAACTTAGCATATGGAAAATGAAAGGGTACCAAGTGTCTCAAGGCCTAGATACTGGCAGCATGTACCCCTGGTTAAAGGAAAGGATTTTCTAAATACAAGGTGGTATCAAAGTCATAGGTGTACCCAGAGCATTTGGCACCCAGGGTGGATCCTATATCTGGCACTCCACCACCCCAGGCTGGCAGGCAGCGCACAGCACATTGACATCAAGTGACATTAGGGTAGTATAGCAGGTTAGGTGATATAGTGCCAGGTTAGGGTGGTATATAGTGCCAGGTCATAGTGGTATATAGAGCCATGTTAGGGTGGTATATAGAGCCAGGTTAGGGTGGTATAGAAAGACAGGTTAAGATGGTATATAGAGCCAGGTTAGGGTGGTATACAGAGCCAGGTTAGAGTGGTATAGGTTATGGTGGTATACAGAGCCAGGTTATGGTGGTATACCATGCCGGGTTAAGGGGGTATATAGAGACAGGTTAGGGTTTTATATAGAGACAAAGGGTGGTAAATAGTGCCAGGTTTTTCTGCATGTAGTGACAGTGTGCACTGCTCAGTCACTTACAGCATGTCAGGTGATGAAAAGTCTGCTGTGGTCTCTCCTCCTCTTTCTTCTGCCTGATGGGATGAGTCTGTAGAAGGAGTGAAGGAGGCAGCCACATCCCGACCCCACCAACCAACTGCAGTTGCCTTGGGAGATCGTGAACATGCCAGAGGGACAGCCTAACTTGATGAGATAATAGAGCGGAGTTACAGACAGCCTCACCCACACCGCTGGGCTCTGTGCTGATCCGAACAACTTTTTACAAAGTTGCGATTTCAGGGAAAGTTAAGGGGCCCCACATGCACCCTGGTCCCTGGGCAGTGGCTGAAACTCCCCCAATGTGTATCACCCGGTGCGGACCGCCACCCCGAACCCCCCTTGGTACACCACTGATCAAAATTTTAAGACGGCGGTGCTGCAATGAGTCACTTAAGGTGTTTTGACTGGTATGCCCACTTCAAGAGAGAGCAGAAGAACATCACTGGAAGATGACAGGAGATCAGAAAGACCTTTAACAAGCTCAACCCCCAAAAATGTTGAAACCATTCAGCAACTTGTGCTTGATGATCGTCGGAGAACAATCTCAAAACACCTCGAACGACTTACTGCTGCATTGCCGTGAACTTGCCGAATCATGTCAAATGTCTATGTAGCAGATTTGTCCAGTTTAGCCAACAGTGTCAGAATAGCACCAGTTGCACTCCTGGTGTACACAGGACGATGTCTATTGGCGCACTGACTTATGAAGGCCAGTGACTGCGTACAGCCTTGTGCTGCCATCTATTGGCGTGTTACAAAACTAGTCTCGAAACTTTTTGATACCACCTCATATATGAATGAACATGTAAGATGCAAATTGTAAAAGCCATAAAATGTAAACGGCTTCTGGGATGTTAAATAGAGCATATTTTTCTGGTGGGGGGTATATATGGCCACTGGGGGGGTGGGGGATATATGACTGATTACCTCCCCCCAGGTAGGTTGTATAAATGGTGGTATGGTACAGGTAAGAGGGATGTCAAGAGAATGTACTGTATGTATGGCTGCATGTCTGCTGGTAGAGAAAGGAGGACGAAGGACTTTTGGAGGAAGGTGATATTGTGTATTTACAGTGTATAGCTGCATGACAAAACAAGATTATAACATTGTAAAAGTAATGTAAAATTACTTTACTGTAAACACTGCAAAATATGTGCTTACTGAAAATACACGACAGCTTGGTGGCCTGGGGTTCAAATCCCACCACTGCGTGAAGTCATCTAATTTAACATATTAATACACATTTTTAATTCTACATTAGTGGTGTTGCTGCCTTTAAAATCCCACTCAGGGGGGTGCTTCCCTTTTTTCCAAATCTCACCAAGAGCACTATCTGCATGAAGACTGTATATTGTCCTTGTGTTTCCATGGGATTCCTGTGTGTGCTCCAGTCTCCACCCAACCCAAAAACATAGTAGTATGCCACCCAGTATATGACCAAATTTACCCTGGTACCCTGATAGCTCCCACAAGAGCAGAGGCAAAGAGAGTGCACTATGCACTCAGGAATTGCTTTACTGTATATTCATGAACAAAACAAATAATGGTAAGCACTAATGAATGTAATAACTTACATACGTTTACACTTTATCATTGCATTCTGTAAGCCCTTGTTCATTCTTTGCATTATGCAACAACCACAAAGTGCATAGCAGATACTGGGAAAACTGCTTCCTAATTCTGCCACAGGCAGTTATCTAGACATATCATACGAAGCTTTCTGAAGGCACACGTTTCACGACACACATGTTCCCACATAGCAATCCTCATAAAAACATAACATATGGTTTAGTTAGGTTTAATGTCCCATAAAATATAAATATAACAAAGTATTTTTCATAAAAATAAAACCCGAAACAATAAAAATGCCACATTAGTAAGGCAAACAGACCTCTGCAGCTAAAACTCAATTCAGTTCATGAATAATACTGGGATATTGTATTAAAAGTGGAATTCTCCTGATTCCTGCCAGTGCAATGCAATAAAATCTTACCTGGCACACAAGGGAGAAAGATTTGGTCTCTCACTGCTCGTAGCTCCAGAGTAACAGAGTAGCTGTTACCTTACTGAGTGACTAGAACAGATGACATTGGAGAGGTGACAAATGTCAAATCTTTCATGATTTGTTTACACCAGAGAACTTGCCTCACTAGCAAAGTGCTGGTTTCAGCTCGGCAAAGCACAGATCAGCTCTCCATCATCTTTATTGGCTTACAAAAAATGAAAACCAATAAAATTACGTAAATGCTATCTAATCATAATGAATTTATAACCATTTTAAAAAACAAATTAGGATGTTAGGCCTCTTTACAGCTTTAAGATCTTTGCAGTGCCATTACAATGACATGTGCATGACGATTCACAATTTCCATAGAAGATACATTTGGTTTTGTTGGGTATGTGCAATGTGTGGGGCACGATGACCACCCATGATCATTCAGAACAGTTGTTACATGGTCCCGAGTTCATTCACATCTTTGTGTATGTAAGATCATATTTATGACATTGATTACTAAAAGCGATTTCAGATTTACCCTACAGTGTTTTAAGCACATAATCTAAATGTTAAGAAGTTAAGGGCCGGATTCAGAAAGAGATACAACGGCGTATCTCCTGGTACGCCATCATATCTATGCGCCTGATTCATAGAATCAGGTTACGCATAGATCTCCCTAAGATCCAACAGGTGTAAGTGACTTACACCGTCGGATCTTAGGCTGCAATTCTAGGCCGGCCACTAGGTGGCGATTCCATTGCGGTCGGCATAGAATATGCAAATGAGTCGTTACGCCGATTCACAAACGTACGCTTTCCTGTCGCAGTAAATTTACGCTGTTTCCGTAAGAGATACGCGGCGTAAAGATAAAGCTGCCCCCTAGGTGGCGTAGCCAATGTTAAGTATGGCCGTCGTTCCCGCGTCGAAATTTGAAAATTTAACGTTGTTTGCGTAAGGCGTCCGTGAATGGCGCTGGACGCCATTTACGTTAATGTCGAAACCAATGACGTACTTTGCGACGTCATTTAGCGCAATGCATGTCGGGAAATTTTAGGGACGGCGCATTCGCAGTACGATTGGCGTGGGAACGCGCCTAATTTAAATGATCCACGCCCCCTACCCGGATCATTTGAATTAGGCGGGCTTGCGCCAGAGGATTTACGATACGCCGCCGCAACTTTTACAGGCAAGTGCTTTGAGAATCAAGCACTTGCCCGTAAAACTTGCGGCGGCGTAACATAAATGAGATACGTTACGCCGCCGCAGAGATGCGGCGATCTACGTGAATCTAGCCCTAAGACTTTATATTGTGCTAGTATATTATAAATACACTTCAGCCGCAGGATGTGGAGAAAGCCTCTTGAGGGGGGAGGGGGTAAGCAAGAGTGCCAGGACACCCACTAACACACAGCTCCTTTGTCCATCTGCAAAGTAGAGAGTGTCCTGACCCTCCTGCTCGTCCCTCCCCCCTCAAGAGGCTTTCTCCACACCTGGGAGAAAGCCTTGCATTACTGTGTGGAGTTACAGACAGAAGAACAGGAAGTGAGGATTTCTCAGAAGAAATAAGGACATATAAAAGCAAAATGGAAGGATGAGGTAAGTGAAGGAGGACTGCACTAAGGTAAAGGAAGCTATTTAGGGAAAAACATTTTTACCTTTACAACCCCTTTAACTATGACTGGTACCAAGTTAAAGGGTCACTAAAGGAATTTTTTTTTTTTAGCTAAATAGCTTCCTTTACCTTACTGCAGTACTGGGTTCATGTCCTCATTGTTCGTTTTTGCTTTGAAGTAGCTGTAATTCTGCTCTGATCTCCACACTTCCTGGTTGCCTGTTTCCTTATAACCATGGTACTGGGAGATTTTCACGGTGGTCTAAGCTGTCATTACTGTGTGTCTAAAACTCCTCAGAACCAATCAGATTCATTTTAAAAACAAAACACTGCCCTGGATTTGTTTGTTTTTGTTCTGTGTCTTCCCGACTCACCTCTCACCCGGAACTTCATGTATGTACATTTAAAATCGAAAGTGAAACTAGAGGCACATTATATGATAGATTAAATTCAATTTTTAATCATTTTTAAAAGGAATCAGTTAACTTTTATGTCTCTATACCCAATAAACAGTCATTTCAGCAAAAACATTTTTTTCCTTTAGTGACCCTTTAAGAATGTGGAGTTCTAAAGCTTTGTGGGTACAGCACTTTTGGTCATCTAAATTACGTTTCACAGGACCAAATATATGATCTGTCAGGAGCAAGGAATGGGAGTTATCAAATGTTCAGAAACATGTATTGCCCTACAGCAACCTTTGAAAAAATATACGGGAATGACACAGCTACACGTCTTTAAGAAATCACTTATAAGTGAATATACCAGCATTCCCTTAACCTGTCGCAAATCTAAACTGCACCCTGCCATCTACCTCCTACTCATCTATTCACCTGACAAGCCGTGAAGAATTCAAACCTAATTGATGGAGTATTGCATGCTGTTGGTTATTTTATCATTTTGCAGCGTGTCTCTTTTACTCATTATATGATTTTGGTCAAGGGGTTAGTTGGTCAGGATACCAATTATTACAATGATCAAACAACCTTTTTAATACTGAACCCTTTGTACAGTGGATTTTTATATAGTAAAAAGTAATCCTTAGAGATATATCATTATAGTACCACAAAAAATAGATCAGCATATCTGAAACAACTTATTTACTCACAATGGAACAAATGTATCTATTTAACCAAGTTGTAACAAATTTATTAAAAAACATGATTGTCATCCATTTAATGTGCGCATTTTTGCAACGCATTGCAATGGACAGTAGTAGTAGTTTGGCCCTAAAGACACATTTTGGGAAACAAATGTATTGCACCCACATGGAGAAGCAGAGCAATGCAACCCCAATCAGTTAATTGCATGTGCAATCCACAGGTTCCTGCAGACTCTTCCACTGGCCACAAGTCCATATGGAGGTACTTTTTTTATGGGGCTGGAGAAAGTAATCAATGAACTACAAGTGCCATTGTGGCAGATGGATCTTGTAGTCTGTTAATGGATTTGTGAATAAGAGATGCAGGTTTGTGCGGGCACAGCCACACACAGCCCTGTCAAATTCAAAAGATTACAGAATGCTGCAGGGAGAAGCATGCCATGTTTCAGAAAAGTGAGAGCAGTTTGAAGAAGGGAGGCTAGGGAATGTAATGTTTCACATTACACCCCAAATGCAAAACAAGGGCACCCAACGGTGAACACACTAGGAAATGAGTGGTGCCTGGAGCTCATGCGGACAGCAAATTTCACTGAAAGAAGAATAGGGGGGAGGTTTCCCAAAGGAGTCTAAGAGGGAATTTCTCTTGAAGACATTTCCTACATTTTATGTTTTGTCTATAGGAAGTCTATATGAAGTGGGTCCTAGTAGATGACAGACTTAGCAATAGCATGCATTGTCAAGCAGCTGGAAGCTAAGCCAGCAGTATACTAGCATGCATTAAAAAATGAATTTATTCCAGAGATAAAACGATAATTATACCACTTTATAAAACTCTGGTTCGGCCACATCTGGAGTATTCCGTCCAGTTCTGGTCACCAATTCTCAGAAAAGATGTCATGGAGCTTGAGAGAGTTCAGAGAAGGGCAACAAAATAATTAGGGGGCTGGAGGACCTCAAATATGAGGAACGTCTACAAGCGCTAAATGTATTCTTCCTGGAGAAGAGATGCTTGAGAGGAGATATGATAGCAATATACAAATATCTCAATGGTAATCCCTGTGTAGGTAGGAAACTATTCAGTCTCAGAGACTGTAAGAGGTCACAGGGCCACACAATGAGATTGGAAGAGAAGCTGTTTTAACCTTAAGCTGCATAGGGGGTTTTCACTGTCAGGGCAGTAAGAGTGTGGAACTCTCTTCCACAATCAGTGGTGATAACAGGAAGTGTTGATAGTATTGACTCTTGGATGTGCATCTTATCAAACACAATATACAGGGATATGGGAAATATCGTATTTATCGGCGTATACCGCAAACTTTTTTCCCCTTAAAATCAGGGGAAAATTGTGGGTGCGCGATATACGCCGATCACCGCGCTGTGTTTGAACGCTGCCGCTGACATATACCGAGCGCAGTACACTCGGTCAGGCTCGGCTCCCCTCGCCGGCACGCCCTGTGCCGCCTCCTAGCCTTTATGCGAGAGGACCTGAGTGTGGCCGAGCGTACTGCGCTCGGTATATGTCGGCGGTGGCGTTCAAACACAGTGCGGGAAGCGGGGATCGACTCAGAAACAGTGCGGGAGAAACGGGGAGGACACCACTAGGGCCACAGACGGATGCCGGACCGGACAAGGCCACCGATGGACACCGGGCAAGACACTGACGAGGGGCATTCAAACTGTAAGTATTTTCTTTTTTTCTTGAAATTTCCCTTCCAGGTTGGGGGTGCGCGCTATACACCGGGGCGCGCTATATGCCGATAAATACTGTAATTATCTACATGAACACACACACCAACACAGGTCGAACTGGATGGACTATTGTCTTTAATCAACTTTACTATGTAACTATGACATCTTCTCATGAGCAAAGAAATACTAGCTAGGATTTTAACTGTTCCTCATTCTACCAAAATTGGAAAATAAAGTTTGGTCTTTGGATATTCTTTAATTCTGCTGAAGTCATACCTTTTTCACATTTTGACTGGTTACTTTGGTTTACTGCACTTAAAAATAAGAATTCCTGAATAATAGTAACTGAAAAAGACCAACATTTAACGTTGCCATAACTAATATACACTACATTGTCAAAAGTATTGGGATTGCTTTGTGCACTGGTCCAAATAATTTGGTGGAGGGAGGATAATGGCGTGGGTTTTTTTTTTAGGTGTTGGACTGCCCCTTAGTTCCAGTGAAGGGAACTCTTAAGTGTAGTGATCTCAATGTATAGTGTAGTCCAGTTAGATAATTAATATTTAGATGTTAGTATGATGACTATAAATTTGTTGTTCCGCAGCAACACACTAGGCTCTCCAGAGAATGCATTTTATTTAACTTCCAATAACAAACAAAGTCCAAAGTCCACAGACAATACCAAATCCAACAGAGCATATAATTTAAATCTCTTCCTAGATCTGTGCCTTCATATCAGAGAATACATAGAGAATATATTCTGAGTGACAAGACTCACCTCCAGGATTATATTCCCTATCCACTGAATAGCTGAGCAATTTGATTGGCCGTCTCTGATCTACATCCTGTCTTTCAGAGTGACAGGCAATGACCCAGCCGGAGACAGCTTCAATCATCACCTATTCCTAATTTTGCATCCTTGCATACTAATATGCTCCCTCTAATATGTAATTAGATTACATGTGGCCTGAGTAATGGTTTGATGTGTAAAATAGGCTCATCCTGTCTCTTTGCCTATTGACAATCGACAAGCGTCTTTTTATGTGTGAGGCCCCATACACACGATAGAATTTATCCGCAGATACGGTTCAGCGGACCGTATCCGCGGATAAATCCTCTCTAAGATTTCAGAGGATTTCAATGCGATGGCGTGTACACACCATCGCATTGAAATCCGCGCTGAAATCCTCTGCCGATGACGTGTCGCGCCGTCGCCGCTATTATGACGCGGCGACGGGCGCGACGCTGTCATATAAGGAATTCCACGCATGCGTCTATTCATTACGGCGCGTGCGGGGAATCCCTTTGGACGGATGGATCCGGTAAGTCTGTACAGACGAGCGGATCCATCCGTTGGAATGGATTCCAGCAGATAGATATTCTGTGCATGTCGACAAATATTTATCTGCTGGAAATCCATTCCAGGGGAGATTTATCTGCGGATAGATATCCGACGGAGTGTACACACCATAGGATCTATCCGCAGAAACCCATTTGATGGGATTTATCTGCGGATAGATTCTATGGTGTGTATGGGGCCTCACATGTAATTACAGGTTTGATGTGTAAAATAGACTTATCCTGTCTCTTTGCATATTGACAATCGACAAGCTTCTTTTGATGTGTAACATGTAATTATCTTAACAGGTACCAAATGTCAACTGAAATCTGGCCTGGTCAATTTTGGACTTATAATCTAATAATACAACATATATATATATATATGTATGTATATATATATATATATATATATATATATATATATATATATATATATATACACATACACATACACACACACATACACACAATATCCCACACAAATCGGCCAACATATTACAACATTAAGGTGTCAGCATTCCAAGACGTTTTGGACAATTTCATGCTCCCAACTTTGTGGGAACAGTTTGGGGATGGCCCCTTCCTGTTACGGCATGACTGCACACTAGTGCACAAAGCAAGCTCCATAAAGACATGGATGAGCGAGTTTGGGGAGGAGGAACTTGGTTGGCCTGCACAGATTCTTGACCTCAACCTGATAGAACATCTTTGGGATGAATTAGAGCGGAGACTGCGAGACAGGTCTTCTCATCCAATATCAGTGCCTGACCTCACAAATGCGCTTATGGAAGAAAGGTCAAACATTCCCATAGACACACTCCTAAACCTTGTGGACAGCCTTCCTATAAGAATTGACGCTGGTATAGCAGCAAAGGGTAGGCCAACTCAATATTGAACCCTACAGACCAAGACTGGTATGCCATTAAAGTTCATGTGAGTGTACAGGTGTCCCAATACTTTTGACAATATAGTGTAACTGTTGTGTTAATGCTACTGACAGATATGCATGTTTTATGATTTTTTATTTTATTTTGCCCATAGTCACAATATAGGAATAAGAACTCTTCATCGTATAAATCTGATGTCCAGTCATATATTTTCTCCTAGGTAAACATGAGTTAAACCCATAATATCTATAGGCTTCTTAGAGACTTGACAGCTTGTTAAGTACAGTATTCATACCATTGGCTGCAATTAAAATTGCCATGTTTAAATTATTTATGTTACTCTCAATATTTCCCATCTCTTTCCTGTAGTAACACAGATATCCCAAAAGGGCTTTAGTTTTACGAATGAAGTTAGGAAAATTCTAGAAGTCCATTACAAATTCAAAATAAAATAATAAATCCACATGATTGCTTTTTTGGCCACGTAGGAAATGCCATAGGAGCAGAGCTCTTTCCACTTTGCCTCATTATAGGAATGTACTTTCTGAGAGCTTTCTAATACATTCCTGCAGATTCGTGTTTACTACAGCAGTGTTCGGTATAACACACTCCCAAGTACTGAACAGGTTTATTATAAGTATGTGTGTAGGCTGGTATTTAGGATGTGTATGAATCTGTCAGTGTGTATGACAGAGCAGGGACTCTGAGGATATTTATAACCTGGCAGAAAAACATTCAGGACTTACCAATGTCATTGCTCTTATCTGATGAGTCTCTTTCTGGAGTGCTGGATACAGTACTGATTCCTACCTCTGCCTTTGGGCTCTCACTCCTGTGTGGCAAAAAATAAAATGATAATTCAAAATATATACCGTATATATATTTTCTCTTAATTTCCACAGAGACACAAAGGATGCATAATTTGCAAATATCACTCGATGGACACAATCTTCCTAATTTTATCTTTTGGTTCAGTGGTGGCCCGTCCATAAGGGGCACCCTAATCCATGTGTCCGGCCCCTATTTCACATGCAGGGCCCCGGACGCATGGATTTTAGTAGGGTTTTTTGCCTGATTTGCTTCAAAAAAGGGTGGGCTCCTGACCAATTGGGTTTCAGGACCAACTTCCTGTTCGACCGGGAGGAGAAGCAACGGCCCCGGAGTGAGGAGTAGCTAGAGCGAGGTACAGCAGCCCTACCCCAGTTCCTTGTCATCTGCCTCCTAAGGTAAGGAGGCCTTTGATCGCCACCTTCTCATCGGTCACCAGCGCGCGTGGGAGGGGGGGGGGCAGGGGTATTGGGCATTGGTTTGCCACCCGCCCCAGCCACCACTGCTTTGGTTTATTGTGTTTTTAAAATCAAGGTAAATTAGAGGGGATGTCTAATCTTTTAAATTTACTTTAGATAAACACATGAAAGAAATCAGATTGATTTAAATAATCTTTCTTGCTGACATTTTAAAAATGTTATCCTTTACTGGTGTTTCTGAAGTTGCACTTCTATGGTCTGCTGAATCTTTAAAAACAATACATCCCAATACATATATAAGGCTACAATCACACCAGCGATTTAGGCCAGTGCGAATTTGTAGCAGCAGGGATCTTCTGATTCCTGCTGCAGCATTGAGTGGTTAGGTGCGGCCATTTACTATAACAGGTCACTGGGGGCCTTTCACGGTTTGAACAGCCATCAATTAGAAAGGTCACCACAGGTAATCACTAACTGTACGTACAGCTACACATACCTGTAGCCACTGGCAAACTGTCAGTGACCTACTTGTGCTAGTATGCACCACATAATAGCACATTATGACAGTGCTGAGCTGTCACTGCTCTTGGTGCTTCCATCTTTGTCTTGTCTTCCTTTCCAGGCTCACACTCTTCAGGAGTGTGCCGTGAATGCAGAGACTGCTATGGCGCAATAGTGACTCCTAGGCGCATAAGTGAGAATGATGTCATCACGGCCCGACCATTTAACCACTTCCCGCCGACGTGGCGCATAAATGTGGCCTCTCGGTGGGTGGGCTTTAACGCCGAGAGGCATATATGCAGCCTTATGTAAACAGTTGTCTCTGCTGAGACTGCGAGCCCTGCGCACGCTCCCAGCTAAGTCAATTGTGGGGACCAGAAAGCTTCTGATGCATACTTGCATAACCTTTTACAAGACAATTTTATGGTCCAGTTTATTGAGGCTCTGATTGCTGGACCTGTTAATTCCAAACAATGCAAAGCTTATTACCAATATTCATATAAAAAAAAACATCTGGGTAGTGGTGACCAGAACATGATTTAATTTGATGTTAGCTGTAAGCAACAAACACATAGGTAAGATAAAAAGAGAGCAGATTTTCTAAGGATGAGGGCTGCTCTCCAAGACTTAAACTGGGAGGGAGTATTGGCATCAATGGACACAGAACAGAAATGGGAATTCTTCAAAAAGACTGTATGCAAACTCACTGCAAAGTATATTTCCATGGGCAATGCGTTTAAAAGGCTAAAAATAAAACCTATGTTGCTCACAACCAAAGTTAAAATGGCTATAAAAAATAAGAAAATAACTTAAAAAAAAAAAAAAAATTAAGGAACACGATCATCATTTAAATACTACAAAGAATATAGCAGAATATGAAAAAGGAAATCAAGGATTCAAAAATTCAACAGCAGATTGCAAAAGATAGGACAAACCCCCAAAAATCTTCAAATATATTATTGGTAAAAAGGCCAGGTCTGAGCATGTAGGCCCCTTACAAAATAATCTAGAGTAAGTGACTGGGGACAAAGAGAAGGCAAATGTATTAAATACTTTCTTCAGCTCTGTGTATATAAAGGAGCATATGGGAGCTCATGTCCATAATAGGGTGGTATTGGCACAGCCCCAAATGATCCACAATGGCTCAAAAGTGATATGGTCCATAAATATTTAGAGAGAATAAAGGTGGATAAAGCATTGGTATCAGTGGGAGGAATAGTGTCCCATCATTGGTGTCAGTGGGAGAGAGATAGTACCCCATCATTGGAATCAGTGGGAGGAATAGTGTCCCATCATTGGTGTCAGTGGGAGAGATAGTACCCCATCATTGTAATCAGTGGGAGGAATAGTGTCCGATCATTGAGGTCAGTGGGAGGAATAGTGCCCCATCGCCCATATCATTGGGAGGAATAGCGCTTCATATCTGTAGGAGGAATTCCCAAGGGCCGGATAAAGGCATGCAAAGGGCCGCATTCGGCCCTGGGGCCGCAGTTTGGAGACCACTGGTCTAAGGTGATCAGTGGTGTACCACAAGGTTCAGTGCTGGGACCCTTTTTAATATCGTTATAAATGATATTGGGTCTGGGATTAAAAGCACCATGTCTGTCTTTGCAGATGACACCAAGCTATGCAGTGGAACAATGTCCTTACAGGATGTCTCCATTTACAAGCCGACCTCAATGCTCTGTCTAATTGGGCAACTATGTGGCAGATAAGGTTTAATGTTGATAAATGTAAAGTTATGCACTTGGGGGCTAAGAATATGCATGCATCATACATGCTAGGAGGAGTACAACTGGGGGAATCCGTAGTAGAGAAGGATCTGGGGGTTTTGGTAGATCATAAGCTCAATAATGGCATGCAATGCCAAGCTGCAGTTTCCAAAGCGAGCAAAGTCCTTTCTTGTATCAAGAGAGGTAAGGATTCCAGAGAGAAAGAGATATAATTTTGCCCCTGTACAAGTCATTAGTAAGACCTCATCTGAAATATGCAGTTCAGTTTTGGGCACCAGTTCTCAAAAAGGATATCGGGGAACTGGAGAAAGTGCAGAGAAGGGCAACAAAACTGATAAGAGGCATGGAGGAGCTCAGCTATGAGGAAAGATTAGAGGAACTGAAATTATTCTCTCTTAAGAAGAGGAGATTAAGGGGGGGTATGATCATCATGTACAAATATATAATGGGTCCATATAGTGAACTTGGTGTTGAGTTATTCACTTTAATGTCATCACAGAGGACAAGGGGGCACTCTTTAAGTTTAGAGGAAAAAAGATTTAATCTCCAAATAAGGAAAGGTTTCTTCACAGTTATGCCGCGTACACACGACCGTTTTTCGGGTTCTATAAAATGAAGTTTTTAAGGGTCTAGAAAAAAACAATTTTTTTTCAACCGATCATTAAAATGGCCTTGCCTACACACGATCGTGAAAAAAAATGCTCTAGCAAAGCGTGGTGACGTACAACACGTACGACGGCACTATAAAGGGGAAGTTCCATTCGGATGGCGCCACCCTTGGGGCTGCTTTTGCTGATTTCGTGTTAGTAAAAGACGATTTGCGCTTTTCAGTCTGTTACTGCGTGATGCTTACTCCATTACGAAGGCTAGTTTTACCAGAACGAGCGCTCCTGTCTCATAACTTGCTTCTGAGCATGCACGTTTTTTTCACGTCGTTAAAGCCTACACACAACCTTTTTTTACAATCTTAAAAACGTCAACGTTAAAAACGTTGTAAAAAAAATAGAGCATGTTCGAAATTTTAATGGCCATTTTTAAGATCGTGAAAAATGCTCTGGAGCCCACACACAATCGTTTTTTAATGACATTAAAAAAAAAGCATAAGAGCTGTGAAAATGTGGAATAGATTCCCCTCCAGAGGTTGTTCTGGCCAGCTCAGTAGATTGCTTTCAAAAAGGCCTGTATTCTTTCCTAAATGTACATAATATAAGGGAAAAGCTGATTGCCTCTTGTGGGATGAGGAAGGATTTTTTTCCCCTGCTGTAGCAAATTGTAGCATACTTTGCTAGGGTTTTTCGCCATCCTCTGGATCAACTATGGGTGAAGGATTGTGTATATGGGATTGTATGTTTTTTTTTTGGTTAAACTAGATGGACTTGTGTTTTTTTTTAATCTGACTAACTATGCAACTATGATCATGTGGCTGCCAATCACAGCAGTCACACGACCCAAATGCCCACCTCACTGACAGGATCAGCAACTATTTGTGGGACTTTGTAGGGGGGCTAAGAGAAAACTGTAATTAAGTGCTGTTTTGGGATTTTTTAATGTGATGCCAAAGTTTTACTTAAAGGAGTTGTAAAGAAAAGAAAAAGTTCACCTTAAAGGAGTTCTCCAAGCTAAAACTTTTAACCCCCTGTGCCCGGGCTGTAAAACTATACAAAATAAACTTTCACTTACCTGCCTACGATCCCCCGTTGTTCCGATATCGCCGTCCCGTTCTCCGGTCCCGGTCTGTTCCACTTCCTGCGGGTCGGTGACTCACAGTGCGCTCAGCCTATCAGCCGCCGCAGCAATGTCCCGTCGCGGCCGCTGATAGGCTGAGCGCACTGTGAGTCACCGACCCGCAGGAAGTGGAACAGACCGGGACCGGAGAACGGGACGGCGATATCGGAACAACGGGGGATCGTAGGCAGGTAAGTGAAAGTTTATTTTGTATAGTTTTACAGCCCGGGCACAGCGGGGGTTAAAAGTTTTAGCTTGGAGAACTCCTTTAATGCAATCTATGCACTAAGATGAAAAAACATCTGATGATGCCAGCCCCCCCCCAGCCCCCGTTTTACTTACCTGACCTCTCGAAAGTCCGGCGCTCGGTCCTGAGATCCTCTTCGCCGCTCAGCCTGGCCGCTGATTGGCTAGAGCGGATGGATTGAGAGCAGCGCAGCCATTGGCTGGCGCTGCTGTCAATCGCATCCAGTGACGCGGCGCGCCGAGGGGCGGGGCCGAGTGATACAGTGAGCCGCTCGCTGTATCACGGGAGTGCGCCCGCAAGGACTCATCACCATGCGAGCTCTCTCGCATGACTGTGGTGAGTTCTTGCGGGGAGGACCAGAGACAGCTGCCGAGGGAACCCCAGAAGACGTGGATCAGGGCCACTCTGTGCAAAACTAACTGCACAGTGGAGGTAAGTATACCATGTTTGTTTTTTTAAAGAAAACATGTTATTTCCTATAGTAACCCTTTAAAGCTGAAATGCCATCTGTTTTAATTTAGCAATCTTTTTAACAACTGAAGATAGCAACAAATGCACACAATGCAATATTTTTTTAATAACCCAGTATATAGATGCATGTTTACTGCACCAGAAAGCATCAGTTCAGCATTATTTGGCACCATCACTTGAGCAATCAGCATAGAATGTAACTATTAAAAGAACAATCTTACATATGAACGATGGTTTGTATAAAAGTTCGATGAGCGCAGACTTTAATGGTTCGTTTATGACTAGAGAAATTAGGAGCACTTGCAAATTCATTTCTGTGAATTACTGCCATTCTACAACACAGCTTTTTCACTGTCCCAAGCACAGCAAGCTCCAAAGATAAATATAACTCCGCTGCTAGTACATCATACTCAGATTACATAACTACCAAAGGAGTCACCTTTACGACATTTAGGTTTGCAGTTATTATAGAAACTGGGAGAAGCCTGTGGAGTGCCCAGCACAGTGGCTGGCACTTCTGCCTGGTGGCACTTGGGTTGTCGGCTTAAATCCCAACCATGGCCCTACCTGACTGGAGTTTGTATGGTCTCTCTGTGCCTGCGTGGGTTTTCTTTCACACTCAAAAGACATGCTGATAGGTTAATCAGCTCCTGTCTAAATTGGCCCCAGTATGTGTATGTGTGAATGTGAGTTAGGCTAGGTTTCCACTATTGCAATCCCAAAATCCCAAAGTCGCACAATTTTGCCATGATTTTGATGTGACTTGAAGCAATGCCTGTGTATTCTTGAGGTCTATGGAAGTCGCATCAAAGTGGGACCAAAGTAGTGCAGGGACTACTATGAAGTCGCTGCGGCTTGAAGTCACACAGATATGAACAGTACTCATTGGAAATCATGGGGTATGACTTGTCATGCGACTTTGCAGTCCCAAGTCGCATGACAAGTCACAATAGTGGAAACCGAGCCATAGGGACCTTAGATTGTAAGCTTCTTAAGGACAGGACTGATGTGAATGTACAATATACCGTATAAAGTACATAGGTAAAGCTCTCTGTAAATTGTCGGTGCTATATAAATATATTGTCAGTCTAGGGGGAGGGGAGTGTTTTGCCAGCCATACATGGATTGAAATTGGGCCAATTCAGCAGGCACTGGCTAAATTTCAATCCATGTACGAGCAGGGAGGGTTTTTCCCACTGAGAGTATTCTGATGGTGGGAAAATTTACCTACTATCAGAATACAAAGACTCAGTGGAGAGGTTTCCCCCATCCATACACTCATTGTGGATGGGGGAATCGAGTCAGTTTTAATTTTTTTGGTTAACCCGCTGGTTTAACAACAAAAATAAAACTGACTGATCTATGGGCTGCCTTATGCACGGTCAGAATTTCCGATGGAAAAAGTCAGATGGAATTTTTCCATCGGATACTCCGACCGTGTGTATGCCCCATCAGACTTTTTCCGACGGACTTGGAAAGAGAACATTTCCAACGGAAACATTTTTTTTTGGAAATTCCGTTCGTCTGGATGGAATCCCGACAGAGAAAAAAACATGCATGCTCAGAAACAATTCGACGCATGCTCGGAAGCATTGAACTTCATTATTCTAGGCTCGTCGTAGTGTTGTACGTCACCGTGTTTTCGACGGTTGGAATTTGGTTTGTCCGTGTGTATGCAAGACAGCTTGAGCGGAATTCTGTCAGAAAAATCTGAGTTTATTCAGAAAGGAAATTCAATCGTGTGTACGGGGCATAAGATGTACAAACAGAATTAGATATACTAACACATTTTAATTACATAAGCACTTACAGCAACATTTTTATTTTTTTTGGGAGAAAGATATTACATAAAATAATAAAAGTTGGTCATCGTAAGTAGTGGTAACTGATATATTTGCAGGAGAGCATGTTCTGTTGAAAAATAATAGACTCACTGGCCAGATCACTAGGTGAAAATAAAAAGACAGAAAGCCTAAAAAAGAAAGCCAATGCAGCCACCACATCTAATAATTGGCAAGCTGCAATATAATACATTTTTGTTTTTAAGTTTAATACCACTTTAAGATGTAAAAAACACCTTATTTTACCTGAGCAGTCCTTCCTCCCCCTTCCATTGGATGAATCTGATTAAAAGCTGGACTGCAGCCAGTATTGCAAAGTGCTCCTTTAATACGACCACTCTGGAGTCAGCCTATAAGGTGCTCCTTCCGCTGGTATTGGGTCAAAGCGAACCCATCCAACAATAATAGATGTTTTCGGGGATGCAGCCAACAAGGAGACAAACTTCATATCTGGTGGTCTTGCCCCGTCTGGTGGGATTCTGGTTAAGGGTCTCTGATTTGTTGTTCACCCTCTTCCATGTATCTATGTATCTATTCGCAAAGGCGCCAAGTTAGCACTGCTCCACTGCCTGATCCCAGGTCTCTTTCTCATACCATCAGAAGCTGGCCAGCTCTCTATTTATAATCACTAAACACTCAATAGCCAGGGTCTGGAAAAAAACGTCCATTTTGTTTGCGAAGGTGAGGAGCATCTGGACAACCGCCATGATCAATGAGAAGATGAGTAGTTTCCTCCATGACTCTTGCACTAAATTTATCAAGGTGTGGGCCCTGTGGTGGTCGTACACTCTTCCTACTCTACATCCAACCAGCCTAGGTCTGTCTAATTGACCCCACTTATCTCCCAGCCTGAGGGACCTTCCTCCTTCTGCCTCTTTCTTTCTCCTCCTCTTCTATCATCTTCTTTTTCATCTTTCTTTTCTTCCCCTATTCCTTGGACCCCCCCCCCCCCCTCATTTTCTCCCATCCCCCCTTTTTTTTTTACCCCTTGTCTTCATTATATAGCCAGTCTAAGATTTATTTTCATAAATGTTTGTGGTTTTCTTCACACCTCAGCCCCTGTGCCCTTAGGCTCAGGCACCTTGTGTTAACCCCCTGGCCTTGGTCGGAGGGTCCCTGTTGATCGACCGTATATCCTTTAAAACACATTCCATACATGTAGTTGTTCATGTTGTTTTGCTTTATGCCTACTCATGGTATGGGTATGGCGTGGAAATGTTGCATTTGTATTCTTTTTATATTTAAAAAAAAATATTGTACCAGAAAAGCTGGATTGCTGGCAAACAGTTAAAATACATATTGTATCTGTGAACTGTATTGCCTGTGAAAGGATTTGTAATTCTGTCCAGACAGTCATATGTATCACATACCTTGGCCACCCAGCACAGTCAGATGAAAAACCTCAATTTGATCCGACTCCAGCATGCTAACTGGATAACAAATCAGCATTATCATCACAGAAAGCAAGGAGGTGACCCAGGAAGTCATGAAGCTGAACCAGGAAGTAGCAGAGTACTCTTCCTGTCTATGGAGTGTGGCAGAGGTTTGTGAAAACCAGTAAAGACATAATCTTTATCTTCTTTATAAATTTTCTATATTATATGTATGAGTAATTACACTCTTTGCTATGTAAGCTATGTATTTTAATCTCTGCTCCACATTACCCTGTGCACTCTGCAATTCCACATGCAAATACAGCCTGTTCAAAAAGTCAGCAATTAGGTCCGCTTCCCCCATCTACTGCTTCCCACAGTACTTGTCTGGCATCAGTGATATGCACCTTCATTGAATTATGAAATGCAATGGGTGATTATTAAAGTAGGAACTACAGGAAAAACGTTTTCTTTCATTTTGCATAGCGCAAGGGAGGATTATAAATCCAGTCAGATTTTTTTGCATTGGTCTATGGTTCTGACAGGTTTTCTTAATGGTTCTGAGCCACAGATCTATTCAAGCAGATAAAATAGGGGTCCTTGTATTATAGCTTTACCTTGTGTGTGTTACAGGTCCTGCTGGTCTCTCAGGTCTTCTTGGTGGCAGTGTGCCTGATTTCGTTGTAGAGGTGGTTTTTGGAGGACGAGGTTTCTTTGGAGGTATAGCAGGCACTGAGTGCTTCAGAGAGGCATCCACTTTGTGATCTCTCTCTGGCCGCTCTGCAAAAGAAAATCACATCTTTTTATTTAACCTTGAAAGTGATTTCTGTCCAAAAGATAGTATAAAACTGATAATAACAGCAAAATATGGACAGAACAGTTCGTACCACAAGATTTGTGTGAACTGAACTGAATCATTCGGCTATATGGGTACCGAAAAGTATTGAATATAGCTTATTACTGAATAAAAAGATTCATAAATATTCAGTGAAGCTGTTGTTTTGGTCTAAGTAAGATAAAAAAAAAAGAGACATTTTAATGTGTATCATGTGTTTTAGGGCACAGTCCAATAAGAAAGAATGCTGATCCAGTGTCATATGTGTTGTCATCTACCAATGTTCTACCTGATGAATGGTATCAGTATCCAGAACTATCTCCTGAAATGGTAAGACTATACAGGAGCTCTTATCTCTGACCCTGATAATGGGACTCTCCACTTAAAAAATATTTCAAATCTGCATTATCAGTAATATCACAATCTGTAATAAACCAAATCAAATAAATAAATAAATACAATTAACAATCAAAGAACATTTTTGGAAGCAGCATTGTAGCCAAACATTTCTTTTAACTCACAAACAAAGCTTATATTTGATGATTTAGAATTTTTTTAAGCGTTTTACAAGCTTTGTACAAAAGAGTGTCTGTTTGCAGGGCTGGGCAAGACAGCAGTTCTGGAGGTGAAGAGTTCATCAGATACAAAGATCCCCAAAAATGCACATGTCAAGAGAGCAAGTTGCTCCCCATTGAAGTCTACGGGCCAGATTCTCAAAAGAATTACGCTGTGTATCTACAGATACACCGGCGTAATTCGAATTTCCCGCCGGCGTATAATTGTTTTCTATCCAGAAAACATGATACCCCAGATTTACGCTAAGATCCGACTGGCGTAATAATCTTACACCGTCGGATATTAAATGTAATGTTACGCCGGCCGCTAGGTGGCGTTTACGTCGTTTTCTCATTTGACTATGCAAATGAGCCTGATACGCCAATTCCCGAATGTTTTTGCACCGCCTCGTCGTCGTTTACGTCATTTCCGTAAGCGTAAACTTACCCCTGCTATATGAGGGGTACGTTTACGAAGGTCCGTCATATGCCATGTTATGTATGGCCTCGGACAGCGTCGTCTTTTTCCGTCGTTTACGTCATTTTCCTAAGTCGTTCGCGAATAGGGATTTGCGTAAATGATGCTCACGTCGGCTTCATTGACGTTTTCCGACGTGAGTTGGAGCATGCGCACTGGGCTATTTTTACAGCCGGCGCATGCGCAGTTCGATCGGCGCGCTTAATTTAAATACAAGCCGCCCCCTTTGAATTACGCGGGGCCATTTACACTATGCCGCCGCAAATTACGGAGCAAGTGCTTTGAAAATACGGCACTTGCTCCAGTAAGTTGCGGCGGCGTAGTGTAAATGGCTTACGCTACGCCGCTGCGGATTCTACGAGAATCTGGCCCTACAAGTCAGAAAATGCTTGATCGTGCTCAAAAAAGTAGGTCATGTATTTCTTGGAGTGTAGGTCATAGAGCAAGGAAAATTACAAACAATTGTGCATGTCAAGCCTAGTCAGACATAGTCAGGCATAGGGAAACATGCAACATATGCTAAGGTCTGCATGCATGGGGGCTACATATTAGATAAGAGTGCAGTAAAGCTTAGAATCTTTTTTATTCTCCCTGATGAAATTTCTCTCCCAGTTATGGTGGACAGTACAAAAATATTTTTCTTATTACTATAGTGTCCTACCTCACACTTTTAACCACATTTCCTGTGTTACTGATGTCTCCTTGAATTCCGAAGATTTTACAGATCTTAGGCTCTGTAATGCCCCGTACACACGATCGGAATTTCTGATGGAAAAAGTCAGACAGACGTGTGTATGCCCCATCAAAGTAATTCCATCGGAGTTTACATAGAGAACATGTTCTCTTTTCCTCCGATGGAATTCCGTCGTAAACTCCAATGTGAATTTGGTCGGACAAAGGTTCGACCGCGTGTACAGGGCTTTATAGGCACCTTCATACACAAATTAAAAAATACATATACTGTATATAGGTGTGCATGTATTGTATATTTCAGTATACAGCATATATATATATATATATATATATATATATATATATATATATATATATATTAGGGCTGTTACTGATTAAAATTTTTGTGTTTGATTAATCGATTTTTTTTCGATTAATTATAACGCACATACAGATCCAACTACTGTTAGCTGATCTCCTTAATCATGATTAAGCACAATTATACTGTGTGAAACGTGTCAAAAGACCTTGCTTGGTGTCTCCTGGTGTCATTTTGGAGACCATTAAACAGCATTTGGAATCTACCGATGTGCAACCATTTCTTCTTTATGTCAATACTAGCTGAATACCCGGCGTTGCCCGGTCTTCCTATCTTAACCTTTTGGGGAGGAAAATCATAGTAATATAAATATACCCATCTTTTATATAAGGGTGTAGGTAAGGGTTAATTTAACTGTCATATATTTTTATTTGGCATATAAGTAATATGTGTACCAGGTATTATTGAAATATCTCCAGGCGTACAGAAGTTATGTGGGAACATACATTTCCCATTGATTTGCATGGGACTTTAAACAAAAACCCCGACCCTCACAAATGGGGGTAGTTAAGGGATAAATGAACTATCCTATAGTTTAAGTGGACATATAAGTAACAAGTGACCAAGTGTTATCGAAATATCTACAGCCGTTTGGAAGTTATGAAGTAACATGCATTTCCCATAGAGTTGAATGGGACTTTAAAGAAAAACCCCGACCATAGCAAATGGGGGTGGGTAAGGGTTAAACCACCTATCCTATGTTTGTTGCTGACATATAAGTAACATGTGTGCCAAGTTTCATGTTAATATCTTTAGCCGTTTGGACGTGATGCTGGAACATACATACATACACACACACACACGTTGAGTTTTATATATATAGATAGCCTGCTCAGTGCATCCACGTGAGAGCCAACAAACTCATTGACTATCTATACACAAACACTAATTGCAATTTAAAAAAGGACAGATGTGGGAAATTAACCTTTAATTGCCATTTTAACCTGCGTGTGTCACATTGTGTTTGTACCAAGGCCAAACCTTTCAGGGTATGTAAACTTTTGATCAGGGCCATTTGGGTAAGTTCTATTATCATTTTGATGTAAAAAGGAGCCAAAAAACTGTAAATGGCTTCATATGATCACTATCCCTAAATAAAAAACAGATTATTTCTGAAAAAAACAATAGGCACCCAATAGTGTATTCTGTGCCCTAGGCTTACTAAGGGGTGCTTCTACATGTGTGTTGTCCAATTCTTTTAGCGTCCATGTTGACAGAAGGGCAAATGAACCATGATTTTGACATCAGTTTGAGCCACTCCTGTAATCTTTCCAAATTCATTACATGTGCATTTGACCTACAGCTGACCTGCTTTAAGCTGCCTCTGCATTACCATAGACTTTTATGAGCAGTTCTGAAACGCGGGCCTTACAGCATTTAATCTCAATTCTGTTCAAGTGGGGTGTAAGGAGCTACCCTCTTGCAGTCTGCAAACGGTTTCCAAGCATTGCATAAAGTAACCTATATATAAATTATATCACAGTAGGGCTTTATATGATAATGTGAGAATAATAGTGCTGCAACTTATGGCAACCAGACAAACAGTCATTAGTTTGACTGCACACCAGACTAAACAGGAACGTGTCTATGCTTTTGGCAGAATTGCCTGGGTCTCTAATCTAAATAAAATTCTGTTTCAGTTTCTAAGGATAGGAGCTCCACAAATGCAAATTAGCATATCTCCGACAGACAGAATTATTGGCTGCTTTAGGATCAGTAGGAGTCCCACTGTGTGAGACCCACTCGCATGATTAATAGCTCTGACTTGATGAGGAGGAATAGACACATACAGCTACCAAGGTCTTAAATTCTTCTACATACACATGTACTGCTAGGTAGCTCATACGTATTTTTTTCCCCCAAGAAAGACGTAGCTTTTACAAAACTGCATTTGGATTCTGTCCGTTATAGAGTTTTTAAATACTGACTATATTCTGTTAAAACAGGTCATGAAGACTAAAAAAGGTGTAAGTGTCTGCGCTGTGAATTAAACAAGTGATTAGGTGGGCAAAGGGAAAGGAGGGGGGGGAGGGAAAAGAGTGGGGTGATGTGACCCTGGGAAGTGGAAAACTATACAAACAAAAATGGAAAAGGGACCTTGATGATGATCTATAGATGCAGTCCTGACTGGACTGTGTTAAAAGTCCATGGTGTAAATACTCCAGTGAAAAAACATATACATAATGGAAAAAAATGGAAGTATAAAACTAAAAATGAAGATAAAATGAGGTTTACTATAGTCCCGGATTAATCCAAGCAAACAAAAAAACAGGTTCCAGGTGAAGTTGATGAAGTAGGTGAATGGTTAAAAGTGAAAACAGAATCCAAATTCAAGTGGGTGGAAGTGTGCAGTCTAATCGAATCCACAAAGCATGCAGCCCACACCATAAGTGATCCTGTCAGCTTACCTCCCAGCTGTCACTTAAAGCCAAAAACAGTTACCAATACTCCAGATTCCTGTTAGGTGGGTGTCACTCTGTAGAATCTCGGTGGTTGGTCATACATAAAGGAAGAAAGAATATAAGGTGTAACCTGATCCTCCTGCCTCATGTAAGGAAAGGGTAATGCCAAGGTGGGTAAGTATACACTTACACTACTTACACAATGTGTAAGGAAAGGGTGCCTATCTCCACGAGCGCCGAGCTCGTCTCTTTAACTTCTCTCCGCCACAGCTCTAATCCCTCAGTATCCTCTGAGCCGATTGCTCGTAGTATGGTGGAAGAAACCGGGAAGGGAGAAGTGAGAGAGGGGGGGGGGCACATCGCGTAAAACGGTACAACAAAAGTTTAATGGAAACACAAAAGTAACGATAAAAAACTCACATGGAGCAGTGATGGAACGGTCGCAAATCCACGAGCGCCGCGCTCGTCTGCCGTCCGTCTGGTGCTGCTCCCGATTGGTGCTCTGGTGTCCCGACGCGTGTTCGTCACATCACGTGACTTCATCAGGGGATCACGTGATGTGACGAACACGCGTCGGGACACCAGAGCACCAATCGGGAGCAGCACCAGACGGACGGCAGACGAGCGCGGCGCTCGTGGATTTGCGACCGTTCCATCACTGCTCCATGTGAGTTTTTTATCGTTACTTTTGTGTTTCCATTAAACTTTTGTTGTACCGTTTTACGCGATGTGCCCCCCCCTCTCTCACTTCTCCCTCCCCGGTTTCTTCCACCATACTACGAGCAATCGGCTCAGAGGATACTGAGGGATTAGAGCTGTGGCGGAGAGAAGTTAAAGAGACGAGCTCGGCGCTCGTGGAGATAGGCACCCTTTCCTTACACATTGTGTAAGTAGTGTAAGTGTATACTTACCCACCTTGGCATTACCCTTTCCTTACATGAGGCAGGAGGATCAGGTTACACCTTATATTCTTTCTTCCTTTATGTATGACCAACCACCGAGATTCTACAGAGTGACACCCACCTAACAGGAATCTGGAGTATTGGTAACTGTTTTTGGCTTTAAGTGACAGCTGGGAGGTAAGCTGACAGGATCACTTATGGTGTGGGCTGCATGCTTTGTGGATTCGATTAGACTGCACACTTCCACCCACTTGAATTTGGATTCTGTTTTCACTTTTAACCATTCACCTACTTCATCAACTTCACCTGGAACCTGTTTTTTTGTTTGCTTGGATTAATCCGGGACTATAGTAAACCTCATTTTATCTTCATTTTTAGTTTTATACTTCCATTTTTTTCCATTATGTATATGTTTTTTCACTGGAGTATTTACACCATGGACTTTTAACACAGTCCAGTCAGGACTGCATCTATAGATCATCATCAAGGTCCCTTTTCCATTTGTGTTTGTATAGTTTTCCACTTCCCAGGGTCACATCACCCCACTCTTTTCCCTCCCCCCCTCCTTTCCCTTTGCCCACCTAATCACTTGTTTAATTCACAGCGCAGACACTTACACCTTTTTCATCATTATTCACTGTCTGTATTGGACAGACTTTTTCTTTGTTTGCTGCAGTGTCCACATTCACTCCTTGGCCTCCCATCACCTCCTTCCCTTTCCCGTTTATCCTACACAGCGCAGGAGTTTCACTTAGCTCTATAGGTCATGAAGACTATTACTCCTTGAAGGTTCTAATCTGTGCTTCAAACATCAGAAGCTCTCACTCTTATTAATGGATATTTTCCAATTTCTTCCCATGGCAAGGTCTAGGTATTAAACTGCAAGTACAGGTGCAACTCGAAAAATTTGAATATCGTGCAAAAGTTCATTTCACTAATGCAACTTAAAAGGTGAAACTAATATACGAGATAGACTCATTACATGCAAAGCAAGATAGTTCAGGCTGTGAATTGCCATAATTGTGATGATTATGGATTACAGCTCATGAAACCACCAAATCCACAATCTCCGAAAATTAGAATATTGTGAAAAGGTGCAATATTCTAGGCTCAAAGTAACCCACTCTAATAATAATAAAAATAGGAATCACAATCATGGGAAAGACTGCTGACCTGACAGTTGTGCAGAAAACCATCATTGACAACCTCCATAAAGAGGGAAAGCCTCAAAAGGTAATTGCAAAAGAAGTTGGATGTTCCCAAAGTGCTGTATCAAAGCACATTAATAGAAAGATATGTGGAAGGGAAAAGTGAGGAAGAAAAAGGTGCACAAGCAGCAGGGATGACCGCAGCCTGGAGAGGATTGTCAGGAAAAGGCCATTCAAAATTGTTGAGGACTTTCACAAGGAGTGGACTGAGGCTGGAGTCAGTGCATCAAGAGCCACCACACACAGACGGATCCTACATAGTACATATGCATGCTTCTACTTTTCAGAGGTCCAATATTGTTATGTCTGATATGTACAATCCTTGTTTTATTGATTGCATGTAATATTCTAATTTTATGAGATTGTGGATTTGGGGTTTTCATGAGCTGTAAGCCATAATCACCACAATTATGACAAATCATGGCTTGAACTATCTTGCTTTGCATGTAATGAGTCTATCTCATATATTAGTTTCACCTTTAACCACTTAAGGACCGTCTCCTGCAGATATACGTCAGCAGAATGGCACGGCTGGGTACAAGCACGTACCTGTACGTCCTCTTTAACCTCCCTGGCGGTACGATTCTGTCTGGAATTACGTACCAAAAGCGGTACAATTATTTTGCAAGGAAATTTGGCGTTTTATACTGTAGGCCTGTAATTTTTAGAAATAACTCACTTAAATCTGACCAAACAAGAGTCTTGTAGGCATCCCGGGTATGATTTTTTTTTTAAAACAAAATTATAAATTATAATATAATAAATAATTATAAATAATTATAACAAATAATAATATAATTATAATAAAAAATATTCAATAATGTAATCAACTCAAAATCACTGAAATGTGCTCAGTTGCAGAATTGTCGCTGTCATTATTTATTTATTTTTATGACGAATTTCCCCACAAATCGATATCGCACATTTCTGCAAGTGATTATAATTTATTATCGCTGTTTTCTAGCTGATCTAAAACCATTTTTGACATAAAGGGACACTTTTGGACAATCTACAGTTTTTAGGCAGAAATGACATTTTTTATTTTTATAAAAGTACATGTAGGGCACTGGGCAGACCACTAGGGACAAGGGGGGTGTGTATTTTTTACATACAGTACTGTAATCTATAAGATTACAGTATACTGTATGTAAAGTGTTTGTTTACTTTTTTGAATTTGGCGCCGTTCTCCGCTCCCGTGCGTCGTAACGTCGCAGGGAACGGAGATCGGCGGCACACGGGGAGACTGTGAATCGAGCGAGGAGGTCCCGCTCGGTCACACAGCGGGGTGGCATCGCTGGATCCAGGGACAAGGTGAGTAACTTGCCTGTGGATCCAGCGAAAGGTAAGCCGCGCCGCTGCACGTCCACCCCGAGCGTGACTCGGGGATACCGATCTTAGCATTAAAAACCAACCCCGAGTCACGCTCGGGTTTACCGCCAGGGAGGTTAAGTGCCCAGCCGAAGCTCCGCGATCGCGGGACCCGATCGCCGCTGGAGTCCCGCGATCGGTCCCCAGAGCTGAAGAACAGGGAGAGCTGTGTGTAAACACAGCTTCCCCGTTCTTCACTGTGGCGCTGTCATTGATCGTGTGTTCCCTGATACAGGGAAACACGATCAATGACGTCACACGTCCAGCCCCGCCCCCTACAGATAGAAACACATATGAGGTCACACTTAACCCCTTCAGCGCCCCCTAGTGGTTAACTCCCAAACTGCAATTGTCATTTTAACAGTAAACAATGCATTTTTAATGCATTTTTTGCTGTGAAAATGACAATGGTCCCAAAAATTTGTCAAAATTCTCTCATGTGTCCGCCATAATGTCGCAGTCACGAAAAAAATCGCTGATAATAAAAATGCAATAAAACTATCCCCTATTTTGTAAACTCTATAAATTTTGCGCAAACCAATCGATAAATGCTTATTGTAATTTTTTTTACCAAAAATAGGTAGAAGAATACGTATCGGCCTAAACTGAAGAAAAAAAAAATGTTTTATATATTTTTGGGGGATATTTATTATAGTAAAAAGCAAACAATAAAGAGATTTTTAATACAGCTTACCTGTAAAATCTTTTTCTTGGAGTACATCACGGGACACAGAGCGGCATTCATTACTATATGGGTTATATGGAGTACCTTCAGGTGTAGACACTGGCAATCTCAAACAGGAAATGCCCCTCCCTATATAACCCCCTCCCATAGGAGGAGTACCTCAGTTTTGTAGCAAGCAGTATGCCTCCCAAAATGGTCCTCAAAAAAGAGGGGTGGGAGCTCTGTGTCCCGTGATGTACTCCAAGAAAAAGATTTTACAGGTAAGCTGTATTAAAAATCTCTTTTTCTTTATCGTACATCACGGGACACAGAGCGGCATTCATTACTATATGGGATGTCCCAAAGCAATGCTTACAATGAGGGGAGGGAGAACATCTCCAAGACAAAAGGATTTAATTTAGAGATATACTCAAATCATAATAAATCCAACTTAGTTGAGAAAAATAAAATTTTTAAATTTAACTCGAACAAGAGGAGCCCCCGGAATCCGAGGGTCTCAAACTGCAGCCTGCAGCACTGCCTGCCCGAAGGCAGTATCAGTATTCCTTCTTACGTCCAACTTGTAGAATTTTGTAAACGTGTGGACAGAAGACCAGGTTGCCGCCTTGCAAACTTGAGCCATAGAGATCTGGTGGTGTGCTGCACAGGAGGCGCCCATGGCTCTAGTAGAATGAGCCTTTAATGATACTGGAGGAGGCAACCCTTTCAAGCCGTAGGCCTGAGTGATTAATTGCTTAATCCACCTAGAAATGGTGGACTTTGCAGCTGCCTGCCCCTTCTTGGGCCCATCCGGTAGAATGAACAGCACATCTGTCTTCCGGATCTTCTTTGTAGCTTTAAGATAGGCCTTCATAGCCCTGACAATATCCAAGGTATGCAGCAACCCTTCCTTTCTGGAAGTAGGTTTAGGGAAGAAGGATGGTAATACCAAATCCTGGTTCAAATGAAAACTGGATATGACCTTCGGAAGGAAGGAAGGATGAGGGCGGAGAACGACCCTGTCCTTATGAAAAACAAGATATGGTTCCTTACAGGATAAGGCTGCCAGCTCCGAAACTCTTCTTGCGGAAACTATGGCAACCAAAAATACTAACTTCCTTGTCAGTAGAACCAAAGGAATATCAGCCAACGGCTCAAACGGTTGTTTCTGTAAACTTGACAGAACAAGATTTAAATCCCACGGACAAAGCGGGGATTTAACTGGAGGTCTAATACGTAAGACCCCTTGAAGGAAGGTCTTAACCAGCGAGTGGGTGGCCAGCGGCCGCTGAAACCACACTGACAGAGCAGAAATCTGTCCTTTGATTGTGCTTAATGCCAATCCTTTATCCACTCCTAGCTGGAGAAAACTTAATACTCTATCGATGGTAAATTTGCGAGAAAGCCATCGCTTGGACTCACACCAGCCTACATAGGCCTTCCAGACCCTGTAATAAATCACCCTAGAGACCGGTTTCCTGGCTCTGATTAGGGTAGAGATTACTTTCTGAGACAGACCTCTACCCCTGAGAATCAGGGATTCAGCTTCCAGGCCGTCAAATTTAGATGCCGTAAGGCAGGGTGGAGGATCGGACCTTGCGATAGCAGGTCTGGCCGTAGAGGAAGAGTCCAAGGGTCTCCCACTACCATCCTTAAGATTAGTGAGTACCATGCCCTTCTGGGCCATGCTGGAGCTACCAGGATGACTGGTATGTGCTCCACCCGGATCCTGCGCAGCAGGCGGGGTAGTAACTGGAGCGGGGAAACGCATAAAGAAGTTTGAACTGATGCCAAGGGCAAACCAACGCATCGGTTCCGCAGGCCATCGGATCCCTTGAGCGGGACATGAACCTGTCTAGTTTCTTGTTGAGTCTCGATGCCATGATATCCACGTCCGGCACTCCCCATCTTTGGCAGAGTGCTTGAAAGACTAGTGGATGCAGAGACCATTCCCCCGGCCATAGAGTCTGGCGGCTTAAGAAGTCCGCCTGAAAGTTGTCCACTCCTGGAATGAATATTGCCGATATGCAGGGCACATGAGCCTCTGCCCATAGAAGAATCAAGCTCACCTCTCTCTGAGCGGCTTGACTCCTGGTTCCCCCTTGGTGATTTATGTGTGCCACGGCCGTGGCATTGTCTGATTGAATTCTCACCGGTAACCCCTGCAATTTTGACGTCCAAGCCCTGAGGGCTAGTCGAGCAGCTCTGAGCTCCAAGATGTTGATGGGCAACTGCTTCTCTGGCTTTGCCCAAGTACCTTGGCGAGTGCAACCATCCAAAATTGCTCCCCAGCCCGTCAGGCTGGCGTCTGTGGTCACTATCTTCCAAGCCACTGGGCTGAAAGACCTCCCCTTCAGTAGATTCTGAGGGTCTAACCACCAACACAGACTTTGTCGGACTCTTGATGAGAGCGGCAACGGGATATCCAAGGCCTGTGGCCTTCTGCTCCATGCTGACAGGATGGCTGCCTGTAGGATGCGAGTGTGGCTCTGGGCGTATGGTACCGCCTCGAATGTGGCCACCATCTTGCCTAGTAACCTCATACATAGGCGAATAGTCGGTTCTTTCTTGCTTAGAACCAGTAGGATTAATTCCTTGATGGCTTTTACCTTCCTCAGAGGTAGGAACACTCCTTGTTGTTCTGTGTCTAATCTCATGCCGAGATATTCCAACTGCTTTGTGGGCTGGAAAGCTGACTTTTCTCAATTTAGGACCCAGCCGAACCTCTCGAGGTATTGGACCGTGAGGGCCACTGCTCGCTCCAAGCCGGGAGACGAGTGATCTATGACTAGGAGGTCGTCCAGGTATGCTAGGATCGTGACCCCTTGGATCCTTAGTTTGGCTAGGATTGGAGCTAGGACCTTCGTGAACACCCGGGGGGCCGTAGCCAACCCGAAGGGAAGCGCCACGAATTGGAAGTGACGCGAAGCCACCATGAAGCGTAGATATCTTTGATGTGGCTGATAAATTGGAACATGAAGGTAGGCATCCTTTATGTCTATGGACGCCATGAAGTCGTCCTTCTGGAGTGTGGCAGCTGCTGACCGCACGGATTCCATCCGAAATGAGCGGATCTTTAGATATGCATTTACCATCTTTAGGTCCAAAATTGGCCTGACATCTCCATTGGATTTTGGGATGATGAATAGGTTGGAGTAGAAACCCAGCCCCTGTTCCAGGACTGGTACCTCTACTATTACTTCCTGGGAAAGTAGATGATCTAATGCCGATCTTAATGCGGCTCCCTTTTCCGGATCGTTTGGAATCCTCGACTTCTGGAAATGAGGAGGAGGAAACCTTAGGAAATCTAATTTGTAGCCTGTGGCCACGGAAGACCGTACCCACTCGTCGGGAATGCTGGCTTCCCAAATCTCTGAAAAGAGTCGCAGCCTTCCCCCCACCTTCGTGGGTGGGGGCGCCCCTTCATAAGGTTGGCTTGGGGGCTGGTTTTGCTGGTTTGCGAAACCACTGCCTTTTGCCTCTAACAGCCTGTCCTTGTGATCTGCTGTTGAAGCCGAAGTTTGCTTTTGCAGGAGGCCGTCGATACTGCTTGGCATTAGAGGGCCCCTGCCCAGGGGAATACTGTCGTTTAAACGCAGGTCCCTGAACCTTCTTCTTAGTTGGCAAGAGAGTACTCTTGCCGTTTGAAATGGTCTGAATGTATTTATCTAGGTCTTCTCCGAAGAGTCGTCCTCCATGGAAGGGGAACCCTACCAGGAGCTTCTTGCATGGGGGCTCAGCCTCCCAGCTTTTTAACCATAAGAGTCTTCTCATATGGATAAGGGATAACGATAAACGTGACGCTTGCTGGATAGAATCCTTGATTGCGTCTACCGTAAAACATATGGCCTTAGGGACATCCGAAAAATTTTCTGCCTGCTGGGCCGGAATAAGTTTAAGCATCTGCTTAAATTGATCCGATAATGCTTGAGCGACCCCAATCGCAGCCACAGCTGGCTGTACTACTGCCCCTGCAGTAGTGAAGGAGTTCTTAAGTAGTGCTTCCAAGCGCTTATCAACTGGATCCTTGAACACCTGTATGTTTTCTACAGGGCATGTTAACGATCTGTTAACACATGAGATGGCTGTGTCCACTGCAGGAGTAGCCCATCTTTTGGAAAAATTTTCTTCCATAGGATATAGGACAGAGAACCTTTTAGGTGGTAAGAAGATCTTATCTGGCTTGTTCCAATCTTGGAACAAAATTCCCTCTAATAGAGGATGGATCGGAAACACAGCATTGCTTTGAGGCGCCCTCAGTGAGCCCAAAGCTGAAACCGTCGATACCTGGAGATCTGGTACTGGCAAGTTGAATGTCCTATGGACCAAGTCCGACAATCCTTGAATCCACCAGCTCTCCCTCAGGGAGACTGCCCCAGACTCCTCTGTATCCGGGTCTTCGATCCCTGAACCTACTTGGTCCGTGTCCAAGAGGTCGTCCAATTCCCCTGAGGAAAGGACCTCCTCTTCTGAGGGTCCGCGCTCGGGCGACGGAGATCTATTCCGCTTACTGCCCCGCATAGCTGCGGATATCATTTTTCCCATGCTTTTCTGCATCTCTTTTAAAGAGGTGAGTAATACCTCCTCCGTGACCATCTTAGGGTTGGACTGACCCGCGTCAGCTCCAGCCCCAGATCCCGATGGCCCCAAGGCTCCCTGTAGGGAAAACAGCGGCATACCATGGTACAATACCGAGGTACACCTGCTACCTATTGGTATTTGGAACTATAAAAGTTAATTGTCCAAACACCTGTTTGGGGGATAAAAAAATGCTTCCTCTCCCCTAGATGACTTTTTTTTTTTTTTTTTTCGTTTTTGTTTCAAATCCAGGAAAGAAAAAACATTCTGTCCCCCTGAGTAGTATTGCAAAGAAAAACTATGAGATGGAAAAGAAACAGCCTATTTCTAGGCTTGACAAAACAGTCCTCTGAAGACTGCAATATCCTTTCTGGCCACTGTGTGTCCTCGGCGCCCCGTGCTGCCGCTCTGGTCTTTCTCCTCAGTTCCAAAGTATTGAATGGAACAAACAAACAAGGAAGGGCCGCCCCTTCCTTTAAGCCACTGACCCGCCCTTCCCCCCCAGCAATCTCAAACAGGAAATGCCCCTCCCGACAGGGGGAGGGGGGGGGGATTTTGGGAGGAAGGGACCTCTCTGTTCCAGCAAACTGCAGCCTGCAGCCTGGAACCATGAGGAGGTCAGCGTTTTGCCTGCTTGCAGGCTCTGAGGAGGAAGACTGAATGGAGCATCGCCTGGAGGCCTGCAGGTAAGCAAAGCTCTCTGACACACACATATATTTTTATATAACACAGGCCCCACTCAATGCTTTTCCAACACTACAAGGGAGGTCACATCTTATGGGGAATAATACATAGAGAGCCATCCTATCTTTATGATATGTGACTAGTTTGCCAGATGCAGTGCATAACTTTAGGCATGTCCCCTGTGACCCCCCAGAAAAAACCTGCTAAGAACCAAGTTCCGCAAGTTTTCCCCTCACTTACCTGCTCCATGCCGCAGGACTTTGCCAAGCAAGAGGCCCAATCTTCCCCCATCTCCGTGGGGATGTCTAGACCTTCAGGCCCTGGGTTCCTATGAAGGATCCACTGTCCTGGGCCCATATAGCACCCTGGCAACAGAAAACTTTAGGTACCCAAAGGTTTCTAAGTTCTGGGCCCAGGGTCCAGCTCTCTAAAAAGAAAAGCATTATGGGCTATACCCCAAGGGTTTGGGGTCCGGTTACTGACCACTTTAGCGCTGAGGCTTTTTTGGACAGAACCGGTAGCTCACCTAATCCCAAGGATGCGGAGGCAAGCTAAACCATGACTAACACCTAAGACACTGGCGTAAAAACTGAGGTACTCCTCCTATGGGAGGGGGTTATATAGGGAGGGGCATTTCCTGTTTGAGATTGCCAGTGTCTACACCTGAAGGTACTCCATATAACCCATATAGTAATGAATGCCGCTCTGTGTCCCGTGATGTACGATAAAGAAATTGGATTTTTTTCACAATTGTCGCTCTATTTTTGTTTATAGCGCAAAAAATAAAAACCGCAGAGGTGATCAAATACCACCAAAAGAAAGCTCTATTTGTGGGAAAAAAAGGACGCCAATTTTGTTTGGGAGCCACTTCGCACGACCGCGCAATTATCAGTTAAAGCGACGCAGTGCCGAATCGCAAAAAACGGCCAGGTCCTTTACCTGCTTAAAGGTCCGGGTCTTAAGTGGTTAAAGTTGCATTAGTGAAATAAATGAACTTTTGCACAATATTCAAATTTTATGAGTTTCACCTGCATATCACAAAGAAATAGCAGCAGGTGTTAGTGCTACAGCTACAGACAAATGGCACGCCTTCCGACCTGCAATTATTGGGGAAATCCCTGCTGTTTATGGCAAGCTTGAGAATGTATATGGTTCAATTTTGCAGAAGGGAAAGGTGAGGGTGCAATGGAACAACATGATTACATTGGGTAATTTGGTGATAGGTATACAATATCAGGGCCGATCCTAGGGTCACAGGCGCCTGGGTGCAGAAATATTTCTGCCGCCCCCACATGGGCGTGGTCATTTTACTAACTCCTCCCCTTTACAAATGTTTTTATGGCAAAGACTCAACCACAGAGATGCTCCTCCACAAAGTCTTCATTACCCTGGGATCCTTACATGATCTTTTAACAATAAATAAAATACAGGAAGAGAAGCAGGGTACTTTATTGGGACCTGGAGGGGTGACCTCTTTGATAGACACAGAGAGGGCTTCTGTTAGAGAGTCTGTTAGAAAGAGCCCCCAGACATACTACAGACATGATACAAGAGATGGTCAGAGACTGCAGATATAGTACAGGAGACGGTCAGAGACTGCAGACATAATACAGGAGACGGTCAGAGACTGCAGACACAATACAGGAGATGATCAGAGACTGCAGATATAGTAAAGGAGATGGTCAGAGACTACAGACATAGTACAGGAGATGGTCAGAGACTGCAGACACAATACAGGAGATGGTCAGAGACTGCAGATATAGTAAAGGAGATGGTCAAAGACTACAGACATAGTACAGGAGATGGTCAGAGACTGCAGACACAGTACAGTAGATGATCAGAGACATCAGACACAGTACAGGAGATGGTCAGAGACACATCAGTTCTGGACGGACACACACCTATGCTTAGAACACTAGATCTGGACGGACACAAACATGGAGAGAAGGAGGGAGGGGAGAACTCTGGAACTCTGCCACTTTGGTGCCCCCACCTCCTCAGGCGCCTAGGTGCAAAGCACCCTGTGCACCCTGCCTAGGATCGGCCCTGTATAATATCCCTTTACACAGATCACATATCGCTCAGATTCAATCTTCAATATTAAGCCATTCTAAAATGTCATTAATCAGAACTCTTTGAAGTACTCACCTTTTTCCTCAGGCCTATGTGGCAGAGTTTCAGGCCTTTCTGGAGGGATCTTTCTGATTTCTAGTTTTCTATCCGATGTGCCTACTGCAATCAAAGACAATACAAAGTCACCATCCAGATAAACGTGTTTTCTTGCGCAAGAAGGAGAAAATGAATCATAACTGAGGGATTACAGAGACAAAACACACAGACCCCAGGGAAACAAGCAAGACAATATAATAGAAGGGGCTTAGTCAGGACACCTTGGCTGAAGTGAGATTATCTCGTCTAGCTGGATATTCAGCCTACTTTAAATTCATATATGCAAAGTCAACACGTATGGATTTGACCCCAGCTCAGCAGAAGAAGGCTGCTGTGACATATGTAAAGCAACACTTTGTAGAAGAAGTCTGCCTCCGTATGTTCAGGAATGTGATTTAATCCTAGGTTGCTAGGCGTGTAATGATCTGTCCTTTTCCTGCATGTAACACTATTATGACATAAGGCAAAGTAAAAATAGAAGTGCATTATAATTATCTCATTATATCACTCATGACTTGAAGTAAGCCAGCTTCTCTAGATGTTTTGAACTCATTTTAATATAATTAATTGTTTAAGGGGATATTAATACTAAATCTCAAAAGAATGAGATACAGCCTTCTAAACAAGAATGCATCTGTGTAGATTATGGAGCCCCATGGTTCTATATGCTGATGAACTGCCATTCAAATACCACAACACAAGCCTTATGTTATAATGTAGAAATTACCGTATTTATCGGCGTATAACATGCACCCCAAGTTTAGGAGGGAAGATTAACCACTAGCCGACCAGCCGCCGCAGTTATACGGCGGCAGGTCGGCTTGGCTGCGCGAAATCACGAAGGTATACGTCATTTCGCATTTCAGTCATTAGGGGCGCGTGCGATCTGTCATTTCCCCTAGTCAGTCCCACCTCCCCTTCAGTTAGAACACACCTAGGGAACACAATTAACCCCTTCCTCGCCCCCTAGTGTTAACCCCTTCCCTGCCAGTGACATTTTTACAGTAATTAATGCATTTTTATAGCACTGATCGCTATAAAAATGCCAATGGTCCCAAAAATGTGTCAAAAGTGTCCGCCATAAAGTCGCAGTACCGATAAAAATCGCTGATCGCCGCCATTACTAGTAAAAAAAAAAAAATATTAATAAAAATGCCATAAAACTATCCCCTATTTTGTAGACGCTATAACTTTTGCGCAAACCAATCAATAAACGCTAATTGCAATTTTTTTTACGAAAAATATGTAGAAGAATACGTATCGGCCTAAACTGAGGGAAAAAAATGTTTTTTGTTTTATATATTTTTGGGGAATATTTATTACAGCAACAAGTAAAAAATATGATGTTTTTTTCAAAATTGTCGCTCTATTTTTGTTTATAGCGCAAAAAATAAAAACCGCAGAGGTGATCAAATACCACCAAAAGAAAGCTCTATTTGTGGGAAAAAAAGAACGCCAATTTTGTTTGGGAGCCATGTGGCACGACCGCGCAATTGTCAGTTAAAGCAACGCAGTGCCGAATCGCAAAAAGTGGCCCGGTCATTGACCAGCAAAATGGTCCGGGGCTGAAGTGGTTAAGGAAGCCTTATCAGTGTCTCCATCTGCAGCCTTTCCCAGTGTTCATCTGCAGCCTTTCCCAGTGTCCATCTGCAGCCTTGCCCAGTGTCCATCTGCAGCCTTGCCCAGTGTCCATCTGCAGCCTTTCCCAGTGTCCATCTGCAGCCTTGCCCAGTGTCCATCTGCAGCCTTGCCCAGTGTCCATCTGCAGCCTTTCCCAGTGTCCATCTGCAGCCTTTCCCAGTGTCCATCTGCAGCCTTTCCCAGTGTCCATCTGCAGCCTTTCCCAGTGTCCATCTGCAGCCTTTCCCAGTGTCCATCTGCAGCCTTGCCCATTGTCCATCTGCAGCCTTGCCCATTGTCCATCTGCAGCCTTGCCCAGTGTCCATCTGCAGCCTTGCCCAGTGTCCATCTGCAGCCTTGCCCAGTGTCCATCTGCAGCCTTTCCCAGTGTCCATCTGCAGCCTTGCCCATTGTCCATCTGCAGCCTTGCCCAGTGTCCATCTGCAGCCTTGCCCAGTGTCCATCTGCAGCCTTGCCCAAAATTGCAGCATGATGGGTTCTTAAATTTTAGGGCTGCCGAGATACACAGAGCCGGATGTCCTGTGTATGCGGCTCCTCTTGGCTCATCTCGCAGCCCCGCTGCGTTCCGACCCTTGGCCCGGCTCCTATGATGGACTCAACACCGGTCCAATGGTGGGACGTAAAGGCTAGGAGGCGGGACTGGGCGTGACTGCGAGCGGAGCCTAGCCGAGTACACAGTACACTCGGCTCGGTGTATTACGGCAGTGCTTGCTCCTCTTCCCTCAGAGACAACGGGGATCGGCGTATAACACACACCCGCAATTTTCCCCTGATTTTAAGGGGAATAAAGTGCATGTCATACGCCGATAAATACGGTATTCTGATTAAAAGAGAATCTGTTACATTGCTCATTTAGGGGAAAGTGATATTGTATCTTGAAAGCTCACTCTTTGACCCACTTATTTTACCTTTACTGTGCTCCTTTGCTGCTTTGTTGATGCACTCTAGAAATATCAGATAGCATGGAGCAGGCCTCCAAGGACGATGCAGTGCTTGGGCCAGAGCAGCCAGTCAGCAGGCCTGAACATTATCGCATACAAAATATGAGGATGTAGGCTGCAGCACAAATTTACACAAGATTTGAACCTCCAACTCAGGAAAACATGGCGGAGGAGAGCTGGGACGGTCAGTGTAATTTAGTCGATGGTTGAACTTTCAAGAGACCACGACTATGCCCTAAATTGGCCATGAAGTCTCCTTAACATTACTTGGTTCACTGCACGACCACAAGACAATTTAAGGCCCCTTACACACGAGAGGATCCATCCGCTGGAATTGATCCGCGGACCGGCTCCAGCGGATAGATCCCCTGGTGTGTACAATCCAGCGGATCTGTTTCCGCTGATTTTTATCCCCTGGGATGGATTTCAAGCGGATAAAAATTTGAAGACATGCTTTAAAATCTATCCGCTTGAATCCATCCCAACGGATTGATCCGCTGGTCTGTACAGACTCACCGGATCAATCCGTCCGAATGGATCCCCCGCATGCGTCGTAATGGTTTGACGCATGCGTGGAATTCCTTATATGACAGCGTCGCGCACGTCGCCGCGTCATCATCGCGGCGACGGCGCGACACGTCATCGCGATGGGATTTCGGCGCGGATTTCGATCCGATGGTGAGTACACTCCATCGGATCCAAATCCGCGGAAATCCTCGAGAGGATTTATCCGCGGAAATCCTCTCGTGTGTACTAGGCCCTAGAGGGACATCTCATGTGAGAACTGAATAATGTAATAAATGTAGCATTATTATGCATGTGCTATATGTAGCATATATTGTATGTTACTGCTTTTTTTTTAAGAGAATATTTCATCGAGAAGACACTTTTTTGTTTTGAAGGCAAGGTTCAATATGATTAATACATGTAATGACAATGTTCAGCATTTTATTTTAAGAGTTTTAATTTGTATGCAATCAGGAAGACTCTTTCACTACATGATATTGGTAAATCTAAAGGAAATCAGACAATAAAAGTTGTATAGTGTGTATGGGGTCTTGCACTATCCTCCGCCCAGAATGACAATGTATGTTGACTGTACTTATTTATCTAGAGTGGGGGGCACTCTAATACCAGAGGTATGTTACTGACTAGAGCACCAGGTGTAAACAGAGGGGGGGGGGGGGGCACCACATCTAACGATTGGTAAGCTTCAATACGTTACATTTTTAGGTTGGAGTTTAATACAGTTTTAACTGGAATCTACTGCTGGAAAAAAAAAAAAAGTTGTTCATTATTAATTAAAATGAATGGATGCATTTTGTATCCCTTGACTATACTTTGTGTTGTGATAGTAATACATTATTGCAAGGTTTAGCTGTAGTCAAGGTGATGGGTCCTACAATTCGATCGAGTTACTTGTAACAGAGAAGATCATCATCATAATTACAATGTTACATAGATGTACACCTACCTGTTCCTGCCTTGTTTACAGGAGCTGATGGAGGGGGTGGCTTCTTAGGTCTCTGTGGAATAGCATACAAAATTATACACTTTAAAATACGTCTTGCTTAAAAAACAGGCTAGCAAACGGTTTAACCACTTCAGCCCCAGCAGAATCTACCCCCTTCCTGACCAGAGCACTTTTTGCGATTCGGCACTGCGTCGCTTTAACTGATAATTGCGCGGTCGTGCGATGTGGCTTTCAAACAAAATTGACATCCATTTTTTTTCCCCACAAATAGAGTAATAGAGCTTTCTTTTGGTGGTATTTGATCACCTCTGCGGTTTTTATTTTTTGCGCTATAAACAAAAAAAGAGCGTCAATTTTGAAAAAAAAGCTATAATAAATATCCCCAAAAAATATATAATTTTTTTTTTCTCAGTTTAGGCCGATATGTATTCTTCTACATATTTTTGGTAAAATATTGATTGGTTTGCAGTTATAGCATCTACAAAATAATGGATTGTTTTATGGCATTTTTATTATTTTTTTTTTTTATTAGTAATGGTGGTGATTTTTATCGTGACTGCGACAGTATGGCGGACACATCCAACACTTCAATGTGTAACATTGAAGATCAGAGGTTGATATCCCTTCCCCTACACCTGCACTATGTACATCTTAGACAAGTTCATATACCTTGTTTTCTACTTTTGTATGTTTACTGCATCTGAACACGTGCACTGCTGCTTTGTTTTTATCGACAAACGAAAAAAAAAAAAAAAATTATTAAAAAAAAAAAGGAATTTACTCCACAGATAAAATGATAATCTTGTCTCTTTATAAAACTCTGGTGTCGCCACATATGGAGTATTCCGTCCAGTTCTGGTCACCAATCCTCAGGAAGGATGGAACTGGAGAGAATCCAGAGAAGGGCAACAAAATTAATAAGGGGAATGGAGGACCTCAGTTCCGAGGAACGACTACAAGCATTAAACGTATTCTCCCTGGAGAAGATATGCTTGAGAGGAGATATGATAGCAATATATAAACACCGCAATGGTGATTCCAGCATAGGAAGCCTCAAGGAGTGTAAAGATCGGTCCATCTTATGAGAACGGTCTGATGGACCGTTTTCATTGGTTAACCGATGAAGCTGACTGATGGTCCGTCGCGCCTACACACCATCGGTTAAAAAAACGATCGCGTCAGAACGCGGTGACGTAAAACACAACGACGTGCTGAAAAAAACGAAGTTCAATGCTTCCAAGCATGCATCGACTTGATTCTGAGCATGCGTGGATTTTTAACCTATGGTTGTGCTTACTAACGATCGGTTTTGACCTATCGGTTACCAATCCATAGGTTAATTTTAAAGCAAGTTGGCTTTTTTTGAACCTATGGTTAAATAACCTATGGGGCCCACACACGATTGGTTTTGACCGATGAAAACGGTCCATCAGACCGTTGTCCTCTGGTTAACCTATCGTGTGTACGAGGCCTTAGATGACACTGGGCCACTCAATAACATGGAGGAGCATTGGTTAGACAACCCATTCCCGGGGATGGTGTGTGTGATACATGAATGGGGAATTTAGTATTATTAATTAGTTCTATCCCCGTCTGTCTCAGACTATAGTGGATGAGCTTGATATACCTCCCTCTGTGTGTTTTTCTGTTAACATGGAGGAGGTGCAGTTTAACATTTTTCACTGTCAGGGCAGTAAGAATACAGAATCCCTTTCACAATTGGTGGTGTCAGCAATAAGTATTGATAGTTTAAAGAAAAAAACTCTTGAATGTGCATCTTAGTGAACACAGCATACAGGGATATGGGATTTTTTTTTTTTTTTACATGAACAAACCTACACAGGTTGAACTGGATAGACTGGTTTATTTATTCAACCTAACCAACTATGTAACTATGTAAATTACGGCATTGAGTTCTTGCTGTTAAAATAGCCAAGACATACAGTACTAGAAATCAGGAGTTCAACCACTAAGCTCCAATAAAACCTTTTGGTGGACTGACCATAAAATTGCATATATGATCATAACATGTACAAGGGCTCTTCTGCAAAATATCTTTAACCTGCCTAGCGGTAATACAGTCGGGCTCGGGGTGACATTTCAGTACCATTAGCGGTAACCCTGAGCCAGACTCGGGATCGCATCGCAGTACCCTTGTCCCCTAGATCCTACGATGTCTCCCCGCTGTGTGCAAGCTGTCTCCTCGCTCGATTCACACAGTGCCCGTGTGCAGCCGAGCTCCGTTCCCTGTGACGTTGCGACGCACGTGGGTGGAGATCGGCGCCAAATTCAAAAAAGGAAAAACACAATACACATGCAGTACACTGTAATCTTACAAATTACAGTACTGTATAAAATACATACACACCCCCTTTGTCCCTAGTGGTCTGTCCAGTGTCCTGCATGCACTTTTATATAATAATGTTTTTGCTGCCTGGAAACTGGAGATTGTCCATAGCAACCAAAAGTGTCCCTTTATGTCAAAAGTGGTTCGCTATCGCTAGAAAACAGCGATAATAAATTAGAATCACTTGCAGAATTGAGCGATAGCAATTTGTGGGGAAATTCGTCATCAAACACTAAAAGTAATGACAGCGACAATTCTGCAACTGAGCAAATTTCAGTGTTTTTGATTTGATTACATTATTGAATAATTTTTATTATAATTATATTATTATTGGTTATCATTATTTATAGTTATTTATTATATTATAAATTTATGATTTTGTGTTTCAAACTTTATCATACCCGACTCCTGTTTGGTCAGATTTAAGTGAGTTATTCCTCGAGCCTCGTACACACGACCGAGGAACTCGACGGGCGAAACACATCGAAACACGGGCGAAACACATGCTCTCTTTTTGGCTCCACGGGGTCCTCGACAGTTTCCTCGTCGAAAAATGTACACACGACCGGTTTCCTCGGCAAAAAAAAAATCCCAGCAAGTTTCTTGCTGTTTTTTGCCGAGAAACTCGCTCGTGTGTACGAGGCCTAAGAATTACAGGCCTACAATATCAAAAACGCCTAATTTCCATGCAAAATAATGGTACCGCATTCAGCACCTAAAATCTGAAATAATGATACCGCCAGGGAGGTTAATAAAAAAATAATCTAACCATCTATAAATACATACACACGCAGTAGAGCTGTGTATGCATGAGATATTATCAGCAGGTTAACATGTGATGTGAAAGTAAAATTGATTATATGTGGAAAAGGTCCTAGGGAAGTGATGTACAACATTAAAAGCAGCCATTTCTGCCATTAAGCCATGAATATTTCACTCAATATAATAGATGACTTAAGCTGACCAAGGTAGGTGGGTGTAAGTTCCAACCACCACTGAATTAAACAGAAACTCCATAAATACTGCAATTTCACTCCTGATTCCTGACATTAAGTCAGGCCTATTTTGTACTTAAGGTGTTACAAAGGCAGGCAGGCATGGAGCCACGGGCAATACTCCATGTAATTATACATTGAGCCAGTTTCTCTGTTTTTTGACCAAAAGCTTTATATTTACCCTTACATGATAATATATTTTATGACCACAAGATGCACAAGTCTCCTAGCCACTGAACTCCATTGTACTCACTGTTATAATTGCACGTTTTATCTTCTTTTCTAAGAACAGATTGTAATTTACTAAATCCATTGCTCCCAGTAACGATTCACACGCTGCATAATCACCATGAGTCGAGAAAATCCCTAAAGCCATAAGAAATACTGCAAAATCCCTCAACAAATGTATTTAAATCTTTAGGCATATCTTGTACACAATATTTTTTGATTTTGAGAGGCAAAGCACTGCAGCTCAAAACCAAGCAGTGCTCTATGATATAGATACCAACTAGGCATTGTATACAGTGTACACTGCATGTAAATTCGTTGGGGTAAAAATTGGATGTTCTCTGGATATATTCTCTGCAGGTAGAATGTGAAAAATACCAAATTATGGCCACAAGATGCAGCTGAGGAGCATATTTATTACCTATGATAGGCAGCGCCATCTAGTGACCATAATGCAGTATTTTCTGCGTGTTTTGATCTTGAAAAAATATAGCCATAGAGGGCCAGATTCAGAAAGAATGGCTTAAGTTTAGGCGGGCGTAGCGTATCTCATATACACTACGCCGCCGTAACTTAGAGAGGCGAGTACTGTATTCACAAAGAACTTGCGCCCTTAGTTACGGCGGCGTATCGTAAATGGCCGGCGTAAGCCCGCTTAATATACAGTAGACTGGTAGGGGGCGTGTTGTATGGAAATGAATCGTGACCCCACGTAAATGACGCACCTAACGAACGGCGCATGGGCGAGCATGCTCAGTATCACGTCGAATTTTCTCCCTAAGTTACGCCGGCTCAATGCTTAGTCGACGTGAACGTAACCTACGCCCATCCCCATTCACGTACGACTTACGCAAACAACGTAAAATACGACGCTGTTCCGACGTCCATACCTTAACATGACTTACCCCTGCTTTTCCTTATGGAAACAGCGTATTTTAATATGCCGGGCGCAAGTACGTTCGTGAATCGGCGTATCTAGCTTATTTGCATACTCGACGCGGAAATATACGGAAGCGCCCCTAGCGGCCAGTGTAAATATGCACCTAAGATACGACAGCGTAAGTCGTATCTTAGACAAATTCTGGCGTATCTGATTCTTTGAATCAGGCGCCGAGATGCGGCGCCTTACATTCGGACTTACGACGGTGTATCTGGAGATACACCGTCGTAAATTCTTTCTGAATCTGGCCCAGAATGTTTAATTTGTCTCTTCGCACAGGGAATTTAGATGCAGTTTCAGTGGACGAAAAGCTTTGCTGATTTAATTTTTTTTCTCTAAATACACCCAATATTCACAATCACCTAACCTGCATTTGATCCCTGAAAACACACACAAGTTCTTTTAGGCCTCTTTCACACGTACGGATCCCGTGAGGATCCGTACATGTCTTAACCCCTTGCTCAGCGGGGATCGCTCCATTGATCCCCGCTGAGCCGGCAGATGCACAGGGCGGCCCATTCACACTGTTCAGGGACCGCCCTGTCAAATCTCCGCTCTCCCCTATGGGGGGGATCGCATGAACACGGACCATCTGTCCTTGTTCACCTGATCCGCTCTGCAGACGGATGGAAAAATAGGATTTTAATCCATCTGCAGAATCGGAGCATAGCGGACACTGATGAAATCGGGTGTCAGCGGATTTTCATCTGCCGACACCCGCTATCTCATAGGGATTAATGTATTCCCTTTTTCATCCATAAACAGATGGATGAAAAAGCAGACATACAGGGGTAGATTCAAGAAGCAATTGCGCCTGTGTAACCATAGGTTACACAGCACAATTGCTTACTTGCCCCGGCGTAACCAGTGCTCCTGATTCAGGAACCTCGTTACGCCGACTGCAGCCTAAGACCTGCCTGGCATAAGGCTCTTATGCCCGCATATCTTAGGCTGCATTCTTGCGGTGGCCGCTAGGTGGCGTTCCCGTTGTGCTCAGTGTATAGTATGCAAATTGCATACTAACACTGATTCACAACGTTGCGCGAGCCCTGCGTACGCAATTTACGTCGTTTACGTACGGCGGTTTTCGCGCAAGACTGCCCCTGCTATTAGCAGGGGCAGCACATGTTACGTATACCCGTCGTTCCCGCGTCGCGAAATTTGAATTTTACGTAGTTTGCGTAAGTGAATCGTGAATGGCGCTGGACGCCATTCACGTTCACTTTGAAGCAAATGACGTCCTTGCGACGTCATTTGCCGCAATGCACGTCGGGAAAGTTTCCCGACGGAGCATGCGCTCTACGATCGGCGCGGGAACGCGCCTAATTTAAATGATTCCCGCCCCCTACGGGATCATTTAAATTGCGTGCTCTTGCGCCAGGCATTTTGCCGGCGCGCCCGCGCAATTTACGGAGCTTCTGCTCCGTGAATCAAGGGCAGCGGAGCAAATTTGCGGGGGCGCAGGGCAAAAACGTTGCCCTGCGCCTCCGTAAATTATGGGCAATTCTACCTGAATCCGGGCCACGGTCTGCATGTGTGAAAGGGGCCTTACAGCTCATATTAAATAATAAGAAACCAGTGCACACATCCTAGCATTACGTGAGTGAGGTCTATTTTAGGTTGCATCCTCCCTTAGCATTTACTTTCTTAGCAATCTTGGAATCTGAAGAAAAATATACAAAGTGTAGTATTTACTGCCAGTGTTCCTATTTACATTTAATCTGAGGTAACCAAATGAATAGGTTCTGTATTTCTGTCAGAACCATGTTGCCCAACTCTGCTTCCTGTATGGTTTTAACTAGAAGTAAACAGCTGGCAAAGGTGCCAACATGGAAAACCAGGGAAAACTGAAAAAGACTCAGCATAGTGTATAAATTGTCCTCTGATTCCTTGTGATCAGAGCTTATATTTACCAAAGCAATGGAATTCAGCAAACAACATTCTTTTCATTATGCTCCATGGGTCTTCAAACTACGGCCCTCCAGCTGTTCAGGAACTACAATTCCCATCATGCCCAGTCATGTCTGTGAATGTCAGTGTGTTACAATGCCTCATGGGATGTGTAGTTCTACAACAGCTGGAGGGCGGTAGTTTGAGGATCCCTGTAATAAACTGATGAAAGCTAAAACCTGTTTTTTCGCAATTGTTGATTGTAAACTGAAGCTCTCTGCAAGCTATTCGATAAAATAGACCAATATTTGCAGAAATCAGAGCAGAAGCAGTGTGTGCTGAAATGAACAGGATAAATGTACACGGATCCATTTTATATATCATTTAATATTTCATAAAACTGTTCTCATGAATTGTACTTTACTCTCAGATGGCTTACTAGAGCTGACAGGGAGAAGGGGGTGGAGAGGTGGAAAGAGGAGAGCAGAGGGATGACAGAGGCACGTAAACTGACCATGGTATCATAGATGAGCAGCCATTATTGTGCTCAGCACACAGGCATGATCAACCAGGTACATTACAACATAGAAAGGGACAAATGACCCTGTACAGTTGTATTCAAAATTATTCAACCCCCACTGAAATTGATTGTTTTGGCCAGTTTGACACTGATTTTGATCATTCATTCATCCTGCTTACAATTAAATCAAAGAGGCACGTGTAGGTCAGTCAAATATAACATAACATTTATAATGAAATAACCACAAATGTCTTTTCTGTGCTCACATCATTATCATTTTTATTCAACCCCCAAGTGACATTCAATCTTAGTACTTAGTACAACATCCTTTTACAGTTATAACAGCTTTTAAACTTGAAGCATAGCTTGACACAAGTGTCTTGCAGCGATCTACGGGTATCTTCGCCCATTCGTCATGGGCAAAAGCCTCCAGTTCAGTCACATTCTTAGGCTTGCGCACTGCAACTGCTTTCTTTAAGTCCCACCAGAGATTCTCAATCGGATTTAAGTCTGGTGACTGCGATGGCCACTCCAAAATGTTCCAGCCTTTAATCTGCAACCATGCTCTAGTGGACTTGGAGGTATGCTTGGGATCATTGTCCTGTTGAAAGGTCCAACGTCTCCCAAGCCTCAGGTTTGTGACGGACTGCATCACATTGTTATCCACTATCTCCTGGTACTGAAGAGAATTCATGGTACCTTGCACACGCTGAAGCTTCCCTGTACCTGCAGAAGCAAAACAGCCCCAAAGCATGATTGACCCCCTGCCATGCTTCACAGTAGGCAAGGTGTTCTTTTCATCATAGGCCTTGTTCTTCCTCCTCCAAACATAGCATTGATCCATGGGCCCAAACACTTCTAATTTTGTTTCATCAGTCCACAGAACACAATCCCAAAACTTCTGTTGTTTGTCCACATGACTTTTGGCATACTGCAGTCGACTCTTCTTATTCTTTGGAGACAGCAAGGGGGTGCGCCTGGGAGTTCTGGCATGGAGGCCTTCATTACGCAGTGTGCGCCGTATTGTCTGAGCAGAAACTTCAGTACCCACATCTGACAAATCTTTTCTCAGTTCCTCAGCAGTCACACGGGGACTTTTCTCAACTCTGCGCTTCAGGTAGCGCACAGCAGTCGAAGTCAGCATCTTCTTTCTGCCACGACCAGGTAGCGTTTCAACAGTGCCCTTTGCCTTGAATTTGTGAATGATGCTCTTGGTATGTTTAACATCTTTGCAATCTTCTTATAGCCATTGCCCTTCCTGTGAAGAGTAATCACCTCTTCTCTTGTCTTCCCGGACCATTCTCTTGACTTCACCATGTTTGTAACCACACCAGTAAATGTCTAGAAGGAGCTGAGTATCACAGTCATTTTAAAGCTGCCTAATTAATGCTTATTAGGCTTTATTGCTGCTCCCTGACATCCACAGGTGTTTTCAATACCTGATTGAGTACACTTCAATGAACCTCTGTTCTTCAGAGTGGTAGTCTTTAAGGGGTTGAATAATTGTGTAAATGAAGAATTCACAAAATAAACATTTACTACTGTATTACAAAACCAATTGATGTCATTTTAGTTGCATATGGTTCTTTAAGAAGTCCTTGTAGGATTTCATTCTGAATACAATTACAAATGTACACTAAATTCCCTAAAACCCTTTACAGCATTGGGGGGTTGAATAATTTTGAACACAACTGTAGATGCGCTATGCGGTTTAACATGCTTTAACCACTTAAGGACCGGCCCCTTTATATATACGTCTGCAGAATGGCACGGACAAGCAAAGGCACGTACAGGTACGTCGCCTTTAAGATGCCGCCATTTGGTCACGCGCTCGCGACCCTGCCACCTCCCCCGTGAGTCGCACCGCGGTTCCTGCAGACTCAATCGTTGTGGGTATCCCCGCGATTGTCTCACGGAGGTATAGAGCGGGGAGATGCTTGTGTAAACAAGCATCTCCTTGCTCTACCTAGTGACAATGACACTGCTCTCCGCTCTGTGTACTCGGAGCGGAGATCAGTGTCATGTGACACACAGCAAATCCCCCCTACAGTAAGTAACACTCAATAGGGAACACTTAACCCCTACAGTGCCACCTAGTGGTTAACCCCTTCAGTGCCAGTGTAATTTTCACAGTAACCAGTGCATTTTTATAGCACTGATCGCTGTAAAAATGACAATGGTCCCAAAAATGTGCCAAAAGTGTCCGATGTGTCCGCCATAACTTTGCAGTCACAATAAAAATCGCTGATCGCCACCATTACTAGTAAAAAAATATATATTAATAAAAATGCCATTAAAAACAATCCCCTATTTTGTAGACGCTATAGCTTTTGCGCAAACCAATCAATAATCGCTTATTGTAATTTATTTACTATAAATATGTAGAAGAATACATATCGGCCTAAACTGAGGAAAAAAATATGTTTTTTTATATATTTTTGGGGGATATTTATTATAGCAAAAAGTAAAAAATAGTGAATTTTTTTCCAAATTGTTGCTCTATTTTTGTTTATAGTGCAAAAAAAAAAAAAAAAACCTGCTTTAAACCCGATCAAATACCACCAAAAGAAAGCTCTATTTGTGGGGAAAAAAAGGACGTCGATTTTGTTTGGAAGCCACGACCTGCGCAATTGTCAGTTAAAGCGAGGCAGTGCAGAATCGCAAAAAGTGGCCCGGTCTTTGACCAGCAAAATGGTCCGGGGCTGAAGTGTTTTTTTGGGGTTACAGCCACTTTAAGTCTATTGGGTGAAGGAATGGCAAGTGGCAATGAGTACTCCATCGAGAGAGCAAGGGAATAAAACTTCTGGCCTGTCTGCAACCAGCCACACTGGCACTGCAAGTAACTGCATGCAGAGTTCTTACAAGTGCAAGGTAGATAGAAAAGACAAAATTGAGAACAACCTTAGCTAGAGGATAAGTATAGAATTCATGGAAAGTGAGCTGAGCAAGCCAGAGGTTTTATACTGTCACACTTCCACTGAATTTACTAAATTCTATATAGATCAAAAGTGTTAGTACTCTCATAGTAGGATTACATTGTGCAGAATCACCTTGCAAATGCTGTGATATTTCACGTTTTTTCAATTGAGAAAGACATATAAAATGTCACAGGAGAGATCCTTCTGTGTGTAGTATTAGGGTTTCAGTCACTTTGAGTTATATGAACAAGAAAAGGGATATAGGACCAATATTCACAACAGTATGGATGCGGGACGCCCAATTTTCAGGGGGTCAAGCAACTGGATAGTAAGGCCTGCTGGGGATAATTTTGTCCCCTTGCAGATATAGATTTCACATATGCTTGTTTGGGTGACTTCTCGAATGATCATGTGCTGGAAATGCAGTTGGATTCTAAAGAATGGTGTGTGTGAGAAAACAAGCCCCAAAAAAATAGTTATTGGTAACAGAGGAACCCATAGGATGATAATGCTTAAAGTGTTTCGAAAGGTAACCCCAGATCTCATATTTAAAGCGGAGGTTCACCCTAAAAACATAAATTTAACATTCCATTCAGCATAATTCCAACATTTACACTATGCCGTTTTTTTTTTTCTTTTGCTTCCGGGTTCTCACTCCCGCGGGAGTAGGCGTTCCTATGCAGAGGCTAGATGATTGACACCTCGTGAAAAACTTCCCCCCGGCGCATAAGGCGCGTCACCAGTTTTCCAAAAGTAGCCGAACTGCTAGTCGGCTCTATACAGCACCTGTGCCTGCTGTGTAGAGCTGACTGCGCAGGTGCCGTATAGAGCTGGCTACTTTCAGAAAACTGGTGACGCGCCTTATGCGCCAGGGGGAAGTTTTTCACAAGGAGTCAATCATCTAGCCTCTGCATAGGAACGCCTACTCCCGCGGGAGTGAGAACCCTTAAGTCGGGTGGAAAACAACAATAAGACGGTATTGTACAGCAAAAAAAAAACGGCATAGTGTAAATGTTGGAATTATGCTGAATGGAATGTTAAATACATGTTTTTAGGGTGAACCTCCGCTTTAAGAGGACCTGTCATGCTTTTTTCTATTACATATAAGGGATGTTTAAATTCCTTGTAATAGGAATAAAAAATAAGTAAAATAAATAAGAAAAACATTTTTTTTTTAAAGCGCCCCGTCCCGACGAGCTCACACGCAGAAGCGAATGCATACGTGAGCAGCTCCCGCATATGAAAATGGTGTCCAAACCACACTTTTGAGGTATCGCCGCGATCGTCAGAGCGAGAGCAATAATTCTGTTCCTAGACCTCCTCTGTAACTCAAAACTTGCAACCTGTAGAATTTTTTAAATGTCGAAAGGTGAATAATTCCGCGCTGCCCTGGTGGTGAGCAGCTAACACAACCAATCAACAAGTGGTAAAAACAAATATTACATAAAAGTGTATCGCTAAACATAAATGAAAGTGCACCTGATGGTGAGTGAACACAGTGCCAAAAAAATGTTCAATATTAAATAAATGAAAAAAAAAAAAATATATATATATATATAAACAAATATCTAAAATTAGACCAGAAATGGGTACACTAAAAAAAGTCTCTAATATCGATGAGTCTCTGATATTAGTGATTGAATGAAAAAATTCAAAAGTGGCGATTTCCTCAGTTGTGAAGATTAAAGTGAAAAACTGGGATAGAATAGGATCAACCGCCACCATGCAACCTGTAGAATTTTTTAAATGTCGCCTATGGAGATTTTTTTTTCCACGAGCGGACGCAATTTTGAAGCGTGACATGTTGGGTATCAATTTACTCGGCGTAACATTATCTTTCACAATATATAAAAAAAATTGGGCTAACTTTACCGTTGTCTTATTTTTAATTCAAGAAAGTGATTTTTTTTCAAAAAAAAAAGTGCGCTTGTAAGACCGCTGAGCAAATACAGTGTGACAAAAAGTATTGCAATGACTGCCATTTTATTCTCTAGGGCCTTAGGAAAAACATGTATAATGTTTGGGGGTTCTAAGTAATTTTCTAGCAAAAAAAATTGTTTTTAACTTCTAAACACCGAGTCTGAAAAACTGGCTCAGTCCTTAAGTGGTTAAGAGGACCATTTACATCAAGGACTAGTCTTTATTAACCACTTGCTGACGGCCGTACGACTTTGTACGGCCTCAGCGCGGCTCCCAATCTCTAACAGGCCGTGTTTTTACGGCCTCTCCTTTACACGTTCCCCGCGCGCGCTCCCGAGCGCGCGGCGGGGAACTTCTGTACTGGCCGTGTCCCTTGGACACAGCCAGTCACAGATCGCCGTGAACGGCCAATCGGAGCGGCCGTTTCCTAGGCGATCTGTGCGGCCAATGAGAGATGATCTCATATGTTTACATATGAGATCATCTCTCATTCCCGGCTCTCGCAGACAGCGGTGCTGTCAGGGGAGAGAGGAGACGGATCTGTGTCTCTTGTACATAGAGACATAGATCGGTCACCCCCCCAGTCACCCCCCCTCCCCCACAGTTAGAACACTATATAGGACACACATTTAACCCCTTCCTCACCCCCTAGTGTTAACCCCTTCCCTGCCAGTCACATTTATACAGTAATTAGTGCATATTTATAGCACTGATTGCAGTATAAATGTGAATGGCGCCAAAAATGTGTCAAAAGTGTCCGATGTGTCCGCCATAACGTCGCAGTCCCAATAAAAATCGCAGATCGCCGCCATTTCTAGTAAAAAAAAAGCATTTATACAGTAATTAGTGCATATTTATAGCACTGATTGCAGTATAAATGTGAATGGCGCCAAAAATGTGTCAAAAGTGTCCGATGTGTCCGCCATAACGTTGCAGTCCCAATAAAAATCGCAGATCGCCGCCATTTCTAGTAAAAAAAAAATTTATACAGTAATTAGTGCATATTTATAGCACTGATTGCAGTATAAATGTGAATGGCGCCAAAAATGTGTCAAAAGTGTCCGATGTGTCCGCCATAACGTCGCAGTCCCAATAAAAATTCGCAGATCGCCGCCATTTCTAGTAAAAAAAAAAAAAAAATAATAATAATAATTCTGTCCCTTATTTTGTAGGCGCTATAACTTTTGCGCAAACCAGTCGCTTATTGCGATTTTTTTTTTTTTTTACTAAAAATATGTAGAATACGTATCGGCCTAGACTGAGGATTAAAAAAAAACGTAAAAAAAAAAATTGAGCTATTTATTATAGCAACAAAGTAAAAAAGAGATTTTTAATACAGCTTACCTGTAAAATCTTTTTCTTGGAGTACATCACGGGACACAGAGCGGCATTCATTACTATATGGGTTATATGGAGTACCTTCAGGTGTAGACACTGGCAATCTCAAACAGGAAATGCCCCTCCCTATATAACCCCCTCCCATAGGAGGAGTACCTCAGTTTTGTAGCAAGCAGTATGCCTCCCAAAATGGTCCTCAAAAAAGAGGGGTGGGAGCTCTGTGTCCCGTGATGTACTCCAAGAAAAAGATTTTACAGGTAAGCTGTATTAAAAATCTCTTTTTCTTTATCGTACATCACGGGACACAGAGCGGCATTCATTACTATATGGGATGTCCCAAAGCAATGCTTACAATGAGGGGAGGGAGAACATCTCCAAGACAAAAGGATTTAATTTAGAGATATACTCAAATCATAATAAATCCAACTTAGTTGAGAAAAATAATTTTAAATTTTAAATTTAACTCAAAAAAGAGGAGCCCCCGGAATCCGAGGGTCTCAAACTGCAGCCTGCAGCACTGCCTGCCCGAAGGCAGTATCAGTATTCCTTCTTACGTCCAACTTGTAGAATTTTGTAAACGTGTGGACAGAAGACCGGGTTGCCGCCTTGCAAACTTGAGCCATAGAGATCTGGTGGTGTGCTGCCCAGGAGGCGCCCATGGCTCTAGTAGAATGAGCCTTTAATGATACTGGAGGAGGCAACCCTTTCAAGCCGTAGGCCTGAGTGATTAATTGCTTAATCCACCTAGAAATGGTGGACTTTGCAGCTGCCTGCCCCTTCTTGGGCCCCTCCGGTAGAATGAACAGCACATCTGTTTTCCGGATCTTCTTTGTAGCTTTAAGATAGGCCTTCATGGCCCTGACAATATCCAAGGTATGCAGCAACCCTTCCTTTCTGGAAGTAGGTTTAGGGAAGAAGGATGGTAATACCAAATCCTGGTTCAAATGAAAACTGGATATGACCTTCGGTAGGAAGGAAGGATGAGGGCGGAGAACGACCCTGTCCTTATGAAAAACAAGATATGGTTCCTTACAGGATAAGGCCGCTAGCTCCGAAACTCTTCTTGCGGAAACTATGGCAACCAAAAATACTAACTTCCTTGTCAGTAGAACCAAAGGAATTTCAGCCAACGGCTCAAACGGTTGTTTCTGTAAACTTGACAGAACAAGATTTAAATCCCACGGACAAAGCGGGGATTTAACTGGAGGTCTAATACGTAAGACCCCTTGAAGGAAGGTCTTAACCAGCGAGTGGGTGGCCAGCGGCCGCTGAAACCACACTGACAGAGCAGAAATCTGTCCTTTGATTGTGCTTAATGCCAATCCTTTATCCACTCCTAGCTGGAGAAAACTTAATACTCTATCGATGGTAAATTTGCGAGAAAAGCCATCGCTTGGACTCACACCAGCCTACATAGGCCTTCCAGACCCTGTAATAAATCACCCTAGAGACCGGTTTCCTGGCTCTGATTAGGGTAGAGACTACTTTCTGAGACAGACCTCTACCCCTGAGAATCAGGGATTCAGCTTCCAGGCCGTCAAATTTAGATGCCGTAAGGCAGGGTGGAGGATCGGACCTTGCGATAGCAGGTCTGGCCGTAGAGGAAGAGTCCAAGGGTCTCCCACTACCATCTTTAGGATGAGTGAGTACCATGCCCTTCTGGGCCATGCTGGAGCTACCAGGATGACTGGTATGTGTTCCACCCGGATCCTGCGCAGCAGGCGGGGTAGTAACTGGAGCGGGGGAAACGCATAAAGAAGTTTGAACTGATGCCAAGGGCAAACCAACGCATCGGTTCCGCAGGCCATCGGATCCCTTGAGCAGGATATGAACCTGTCTAGTTTCTTGTTGAGTCTCGATGCCATGATATCCACGTCCGGCACTCCCCATCTTTGGCAGAGTGCTTGAAAGACTTGTGGATGCAGAGACCATTCCCCCGGCCATAGAGTCTGGCGGCTTAAGAAGTCCGCCTGAAAGTTGTCCACTCCTGGAATGAATATTGCCGATATGCAGGGCACATGCGCCTCTGCCCATAGGAGAATCAAGCTCACCTCTCTCTGAGCGGCTTGACTCCTGGTTCCCCCTTGGTGATTTATGTATGCCACGGCCGTGGCATTGTCTGATTGAATTCTCACCGGGAACCCCTGCAATTTTGACGTCCAAGCCCTGAGGGCTAGTCGAGCAGCTCTGAGCTCCAAGATGTTGATGGGCAACTGCTTCTCTGGCTTTGCCCAAGTACCTTGGCGAGTGCAACCATCCAAAATTGCTCCCCAGCCCGTCAGGCTGGCGTCTGTGGTCACTATCTTCCAAGCCACTGGGCTGAAAGACTTCCCCTTCAGTAGATTCTGAGGGTCTAACCACCAACACAGACTTTGTCGGACTCTTGATAAGAGCGGCAACGGGATATCCAAGGCCTGTGGCCTTCTGCTCCATGCTGACAGGATGGCTGCCTGTAGGATGCGAGTGTGGCTCTGGGCGTATGGTACCGCCTCGAACGTGGCCACCATCTTGCCTAGTAACCTCATACATAGGCGAATAGTCGGTTCTTTCTTGCTTAGAACCAGTAGGATTAATTCCTTGATGGCTTTTACCTTCCTCAGAGGTAGGAACACTCCTTGTTGTTCTGTGTCTAATCTCATGCCGAGATATTCCAACTGCCTTGTGGGCTGGAAAGCTGACTTTTCTCGATTTAGGACCCAGCCGAACCTCTCGAGGTATTGGACCGTGAGGGCCACTGCTCGCTCCAAGCCGGGAGACGAGTGGTCTATGACTAGGAGGTCGTCCAGGTATGCTAGGATCGTGACCCCTTGGATCCTTAGCTTGGCTAGGATCGGAGCTAGGACCTTCGTGAACACCCGGGGGGCCGTAGCCAACCCGAAGGGAAGCGCCACGAATTGGAAGTGACGCGAAGCCACCATGAAGCGTAGATATCTTTGATGTGGCTGATAAATTGGAACATGAAGGTAGGCATCCTTTATGTCTATGGACGCCATGAAGTCGTCCTTCTGGAGTGTGGCAGCTGCTGACCGCACGGATTCCATCCGAAATGAGCGGATCTTTAGATATGCATTTACCATCTTTAGGTCCAAAATTGGCCTGACATCTCCATTGGGGATGATGAATAAATTGGAGTAGAAACCCAGCCCCTGTTCCAGGACTGGCCGGAATCCGAGGCGGATCGTTTGGAATCCTCGACTCCTGGAAATGAGGAGGAGGAAACCTTAGGAAATCTAATTTGTAGCCTGTGGCCACGGAAGACCGTACCCACTCGTCGGGAATGCTGGCTTCCCAAATCTCTGAAAAGAGTCGCAGCCTTCCCCCCACCTTCGTGGGTGGGGGCGCCCCTTCATAAGGTTGGCTTGGGGGCTGGTTTTGCTGGTTTGCGAAACCACTGCCTTTTGCCTCTAACAGCCTGTCCTTGTGATTTGCTGTTGAAGCCGAAGTTTGCTTTTGCAGGAGGCCGTCGATACTGCTTGGCATTAGAGGGCCCCTGCCCAGGGGAATACTGTCGTTTAAACGCAGGCCCCTGAACCTTCTTCTTAGTTGGCAAGAGAGTACTCTTGCCGTTTGAAATGGTCTGAATGTATTTATCTAGGTCTTCTCCGAAGAGTCGTCCTCCATGGAAGGGGAACCCTACCAGGAGCTTCTTGCATGGGGGCTCAGCCTCCCAGCTTTTTAACCATAAGAGTCTTCTCATATGGATAAGGGATAACGATAAACGTGACGCTTGCTGGATAGAATCCTTGATTGCGTCTACCGTAAAACATATGGCCTTAGGGACATCCGAAAATTCTTCTGCCTGCTGGGCAGGAATAAGTTTAAGCATCTGCTTAAATTGATCCGATAATGCTTGAGCGACCCCAATCGCAGCCACAGCTGGCTGTACTACTGCCCTGCAGTAGTGAAGGAGTTCTTAAGTAGTGCTTCCAAGCGCTTATCAACTGGATCCTTGAACACCTGTATGTTTTCTACAGGGCATGTTAACGATTTGTTAACACATGAGATGGCTGCGTCCACTGCAGGAGTAGCCCATCTTTTGGAAAATTTTTCTTCCATAGGATATAGGACAGAGAACTTCTTAGGTGGTAAGAAGATCTTATCTGGCTTGTTCCAATCTTGGAACAAAACTCCCTCTAATAGAGGATGGATCGGAAACACAGCATTGCTTTGAGGCGCCCTCAGTGAGCCCAAAGCTGAAACCGTCGATACCTGGAGATCTGGTACTGGCAAGTTGAATGCCTTATGGACCAAGTCCGACAATCCTTGAATCCACCAGCTCTCCCTCAGGGAGACTGCCCCAGACTCCTCTGTATCCGGATCTTCGATCCCTGAACCTACTTGGTCCTTGTCCAAGAGGTCGTCCAATTCCCCTGAGGAAAGGACCTCCTCTTCTGAGGGTCCGCGCTCGGGCGACGGAGATCTATTCCGCTTACTGCCCCGCATAGCTGCGGCTATCATTTTACCCATGCTTTTCTGCATCTCTTTTAAAGAGGTGAGTAATACCTCCTCCGTGACCATCTTAGGGTTGGACTGACCCGTGTCAGCTCCAGCCCCAGATCCCGATGGCCCCAAGGCTCCCTGTGGGGAAAGCAGCGGCATAGCATTGTCCGAGACCTCAGACTCTCTGGGGGAATCCCCACCTCTTGTACCCTTGTTTTTTGATGCCATGGTACAATACCGAGGTACACCTGCTACTTATTGGTACCTGGGACTTATAAATAGTTAAATGCCCAAACACCTGTTTGGGGGATAAAAAATGCTTCCTCTCCCCTAGATGACACTTTTTTTTTTTTTTTTTTCAAAAAAAAAATCTTTTTTTTTTTTTTTTTTTTTTTTCAAATCTAGGAAAGAAAAAACATTCTGTCCCCCTGAGTAGTATTGCAAGAAAAACTATGAGATGGAAAAGAAACAGCCTATTCCTAGGCTTGAAAACAGTCTTTCTGAAGACTGCAATATTCTTTCTGGCCACTGTGTGTCCTCGGCGCCCCGTGCTTGCCGTTCTGGTCTTTCCTCCTCAGTTCCAAAGTATTGAATGAGCTATATGGAACAAACAAGGAAGGGCCGCCCCTTCCTTAAGCCACTGACCCGCCCTTCCCCCCCAGCAATCTCAAACAGGAAATGCCCCTCCCGACAGGGGGGGGGGTGGGGTTGGGAGGAAGGGACCTCTCTGCTCCAGCAAACTGCAGCCTGCAGCCTGGAACCATGAGGAGGCCGTGAGGAGGAAGACTGAATGGAGCATCGCCTGGAGGCTTGCAGGTAAGCACAGCTCTCTGACACACACATATACTTTTATATCACAGGCCCCACTCAATGCTTTTCCAACACTACAAGGGAGGTCACATCTTATGGGGAATAATACATATAGAGCCATCCTATCTTTATGATATGTGACTAGTTTGCCAGATGCAGTGCATAACTTTAGGCATGTCCCCTGTGACCCCCCAGAAAAAACCTGCTAAGAACCAAGTTCCGCAAGTTTTTCCCCTCACTTACCTGCTCCATGCCGCAGGACTTTGCCAAGCAAGAGGCCCAATCTTCCCCCATCTCGGTGGGGATGTCTAGACCTTCAGGCCCTGGGTTCCTATGAAGGATCCACTGTCCTGGGCCCATATAGCACTCTGGCAACAGAAACATTAGGCACCCAAAGGTTTCTAAGTTCTGGGCCCAGGGTCCAGCTCTCTAAAAAGAAAAGCATTATGGGCTATACCCCAAGGGTTTGGGGTCCGGTTACTGACCACTTTAGCGCTGAGGCTTTTTTGGACAGAACCGGTTAGCTCACCTAATCCCAAGGATGTGGAGGCAAGCTAAACCATGACTAACACCTAAGACACTGGCGGAAAAACTGAGGTACTCCTCCTATGGGAGGGGGTTATATAGGGAGGGGCATTTCCTGTTTGAGATTGCCAGTGTCTACACCTGAAGGTACTCCATATAACCCATATAGTAATGAATGCCGCTCTGTGTCCCGTGATGTACGATAAAGAAAATATTTTATTTTTTTTCAAAATTGTCGCTCTATTTTTGTTTATAGCGCAAAAAATAAAAACCGCAGAGGTGATCAAATACCACCAAAAGAAAGCTCTATTTGTGGGGAAAAAAGGACGTTAATTTTGTTTGGGAGCCACGTCGCACGACCGCGCAATTGTCAGTTAAAGCGACGCAGTGCCGAATCGCAAAAAGTCCTCTGGTCAGGAAGGGGTTTAAGTGCCCAGTAAGGAAGTGGTTAAGCATTGATTGCATATAAACAGTCAACTCATTTCATGGTGCTAATCAATAAAGCACATTCCCTCATGTAAAAAATCCTCTTGCGACCGCTGCCGGATTTCTGTCTGATGGTTGTACACACCATCAGACAGAAATCCACGCGTAAACAATACGTGGGGCGTGGCCGCGCCGCCGCCGCGACGATGACGCGGCGACGTGGGCGGCCCTGGAAGTTCAAAGCATCCACGCATGCGTCGAATCAGTACGACGCATGCGAGGGATGGCGGTCGGTCGGACGTGTCCGGTGAGTCTGTACAGACGACCGAATACGTCCCACGGACAGGTTTCCAGCGGACAGATTTCTTAGCATGCTAAGAAATTTTTATCCGCTGGAAACTGTCCGATCCGCGGGACATACCACAAAAGAATGTAGTCCTCTGTAAAGTATTTTCGAGCCAAATAATTTTACATGCTTGACTAAGGGGCTGCAAGAAAGAGAATGGCTCCTTCCTGTAAAAATAGTATAATCTACAACTCATTAAAACAAAAGTGACACCTAGATATGGGTACTTACATGGATTTCTTTCTCAAAATCTGCAGGAAGAGTCTTGACAAAATTGTCCGGGAACACGCCTCTTCTGCCATTTATCTCTCCTTCCCACCAACCTGCATCCACACAATCCTAGAAAAAACAGAAACAGTACCTCTAATTTCTTTTTCCAGTATATACAATACACTGGGGCTGATTTACTCAAACTGGAAAGTGCAAAATCTGGTGCAGCTCTGCATAGAAACCAATCAGCTTCCATTTTTTTTTTAGTAAATATACCCCATTGTATGGCTACATTATTTAAAAGATAATTTGCTTTAGGAAGAACATGTGCCAAACTGTAGTTCTTCTGATCTCTGGGCTCCACATTGTTTTTAATTACAGGCATTCGATCAAACTAGAGCAGTGGTGTCCAAACTGCGACCTGGGAGCCAGATTGCATGCCTTTATCCGGCCCTTGGGGCACTATTCCTTCTACTGGTACAAGACACTATTCATCTCACTAACACCAACTTTGGGGCACCATTCTTCTTACTGACACCAATGATGGGGTACTATTCTGTCTACTGACACCAATGTTGGGGCACTATTCCTCCCACTTTTACCAATATTGGGGTACTATTCCTCCTACTGACACCAATCTGGCCCCCCTACAGTCTAAAGGACACTAAACTGGCCCTTTGTTTAAAAAGTTTGGAGACCCCTGAACTAGAGTGTTTAGGCACAACAAAAACATCAGTGGGAAGAAATTGAGATCAGTGTTCGTCAGTAATGGAAGTGCCTATATATTTTAACAAGTGGCATGGTGAAAGAACTGGGGGGTAACTGTAGTTTTGGCAATTAGATGAATAACAGGCTCCACCTGAGCGAGACTCAATATTCTACCCGCCGACTTCTATGTCACTATAGGACACAGCAGTGATGTTGGGGTCAATGGGAAGAAAAATTGAGCTCAGAGGAAAACCAGGAGGTAGTCACTGAGGCCCCGTACACACGTCCGAGAAACTCGACGGGCAAAACACATCGTTTTGCTCGTCGAGTTCCTTGTGAAGCAACCGAGGATCTCGGGGAGCCGAAATTTCCCATTAAACAACGAGGAAATAGAGAACATGTTCTCTATTTGGCCCGACGAGATCCTCGTCCGCTTCCTCGGCCAAAAGTGTACACACGACCGGGTTTCTCGGCAGAATACAGCTCCGATCGAGTTTCTGGCTGAATTCTGCCGAGAAACTCGGTCGTGTGTACTGGGGGCTCACAGGAGTGATGGTTTTTGAAGAGACCCTGTGAGATAATATCACTTCATTAGAGCAGTGTTTAATGGCATGGGTAGCAGGAGAGGCAAAACAAAATCTCCTTTTTGCACTTTCAGTTAAAGGGGTTGTAAAGACAAAAATATTTTCCTCTTAAATTAAAGTCTGACAGTAGCTGATAAAGTAAAAAATAATGTTTTGCATTATAACTAGTTTGATACCTGTTAAAATCGAGCTGTTTTATTCACCTCCAGCACTCCTGAATCATTATTCTCACTGACTTCCTGGTTTGCGGTGCGCATTCATTCTTGCTACATCACGGCCTAATGGGAACTACAGTTCCCATTAGGCTTAGCCTCCATGCCTGTGAGGGATAAGAGAGCATCTTCACGCAGGGCTGTAGTCATAGGGAGGGGGTGAGCACATTCTGCTTTCCACCATGCAAAACAGCCCAGATGCTGGTGGAAAGCAAGAAGAGGAGTGACAGGAAATGGCATTTTCAATCCTGGATTACTGTATTTTGGAGGTCAAAAGGAAAAACGAGGTAAGTGATATTTAAATGCTCTAGCTTACAGCAATCAATTGATCTAATAAAAAACAAACCTTTAGTGTTCCTTTAAGCAACAGAGTCACTTTAGGGCCCTTACCAAAGGTAAGGTTTAATTTAATTTGCAAGTTTAATTTAAGATAATCAGGGGGAAACAGCCAGCTACCCTATAGAATATTAAAGGGGTTGTAAAGGTTATTTTTTAATTTCTAAATAGGTTCCTATAAGCTAGTGCATTGTTGGTTCACTTACCTTTTCCTTTGATTTCCCTTCTAAATGTTTTTTTTTCTTTGTCTGAATTTTTCACTTCCTGTTTCTCCTCAGTAAGCTTGCCCCCATCGTCCGAGCCTCTCTGACTGGGGGTTAGTCAGCATGCTCGCCCCCTCCCTTGGGACTACATCCCTGTGTTCATAGCATCTCCCCGCAGGGATGTAGTCCCAAGGAAGGGGGCGAGCACGCTGACTAACCCCCAGCTAGAACGACTCGGACGATGGGGGCAAGCTTACAGAGGAGAAACAGGAAGTGAGAAATTTAGACAAAGAAAAAAAACATTTAGAAGGGAAATCGAAGGAAAAGGTAAGTGAACCAACAATGCACTAGCTTAAAGGGGTTGTAAAGACAAAAATATTTTCCTCTTAAATTAAAGTCTGACGGTAGCTGATAAAGTAAAAAGTAATGTTTTGCATTATAACTAGTTTGATACCTGTTGAAATCGAGCTGTTTTATTCACCTCCGTCACTCCTGAATCATTAATCTCACTGACTTCCTGGTTTGCGGTGCGCATTCATTCTTGCTACATCACGGCATCAGGAACTACAGTTCCCATTAGGCTAGGCTTAGCGTCCATGCCTGTGAGGGATAAGAGAGCATCTTCATGCAGGGCTGTAGTCATAGGGAGGGGGTGAGCACATTCTGCTTTCCACCATGCAAAACGGCTCAGATGCTGGTGGAAAGCAAGAAGAGGAGTGACAGGAAATGGCATTTTCAAACCTGGATTACTGTATTTTGGAGGTCAAAAGGAAAAACTAGGTAAGTGATATTTAAATGCTCTAGCTTACAGCAATCAATTGATCTAATAAAAAACGAACCTTTAGTGTTCCTTTAAAGGAACCTATTTAGAAAATAAAAACAAACCTATACAACCCCTTTAACTACCAGCAAATTTGACCATAGTTGGAGAAAACTGTCCACGATGCTAGGTGCTTATAATGTGCAAGATTGCAAGTGAGGCCCCGTACACACGACTGAGTTTCTCGGCAGAATTCAGCCAGAAACTCGATCGGAGCTGTATTCTGCCGAGAAACCCGGCCGTGTGTACACTTTCGGCCGAGGAAACCGACGAGAATCTCGTCGTGCCAAATAGAGAACATGTTCTCTATTTCCTCGTCAATCAATGAGGAAATTTGGCTCGCCGAGATCCTCGGCGGCTTCACAAGAAACTCAACGAGCAAAACGATGTGTTTTGCTCGTTGAGTTTCTCGGCCGTGTGTACGGGGCCTCAATGGATTCCTCACTACCGACATCTACTGATTCTCATACTGATCCTTCCTTAAAAGCAATTCCAGGTGACAAGTGCAAACTATCGGTGAACTTCAAATGCTGTCCATTAGAAAACTGCTAGTGTGCTAAAGACAGATGTGATCAGACCTCAATCAAGTTGCTATTGCTGGTAGGGAGACACATAAAGTAATCTTTGGGGCTGAAGCCTCGTACACACGACCGAGGAACTCGACCGGCGAAACACATCGTTTTCCTCGTCAAGTTCCTTGTCAGGCTGTCGAGGAACTCGACAAGGCAAGTTTCTCCATTCCCGTCGAGGAAATAGAGAACTTGCTCTCTTTTTGGCTCGTCGAGTTTCTCCACAGTTTCCTCGACGAAAATGTACACACGACCGGTTTCCTCGGCAAAAAAATATCTCCCAGCAAGTTTCTTGCTGGTTTTTGCCAAGAAAATTGGTCGTGTGTACGAGGCCTGAGTCATAAAAGGGGAAAGAAGCAAAATGAAAAGTGGTGGTGTTGTCCAAAGAGGCCAATATATATATATTTAATTGTCCTTAACCACTTGCCGACTGCGCACTGCCGAAATACGTCCACAAGGTGGCTCTCCTAGGCGAGAGCACGTAATATGACGTCCTGTCTATTACCCGCCACTCGCCCCGACTCCCGTGCGCGTACCCGGCGGGCGCGATCGCCGCCGGGCACACGCGATCGCTCGGTACAGAGCGGGGAACGGGAGCTGTGTGTGTAAAAACACAGCTCTCGTTCCTGTCAGCAGGGGAAATGCTGATCTTCGGTTCATACAATGTATGAACCGAGGATCAGTGTTTCCCCTAGTGAGGCCACCCCCCCCCCCCACAGTAAGAACACACCCAGGCATACTTAACCCCTTCCCCGCCCCCTAGTGTTAACCCCTTCACTGCCAGTGGCATTTTTATAGTAATCCAATGCATTTTTATAGCACTGATCGCTATAAAAATGCCAATGGTCCCAAAAATGTCCGAAGTGTCCGCCATAATGTCGCAATACCGAAAAAAAATCGCTGATCGCCGCCATTACTAGTAAAAAAAAATATTAATAAAAATGCCATAAAAATACCCCCTATTTTGTAAACGCTATAACTTTTGCGCAAACCAATCAATAAACGCTTATTGCGATTTTTTTTTACGAAAAATATGTAGAAGAATACGTATCGGCCTAAACTGAGGAAAAAAAATGTTTTTTTTATATATTTTTGGGGGATATTTATTACAGCAAAAAGTAAAAAATATTCATTTTTTTCAAAATTGTCGTTCTATTTTTGTTTATAGCGCAAAAAATAAAAAACGCAGAGGTGATCAAATACCACCAAAAGAAAGCTCTATTTGTGGGAAAAAAAGGACGCCAATTTTGTTTGGGAGCCACGTCGCACGACCGCGCAATTGTCTGTTAAAGCGACGCAGTCCCGAATCGCAAAAAGTACTCTGGTCTTTGGGCAGCAATATGGTCCGGGGGGTAAGTGGTTAACCACTTGCCGACCGCACACTGTACATTTACTGCGACAGTGCATGCCAGATGCGCAGAATCACACACGCATTATATATACATACACACACACATGTGATTCTGCATTTCCTGGTAGGGGGCACACGCCCGCCCGCCTGGCTCTGCTGTGATTTGGCACAGCACATGCCGATCACCAGGTCCCAGCCAGTGATTGACCATTGGAACCCGGCGATTAGCTCGGAGCTTCACAGAACACAGCTCTGTGAGTGTAAACAGCACAGAGCTATGTTCAGTAACAGGGGATCTAGTTGGGTTCTAGTTGGGGAATGAAAATAACTAGATCCCCAGTAAAAGTAGCACATTTTACACACAAACACCTGTTAACCCCTTCCTGTCCCGTGTCAATTGTACAGTGACAGTGCATATTATTATCACTGATCACTGTAATAATGTCACTGGTGATGTCAGTGGCAGTTAGTGTCAGATTGCCAGATGTCCCGCTATAAGTCACTGATCACTGCCATTACTAGTATATATATATATATATATATATATATATATATATATATATTATATATATTATATATATAAAAATATATAAAACATTCCAGTAGATATCTCATAGTTTGTAGACGCTATAACTTTCACGCAAACCAATAAATATACACTTACTGGGATTTGTTTTAACCAAAGACATGTAGCAGAATACATTTTGGCCAAAATGTATCAGGAAATTAGATTTGTTTATGGGATATCTTTATAGCAGAAAGTAAAATATATATATATATATATATATATTTTTTTTTAAATGGTCTGTTTTTTCATTGATATAATAAAAAATAAAAGGTGATTAAAAGCCACCAAAAGAAAGCTCTATTTGTGTGAAGATAAAAAATAATACAACTTTCGTTTGGGTACAGCATTGCATGACCGCGCAATTATCAGTTAAAAGTAACGCGGTGCCGCATAGCAAAAAATGGCATGGTCATGAAGGGCATAAAACCTTCCGGAACGGAAGTGGTTAAAATCTAAAGTAAACCTGATAAGCTGCTATTATAAACAGCTTCATATTGTTCTTATATTCTTTCCTTCACATTTTATGAACCAGTCCAAAAACTTACAATGCAAGAAGCCCCACCTCCACCAAATCCTTTTTTTGTTCAATCAACTTTATTCCACTTTGCTCTTCCTCCTCTGAGCCCAAAAGGGGCTTTATCAGAGAGTTTTATGATTAAACCCCTCTTGTGGTTGAAACATGTCAGTGCACGGTCTGGCAGGAAGCATCACGTGGAATAATCACTATACAATAGAATAAAGCGGACTGAACAAATAAGGATTTGATTGGTGTGGCTAAGTTTGGGTTTCTGGGAGAGGATGGAATGCAAAGTCAGAGCACCAGCAGCCAACCACTCATCCACGTCTTTATGGACCTTGCTTTGTCCAAATCATTTGGTAGAGGGGGGATTATGGTGTAAGTTTTTTTTTTTCAGGGGTTGGGCTTGGCCCCTTAGTTAAAGGGTGAAGGCGTCAGCACGCCGAGACATTTTGGACAATTTCATGCTCCCAACTTTTTGGGAACAGTTTGGAGATGGCTCTTCCTGTTCCAACATGACTGCGCACCAGTGAACAAAGCAAGGTCCATAAAGACATGGATGAGCGAGTTTGGGGTGGAGGAACTTGACTGGCTTGCACAGAGTCCTGACCTCAACCCAATAGAACACCTTTGGGATCAATTAAAGCAGAGACTGCGAGCCAGGCCTTCTCATCCACATTAGTGTCTGACCTCACAAATGCCTTTCTGGAAGAAAGGTCAAACAATCCCATAGACACACTTCTAAACCTTGTGGACAGCCTTCCCAGAAGAGTTGAAGCTGTTATAGCTGCAAAGGGTGGGTCAACTCAATATTGACTAAGACTGGGATGCCATTAAAGTTCACGTGCGTGTAGCGGCAGGCGTCCCAATATTTTTGGCAATATAGTGTATATGGGTCCCATGACTGCTAGACAAAAAAATAGGCCAAGGTAGACAGATAATAAAAATGTTGCAGTCAGAATTTTTTTTAACTGTATTTGGCTAATTTGAATGTAAATAATTTTTTTAGTTCATGAAAGTTTCTAAAGTATCCTTTTTTACCATTGCTAACAAAAACTTTATTTTACAAAAAAAGGGGTAGATCCACGTACATCAGCGCATTAATCTAAGATACACTACGCCGCCGTAACTTATTTTTTTCGAATCCTCAAAGAATTTGCGCCGTAAGTTACGGCGGCGTAGTGTATCTCTGGCGGCGTAATGGTGCGTCATTCAAATCTCTGTGATGGGGGCGTGTTTTATGTAAAGACATTGTGACCCGACGTAAACACGTTTTTTTTAAACTGCGCATGCTTACGACGGTGACGTCATTCTACGCAAATTCCTATTCGCGAACAACTTACGCAAACGACGTAAACAATTCAAAATTGGACGGGGGAACGACGGCCATACTTAACATTGAGTACGCCACCATATAGCAGGTTAAACTATACGCCGGAAAAAGCGGAACGCAAACGACGTAAAAAAAATGCGCCGGCCGGACGTACGTTCGTGGATCGCCGTAACTAGCTAATTTGCATACTCGACGCAGAATTCGACGAAAATGGCACCTAGCGGCCGGCAGAAAAAATGCACCTAAGACCCGATGGCGTACTAAGACGTACGCCTTTCGGATCGACCCGAGATGCAGTCGTATCTTTGTTTTGTAGATACAAAACAAAGATACGACGCGGGAATTTTAAAATTACACGGCGTATCAATAGATACGCCGGCGTAATTCTTTTGTGGATCTGGCCCTAAATATTTAATACAGGGTACTCCCATGACAAGGCTTTAGATAGCATATAGCTTTTGAAAACATAGAGCATAGAAGGAACGGTTAGCCTTTAGGTTCACTCTATCCTTCCGATCTTTTTTAAAACATGTCATACTTACCGCCACTGTGCAGTTCGTTTTGCCCCGAACGTCCTCTTCTGGACTCCTCCCCGCAAGAGCTAACCCCCTCTTGGAAGCCCTCTCCTCGCCCCCCATCACGCCACGTCATTGATTTAATTGACAGCAGCGGGAGCCAATGAAGAGCCGACTAGAGCTCTGTGAAAGCAGTGCAGGATGCGCCCAAGGAGAGTCGGGTCTCAGGTAAGTAAAACAGGGGCTGAGGGAGGGGGGGCGTTGACTGCAAGGTGTTTTTTCACCTTAAAAAACACAAAGCTTTACAACCCCTTTAAATGGATGGAGTCCTCTCAACATAGCAGGCAGTGGAAAGGAGTCAAGGATCATGGATCTGACTCATTAGTTTATGCTTGAGCTATTTAGATCTGTAAAAAAGACATATTTCAGCAAAGCGGGTAAAACCACCCCGGAGTTTCACTTTCTATGCAATATTTCATATTTACCTGACTAAAGAAAATAAAAAAATAAATGTTTTTTTTTTTTTTTTTTTTCTGACTATAATAAAGAAAACATAATTTAAAATCCCCTTACAATGTTAGTAATTTAGTACAGCAGTAAGCGGTTATTTCTCTTACTGATGATGCATAACACACTATTCCAAATGCTACGTGTTTTCACTTCTTTTATTTCGCTTTTAAACCTTAAACCATTTCTAAACCTATCTATTTTAGAGCTTACATAGTGCTTACTTAGTTTTTTTTTTTGCATCTGAGTGATGCTATAATGTCTCAGCTGGTTTGCAGTATAGCACAATGGCAAACTTGAAAGAAAATTACATCCAATTAGCCTTAATTAGCATTAAGAATGTGTTCTCTTCCATCCACAATTTTGCCACTGTTGCAGTCTTATGATCTTCAGTTTAGTGAAAACATTTACATACGGCTCTTGGGAGTGGGCCACTCGTAAATGATGTATCTTGATGTATAAGCAACAGTATAGCAAGATAAACCACACAATCCGTGATAATGCAAAGCACTATTCAGAAAAAAGGGCTTTCTTTTTAAATTTGTACGTTTTGTTTTCAGGTGTGCTTAGATTGTAAAAAGTTTTGATGTAAAGAGAGACTAATGCACCGTACACACGATCTGAAAATTGGATGACAGATCGTCCGTTTTTCTTGCATTCTAGTCGTATATCGTACCTGAAAAGTTTACCAAAGTTACGAAAATTCTCGTACGACAGAATAAAAAAAATCGGAAGTGATGTCATATGTAGTAGTGTATACAAAACGCCGCGATTGTGAATGCAGCTTACCCCCAGGTCCACATCTCCTATGCCGAACGCCGAAAGCCGCCTGAAAAAAAGGTCCGGGACTTGTTTTCAGGCGGCAGGCGTACGGCGTTCGGCGTGGAGATGTGAACCATCTCCATAGAGGACAATGTAAAATCATCCCTCCAGCGTCTGAGGGGCTGCTGCGGCGTCGTGCTTCAGGCGTATATACGCCTAGGTGTGAACAGAGCCTAAGCTGCATTCACACCTGAGCGTTTTGTCGCCTGAAGCGCGACGCTCAAAAACGCTAGAGGGGAAAAAATACATTATTCCCTATGGAGATGGTTCACATCTCCACTCCAATACGCCTGACGCCGAACGCCTGAAGCTCAAACAAGTTCTGGACCCTTTTTTGTCGCGCATATGGGGCGGTTTGGTCGTTTTTGAGCGTTTCCATTTCCCATAGAAAGTAATGGAAACGCTCGATTCAAGCGAATAGCGCGACAACGAGCGTTTGCTACGGGCGTTTCGTCGCTTTAATTAATAGAACATTTCACCCAGGCAGAAGATTAAAAAAATCTACCAACATAGCAACAAGTGATGAAAAGATGATCATTTTTCCTAATGGCTAAAATAAAAAAACGTCGAAGTACAAAAACGTTGGACAACGCTGTATGCAAACGCGCAAATAAGCATGAATAAGCGCAACAAAACGCTGAAAAAGAACGACCGGCGCTCAGGTGTGAATGCAGCCTTAGGCCGCGTACACACGACCAGTCCATCCGATGAGAATGGTCCGACGGACCGTTTTCATCGGTTCACCGCTGAAGCAGACACACCATCAGTTCAAAAACCGATCGGGTCAGAACGCGGTGACGTAAAACACACAACATTCTGAAAAAAAACGAAGTTCAAGGCTTCCAAGCATGCGTCGACTTGATTCTGAGCATGTGCGGGTTTTGAACCGATGCTTTTGTGTACTAACCATCGGTTTTGACCGATGGTCAGCCGTCCATCGGTTCGACTTTAAAGCAAGTTCTCAAATTTTTGTCCGAAGGAAAACAGACCGATGGGCCATACACACGGTCGGTTTGGACCGATGAAACTGAACTTCAGTCCGTTTTCATTGGTTTGGACCGGTCGTGTGTACGCGGCCTAATGCCCCATACACATGATCGGAAATTCCGACAGCAAAAGTCCGATTTTGAACAGAAATTCCGACCCTGTGTATGCTCCATCGGACTTTTGCTGTCGGAATTTCCGCCAACAAAAGATTGAGAGCTAGAAAGAATCATGTGGTCCAAGGCACCATGGGTAATTGGTCTCCATCCCAAATTTGAACAGAAAAAGGAGAGCGATTGAAAGCTGGTTCTCAAAATTTCAGACGGAAAAAATTCCTATCGTCTGTAGCAATTCCGACACGCAAAATTCTCGACGCATGCTCGGAAACAATTTGACGCATGCTCGGGAGCATTGAATTTAATTTTCTCGGCTCGTCATAGTGTTGTACGTCACCACGTTCTTGATGGTCGAAAGTTCAGAGAACTTTTGTGTGACTGTGTGTATGCAAGCCAAGCGTGAGCGGAATTTCGTCGGAAAAAACGTCCAAGGTTTTTCCAAAGGAAATCCGATCGTGTGTACGTGGCATTAGAGGATTTAAAATATACCTAAACTCCAACCGTCATCTTCTCCCATTTGCTCCCTTTTTAGTCTGTTAAATACATAGGCCCGGATTCACAAAGAACGTACGCCGACGTATCTCGAGATACGCCGCGTAAGTGTAACTATGTGCCGTCGTATCTGTGCGCCGTGCCCACAATCTGAGATACGCCTGAAAATAGGCTTCCTACGACCGACGTAACTTGCCTACGCCGTCGTAACGTGGGTGCATATTTACGCTGGGCGCATTTGCGCTCCCATTGATTTTCTATGCACATATGCAAATGAGGGAGATACGCCGATTCACAAACGTAGTTGCGCCTGGCGCATCATATACGCGGTTTGCGTAAGTCGTACGTCTGGCGTAAAGTTATTCCCCATATAGGAGGCGCAACTCATGCAAAGGTAAGGACCAGGGACCGTCGTATCTTTTGTCGTTTACGTTGTACGTGAATATGACTAGGCGTAGGTTACGTTCACGTCGTAGGCAGTGATTTGACGTATCTTAGGCAGTTGTTTCGACGTGATTCTGAGCATGCGCACTGGGATGCGGCCACGGGACGGTCCATGCGCCGTTCGTTTTATGTACTTCTATGACGCTTGGCCCATCATTTGCATGGGGTCACGCCTCATTAGCATGGCTCACGCCCACTTCCACCTACGCCGGCTTACGCCGAGGGGAACCCAGTGCAGTTTGGGAGACAAGTGCTTTGTGAATTCGGTGCTTGCCTCTCTGCGCTACGTCGGCGTAGTGTATGTTAGATACGCTACGCCCGCCTAAATATGCGCCGAAGTCTGTGAATCCGGGCCATATACCGTTGAAAGTGTTTTGTTATATCTTTTTGATAAGTGAAAACAAAACCTGCTGATATTAAGAAAAATCCAGAACGGTCCTATGTTCTTTGCTCCCTGCTTGTAATATATTAGGAGTCTCCCATTATGTTGTGAGGATAAGGATAGGGTAGGTGTTCTGTAGTTCAGCAAAAGACAACTGGGCAGGGCTGACACTATTTCTTGACACAATTTGTTGTCAGCCCACAACAGAAAATCAGGAGCTTAGTGCATTTCTGCCAGCATCAACAGGTAGTTTTCAGTACTTGAAGAGGCATTGGATAAAGCAAGGGGAACCAGGCATGTACTGAATTGCAGAGATGTATTGCATGTTTTTTTTTTATTATTATTATTATTTGGCCCTGACAAGCACTTTAACTCTCTATCACTGAGACATTTAAAAAACAGGCTGGACAAAGGGATTCAATCAATTCTTATTAAATCAACCTTGCCCTCCTGCTTTTACACTCCCTTGTCATGTAGACACCCATAATGCCAGACAAGACAAAAGAACCTAATCAAATTGAATACATCAGCCCTCATTCATGTCTATGTGACCCTCTGATCTAACTTGACACTGTAGGGCAGAAAAGTGTTTATAAATGCCCAGCTGAGACCCAGCAAAATAAGACTTTAAACAGCCTTACTACCACAGATCTGCAATGACAATCCGTGAATATCTTCTGAAGCTAAAGTCTTGCTGAAACCCCTGTTTGCTTTCAAAGATGTCAACTCTGGCAAGAACCTAGCATAGTGATTAAGTAGCATTGCACAAAAAAGAGGGCATGTTTAACCACTTGAGTCGTCGTATCTTGGCGCCTAAATCAAAGAATCAGATTCGCCAGAATTTTGCTAAGATACGACCAGCGTAAGTCGCCTACGCCGTCGCATCTTAACTGCATATTTACGCTGGCCGCTACGGGGCGTGTACGCTGATTTACGCCTAGAAATATGTAAATCAGCTAGATACGCCAATTCACGAACGTACGCCCGGCCGACGCAGTACAGATACGCCGTTTACGTAAGGCTTTTCCCGGTGTAAAGTTACCACTGCTATATGAGGCGTAGATGAGGCGTACCAATGTTAAGTATGGACGTCGTTCCTGCGTCGAATTTTGAAAATGCTACGTCGTTTGCGTAAGTCGTTCGCGAATAGGGCTGGATGTCATTTACGTTCACGTCGAAAGCATTGGCTTCTTGCGGGTTAATTTGGAGCATGCGCACTGGGATACTTTCAAGGACGGCGCATGCGCCGTTCGTAAAAAGCGTCATTTACGTGGGGTCACATTAAATTTACATAACACACGCCCACATCGGCTTACGCCGGCCTATTTACGCTACGCCGCCGCAACTTTGGCTTGAGAATACGGCACTTGCCTGTCAAAGTTGCGGAGGCGCAACGTAAATAGGATACGTTACGCCCGCACAAAGATACACGCTTCTACGTGAATCCGGGCCTGTTTGTTTATTTTTTACTATATAATGGAAAAGTTACTAATAATTAAAAAAAAAAAAAAAAAATGGTATTCCTTGCTTTCTGTTATAAAACATATTGTAAAAATACCAAGACCACAACAATACCCCAAAAGTACCTTTATTGAAGGTAGACAAGGTGATCTATTTTTTTGTCACACTTTTTTTGAAATGAAGAAATTGCCAAGCTGAATGTATCAGCAGACTCCAGAATATGGCACAAACAATAACAATAAAAGGTTATTTCCTATAGTAAAGCCAATATGGGTCCTTGCACATGGGGAGGTGGTCCCATTCAACGTAAATATGCAGGCGTCATCCCAGGTGCAGTGTACAGCCTCCCATAGACATGAATTCTGATTATAGTCAGCTAAAGGCATGTTACAGGGATCACATATAAAGTATATTTAAACCCAATCACTAAAACCTTTTAAGCTTTAACCCCTTTATGACAGATGGTAAAAAAAAACAAAAAAAAAACTTAATGTTTTGCAACTTTGGTATGCGTTAGTAAAGTCGGCCATAGACAGTTCGAAACCTCCCGAGATTCAAACCATGTATGGGTAAGCTGAATGTACCCAAGTTGTTTGATCAATCAACTTGGGTACAAGCAGCTTGCCGGATTTTGTATGTGGCTATTACTAGTGGCTGTTATGGCCGCTAGCAATATTCACTGTATTCTCCCGGTGTGGATGGCTTTCTCTGCCCCGCAGGGAGAACACAATGGCTCAGTGGGTGGGATTCCCCGTCAACACTGTCTGTGTTTATGGGGGAATCAATCGTTTTGTTTTTTTCCTGCAACCCATGGTTTCAGGAAATAAAATCACTTCATCTATGGCAGGCCCTAGGCCTCATTCACACTGGGCATACAATACTGTATGCCCATTCAGAGACGGGTTTACCAGTTTTAGGTAGAATAAAAGAATAAAATGCAAAATATACACTATTATTTCTTGCCCCTAGGTACAAGCCACAAATGTTATACACATATGTGGTATCGCCATGAATATCAGGAGTATGGGATTTTATTTTGGTGCTTTTTTAGGGGGTGGGTAATGATAAAGGCAAAAAATATACAGCCAATAGTTCGTTTTTGGGGGAGGCGCCAGTTTTCCTTTGATAATAAAAAAATAGGGTAATATCCAATAACATCTGCCACCGAATGAAGGCCCATTCATGCTGAACAAAATAAGGCATAATTCACTTGGATACACTTTGCATCAAGTAGTTGCAAAGATATGTACCGCGTTAGGTCTTGTGAAGCAAGCACCCACCATACGCTTTGAACCGCAAGCACCCACCATGTATTCATGCAGCCGCTGTGTCCCAATAGACATCAATGGAACTACCTGCATGGGGATGCATGGAACACCGGTTACATCCCTGTGTGGGTAAACACGCCCCTTGCACAAGCGTACGATATTGTATGCCCAGTGGGAACAAGGCCTAACATTGTACATATATCATTGCATGTACTTGTTGCAAAGTGTATCCAGGTAAACTATACCTTGTTTATGTTCATAATGATTGGGCCTTCATTTGATAGAAAATGTTATTGGGTATCAAGCAATTTTTTTTATTATGAAAGGAAAACTGCCCCCCCAAAAAGTAACTGTTAGGCCTCGTACAGACGGGCAAACATGTACGATGAAAATGGTCCGCCGGATCGTTTTCAGCGTACATGCCCGCCCGGAGATTTCTGTATGATGGCTGTACACACCATCATACAGAAATCCGCGCGTACACGATACGCGGCGACGAGGCAGCGCCGTCGCCGCGAAGATGACGCGGCGACGTGCGCGGCCCTGGCAGTTTAATGCTTCCACGCATGCGTCAAAGTCATTCGACGCATGCGAGGGATGGCGGCCGCTCGGACATGTACGGTAAGTCTGTACAGACGACCGAACATGTCCGACGGACAGGATTCCAGCGGGCATGTTTCTAAACAAGTTTAGAAACATTTGCCCGCTCGAAAAAGGCCTGGCAGGCAAATGTACGCTGGAATCCTGTCCGCTCGGCTGTACAGACGACCAAACATGTCGTCTGCAAACATGTTCGGTCGTGTGTCCGGGGCCTTAGTTGTACATTTTTTTCCTTTATCATGAGCCCCCACTACAAACAAGCACCAAAATCATTCCCCTACTCCTGGCGATACCACATTTGTTTATAATATTTGTGGTTTGTACATTGTAGCTGTAGTAATGCCCTGTATACACGACCGGTTCGTCTGATGGACCATTTTCATCGGACGAACCAATCGTGTGTTGCCCCCATCAGTTATTTTCCCATCGGTGGAAAAAAATAGAACCTGTTTTAAAATTTTCGTATGGTTAAAAAACCGATAGAAAAAAAACGATTGTTTGTAGGGAAATCCATCGGTCAAAAATCGACGCAGAATCAAGTCGAAGCATGCCCCGAAGCATTGAACTTCATTTTTCTCAGCACGTCGTTGTGTTTTACGTCACCGCGTTGGACACGATCGGATTTTTAACCGATGGTGTGTAGGCAAGACTGATGAAAGTCAGCTTCATCAGATATCTGATGAAAAAATCCATTGGTCCGTTTTCATCAGACGAACCGATCGTGTGTACAGGGCATAAGGGGTAAGAAACAATAGTGCGCATTTTGCATTTTTCCTTTTCATAAGTACGCCACTTCCATACTCTTTCTGCCTGCTATTGATAGCAGCAGTAGAAAGATCAGGAGTCTCTATGTTATCTTCTGGGTTATGGTATATCAGAGCTTGGTACAGTGCCTTGAAAAAGTATTCATACCCCTTGAAATTTTTCCCATTTTGTCATGTGATAGACCAGGGATATGCAATTAGTGGACCTCCAGCTGTTGCAAAACTACAAGTCCCATCATGCCTCTGCCTCTGGGTATTATTCTTGTGGCTGTCAGGAGTCTTGCTATGCCTCATGGGACTTGTAGTTCTGCAACAGCTGGAGATCCGCTAATTGCATATCCCTGTGATAGACCAACACAAAGGGGCACTTAATTGTGAAGTGGAAGGAAAATGATAAATGGTTTTGATATTTTTTTACAAATACATATCTGAAAAGTGTGGCGTGCATTTATTTTCAGCTACCTTTACTCTGCTACCCCTAACTAAAATCTAGTGGAACCAATTGCCTTCAGAAGTCACCCAATTAGTTCATAAAGTAGATTAGAGGCCAAGTCAAAGTCCAGACCTAAATCCAATTGAGAATCTGTAGCAAGACTTAAAAATTGCTGTTCACATACGCTCTCCATCCTATCTAACAGATCTTGAGCTATTTTGCAAAGAAGAATGGGCAAAAAATTCTCTCTAGATGTGCAAAGCTGGTAGAGAAATACCCTAAAATACTTGTAGCTGTAATTGCAGCGAAAGGGGGTTCTACAAAGTATTGAGGGGGCTGAAAAGAAATGCATGCCACCCTTTTCAGATATTTATTTGTAAAAAAATTGAAAACCATTTATCATTTTACTTCCACTTCACAATTATGTGCCACTTTGTGTTCTATGCAAATTCCTATTCGCGAACGACTTACGCAAACGACGTAAAAAATTCAAAATTGTATGCGGGAACGACGACCATACTTAACATTGAGTACGCCACCATATAGCACCTTTAACTATACGCCGGAAAAAGCCGAACGAAAACGAAGTAAAAAAATGCGCTGGCCGGACGTACATTCATGGATCGCCGTAAATAGCTAATTTGCATACTTGACGGGGATTTCGACCGAAAACGCCACCTAGCGGCCTCCGAAAAATTGCATCTAAGATGCGACGGCGTACTAAGACGTACGCCTGTCGGATCGATCCCAGATGCCGTCGTATCTTGTTTTGTGGATTCAAAACAAAGATACGACGCAGGAAATTTAAAATTACGCCGGCGTATCAATAGATACGCCGGCGTAATCCTTTTGTGGATCTGCCCCTGTATTTTCTCCAATAGTTTAAGCTCAGTGCTGCCCTAATATTACTGGTCTCCTGTAAACTACAGTACAGATATGGACCTATCAGAGATCATGGGATTTTTAGTCACATTCAAGAAATCAGCTGTTTTTTTAACTGCCCAACATCTCACGTCATATTGGTTCTCATAGGGGAAATATTTCTGGCACAGATAATTTGTTTGCAGAGAACACAGAGATATATTTAATGTACACAGAATGTGATGACTGTCTATATGTTCTTGCCAAGAACTGCCCACATTTCTCACAATGTGGAATAAGCATACATTCCTGTCCCGGTCAAGCGGCATGATGCACAGTCTTGTAGTATGTGGCTTCTTGGCATTTCTATTAGTGAAGGGTACTTACTGGAAATATATGTCAAAAATATGTCAAAATAAAAATCTCTGGAAAGCAATATTATACATGGGTTAAATAACGATGTGTTATTAAGAAATATTAATAAAACATTAACAGCGCTAAAAAAAGCCTATCAAATGGCTTATGAGTCCAATACTCATATACTGCAATGGTTAGTTGAGGAAAAAGTTTATAAAGTTATGTATGCATAAAGGTATTATGTAACATGTGTCCACACTCTTTGTGAATCAATTAATGATAGTCCTTGCACTTCCTCTAATATGCTGTTCTTTGTGTGGAGTGATTTCACAGTATAGCGGTTTGTTCATTCAAATGCTGATTGGAGCTGTCTGTGATTTCCCCCTAAGGTATTGTACTCACCAAAAAGTAGTACTTTAAAAGCATTGGATACATCCACTGGTGGTAATCACTCATCGGTTCTCCTCCTCTGGTGTATAGTGATGATCCGTACGCTCTTCAATCAGTGTAGCTTTTAGTCCTGTTTATTCGTTGTGTTGGCTTTGCTGTAGAAATGATACCCCATTTCACTTTCTTGGTACTTCAAAGCCTCCGTAGAAGTCTATGACAAAGCTCACTTACAGCACCTGCAGCTCATCCGACCACTGGGAGCGCTGTGTCTTTTCTTCACCTCTGCAGTTTTTGGACTCCTCGAGGAGTCCAAAAACTGCAGAGGTGAAGAAAAGACACAGCGCTCCCAGTGGTCGGATGAGCTGCAGGTGCTGTAAGTGAGCTTTGTCATAGACTTCTACGGAGGCTTTGAAGTACCAAGAAAGTGAAATGGGGTATCATTTCTACAGCAAAGCCAACACAACGAATAAACAGGACTAAAAGCTACACTGATTGAAGAGCGTACGGATCATCACTATACACCAGAGGAGGAGAACCGATGAGTGATTACCACCAGTGGATGTATCCAATGCTTTTAAAGTACTACTTTTTGGTGAGTACAATACCTTAGGGGGAAATCACAGACAGCTCCAATCAGCATTTGAATGAACAAACAGCTATACTGTGAAATCACTCCACACAAAGAACAGCATATTAGAGGAAGTGCAAGGACTATCATTAATTGATTCACAAAGAGTGTGGACACATGTTACATAATACCTTTATGCATACATAACTTTATAAACTTTTTCCTCAACTAACCATTGCAGTATATGAGTATTGGACTCATAAGCCATTTGATAGGCTTTTTTTAGCGCTGTTAATGTTTTATTAATATTTCTTAATAACACATCGTTTTTTATGTCACTATTTTATTATAATAACTGCTTTTCTACTGCATAAAACAATCATACATTTAACCCTTTTTTCCATTGAGCGCTGGGATCAGAATCATCCGTAGGTTTTTTCTGATAATTTTTTTATTATACATGGGTTGGTCCAGTAAGGCAAGTTCCACATTACTCTGTTTTTTCAGACCCCTTTCCCAGTATTGCAAATTATTATAAAGGGCACTGTTTGAACATAAACCCTCAGAAATTGTGCACACAAATATTATTTTTAGATTTTAACCCATTCTGGGGAATTCATAATAGAGTGTAGTAGACACCCCTCAGGCCTCGTACACACGACCGAGTTTCCCGGCAAAAACCAGCAAGAAACTTGCTGGGAGATATTTTTTTGCCGAGGAAACCAGTTGTGTGTACATTTTCGTCGAGGAAACTGTTGAGAAACTCGACGAGACAAAAAGAGAGCAAGTTCTCTATTTCCTCGACGGGAGTCTGATTTGGCTCGTCGAGATTCTCGACGGGCTGGTTTTCAATGAGAAACCCGGACGTCTGTATGCTAAGAAACCCGCGCTTGCTCAGAATAAAGTATGAGACGGGAGTAAAAGTAGCATTTGTAATGGAGATAACACATTTTTCAAGCTGTAACAGACTGAAAAGTGTAAATCGTCTCTTAACAAACTTTTATTTAACACGCAAACACATGAGATTAGCAAAACCAGCCCCAAGAGTTTAGCCAGTGGAATCAAACTTCCCCTGCCGTTGTATGTGTTGTATGCCGCCGCGTTTGAGAACGAGGAGATTTTGGCTTGACTCTGTGTACGCAAAGCAAGCTTGTCGAGTTCCTCGACAAGCCTAACAAGGAACTCGACGAGGAACTCGATGTGTTTCGCCCGTCGGGTTTCTCGGTTGTGTGTACGAGGCTTCAGAATTCTGTCAGGGCACAACACCAAAAATGAAGGTGCTTGCACCCGATTCATTTACAGGTACGTTAATCTGTCAATGCCAGCACTGAGGTCAGAGTGTCCATACTCTTCACTCCACTGCATTCCCCTTAACCCTCCAACCCCCATCCCAGTGGCTGCGTCTGTCACATTGATGGGCGCACAATTAAGACCTTTTGTACTAGGAGTGGGCAGAGCTTAAAGAAGATTACCCCATCAGGTCTACTTTACGTTTGATTGACAGTGCACAGCAGTGGGTGGATCAATAGCCACTATTCAGTTCAATAGCGGATTTCAAATTAATCCACGGTCATGCTCGGTCTATCACATGCAAGGCCAATTTGGCGGGGACTAGTCTCAGTGTTCCCCATCAAGCTCCACCCACCAACAGATGCCACAGCCATGAAGTAGAGTTCCCCATCACGCTCCACCTACCCAACAACTCAAATAAAAAGTAATACACAACTTTGGGTTGGTCTTAAAATATATGTAAACTCTCATCTTGTCAACGCCCCCTTTTTTTAACCACTTTTATACCGGACACTTTTACCTGCTTCCTGCCCAGGCCAATGTAGCACCCTCCTAGGTAGGTGCTAGAGTGAGTATACTAAAGTTTTGGTTTTTCTGCCTAACAGAGACCGTAGGTACATTTCTGTGCCATCTGCTTAACATAGGCTGTGATTGGTTAGCAGAGTCTGCTCAGTGTGCTCTGGTGCTGCTTGTGTGGTCTTGGAGTTTTACACTGGTCTAGCAGCTATGGGAGGTGCTGGACAGTGGGTGGAAACCTTGCAGATGAGAGCATGAATATCCATACAACCATGGCCAATTAGAAGGGGTGGTGCCCCTAAGCATGCTGGGTTTCTGTATTTATTTTTGATGAGCACATGGGCTCTGGGTCTTCCTCCAGGGAGAGGTACAGGTGGGGAGGGGGCCTGCTGCCCCTCCTTAGCACAGGCTGCCATGCAGCCTCAGGATGTCCACGGATCCTGACTGGTATCACGGAAGAAGGTGACCTGCGGCCAGGGCCTTGTGCGTACAGACCTCCTAAAGGGATCCTAGAGACTCGTGCTGCTAAAGGACTTTGCTCTATTCTGTACAGTCTGCTGCATAGTTCTATTGAGAAAGCTGTCCTCGCATGTGAATAGTAAATTTGGAGTATCATACTAAATCACTTCTCCTATCCAAGTTCTCCAACTAAAACAACAAAACAAAAAACCCAACCCCTAGACTGGTTACTGGAGACAACAAGCAGAAGAGTGTGAGAAAATACCCTGTGCTTGGCTGCAGATTATACAGAGGGAGGCCCAGGCAACCAAAAATGTAAGCAACTCCTGTGGGGGGTGGCGTTACATCAAGCTTTCAGAGCTGTCGCACTTTGAATGACAATTACATGGTCATGCAACACTGTACCCAAATTACACTTTTTATCATTGTTTTTTTGAGATAGAGCTTTCTTTTGGTGGTATTTAATCACCACTTTTTTTTTTTAACAGTAAAAATGTAATCACCACTTTATTGTTTGCTAAACAAACAAAAAAATACTGAACATTTCGGAAAAAAAAATGTTTTGGTTATAAAATTTTGCAAATAAGTAATTTTTCTTATTCACTGATGTGTGCTGATAAGGCCGCAATGATGGGCACTGATGAGGTTGCACTGAGCATTGGCGAGGCTAAACTAATGAGGTGGTACTGATGGACAGCACTGATGGGCTTCTATAAGCTGCATTGTTGGGGCTGCACTGCTTATCAGTGTAAAGAATGTACTCATTGTGCTCTGTCAGACAAAGGAATGGCAATAACCGGCAAGTCTGTTTGGACGCAGCTGATCACATAGTAAAGGGCTGCTGTGATTGGCCCGTTACCACAATCTGTGATCAGCTGTGTCCAAAGGACGCAGCAATCACAGTGCACACCCGGGAGGAGTGCACATGGGAGGAAGTCCATGGACGTCCTCCCAGAACTGGAGAGCCGTGCTGTAACTGTCTTTAGGCCATAGCGTGGTGGGGAACCAGATAAGTGATCACATGCCCTCTGTTCTCAGCTGCATAAGAACTAGGGGAGGAGAAACCAAAGCACACTGGGCCTGATTCTCAAAAGAGATACGCAGACTTAACTGCTGTTCAGCCTGCGTATCCCTGTGCCTAACTTTGGAAACGATTTTCAAAAGGCTTTTTCCAAAGTTAGGCAGAAAATCTGACATGTGTAAGACACTTACACGGTCAGATTTTAGGATGCAGTACCGCATCCGCCACTGGGGGCATTTCTCATTGAAATGCAGCTTTGCGTATGCAAATGAGGACTTAAGCAGATTTTCAAAGCATTTCATCACTGTGATTTCTGCCTAAGTTCCGAATTTGCCTGCGCAAAACTAGGGCTGGTTTTATAATGTGGAAAGTTAGTCATACATTGTAAAGGCCCATTCCAGCGACGGCATTTGGTATGCATTCCCGAGGGAGAACTCCACGGCAATTTTTAAATTCAAAACCGGCATGGGTTCCCCCCCCAGGAGCATACCAGGCCCTTAGGTCTGGTATGGGTTGTAAGGAGACCCCCCCTCCGCCGAAAAATCGACGTAGGGGGTCCCCCTACAATCCATACCAGACCCGTATCCAAAGCACGCTACCCGGCCGGCCAGGAATGGAGTGGGGACGAGCGAGCGTCCCCCCCCTCCTGAGCCGTGCCAGGCCGCATGCCCTCAACATGGGGGGGCTGGGTGCTCTGGGGCAGGGGGGCGCACTGCGGGCCCCCCCACCCCAGAGCACCCTGTCCCCATGTTGATGAGGACAGGACCTCTTCCCGACAACCCTTGCCATTGGTTGTCGGGGTCTGCGGGCGGGGTGCTTATCGGAATCTGGGAGTCCCCTCAAATAAGGGGGCCCCCAGATACCGGCCCCCCACCCTAAGTGAATGGATATGGGGTACATCGTACCCCTATCCATTCACCTGGAGGCAAAAAGTAAAAGTTAGTAAACACACAACACAAGGCTTTTTAAAATAATTTATTATTCTGCTCCGGATGCCCCCCCTGTCTTCGTTATTAGCTCAATTACCAGGGGGGGCTTCTTCTTCCACTCTCCGGGGGTCTTCTTCCACTCCCGGGGGGTCTTCTTCCACTCTCCGGGGGGGTTTCTTCTTCCGCTCTCCGGGGGGGGGCTTCTCCGCTCTCCGGTGGGCTTCTTCCATCTTCTCCCCTCTTCCGCTGTTGACTCGGCGAACCCCGGTTCTTCTCCAGCTGTCCGGTGCCTTCTTCTTCAGCGCTGGCTGCCTGCTATGTTTGTGTGTTAGCTCAATTAGTAACAGGCAGCCGGCGCGGTCTTCTGTGACGTCAGGGTCTTCTGTTCTTCTCCCCTCTTCCGATGTTGACTCGTCGCTGTTGTCGCTGTAATGATGGAAGCGCGCCTTGCATCCCATTTATATAGGCATCACCGTCCCATCATGCTCCGGCAGGTACCCACGTGGTGGGTGCACGTGGGTAGGCACCCACCACGTGGGTACCTACCGGAGCATGATGGGACGGTGATGCCTATATAAATGGGATGCAAGGCGCGCTTCCATCATTACAGCGACAACAGGCGACGAGTCAACATCGGAAGAGGGGAGAAGAACAGAAGACCCTGACGTCACAGAAGACCGCGCCGGCTGCCTGTTACTAATTGAGCTAACACACAAACATAGCAGGCAGCCAGCGCTGAAGAAGAAGGCACCGGACAGCTGGAGAAGAACCGGGGTTCGCCGAGTCAACAGCGGAAGAGGGGAGAAGATGGAAGAAGCCCACCGGAGAGCGGAAAAAGCCCCCCCCCGGAGAGCGGAAGAAGAAACCCCCCCCAGAGAGTGGAAGAAGACCCCCGGAGAGTGGAAGAAGACCCCCGGAGAGTGGAAGAAGAAGCCCCCCCTGGTAATTGAGCTAATAACGAAGACAGGGGGGGCATCCGAAGCAGAATAATAAATTATTTTAAAAAGCCTTGTGTTGTGTGTTTACTAACTTTTACTTTTTGCCTCCAGGTGAATGGATAGGGGTACGATGTACCCCATATCCATTCACTTAGGGTGGGGGGCCGGTATCTGGGAGCCCCCTTATTTGAGGGGACTCCCAGATTCCGATAAGCACCCCGCCCGCAGACCCCAACAACCAATGGCAAGGGTTGTCGGGAAGAGGTCCTGTCCTCATCAACATGGGGACAGGGTGCTCTGGGGTGGGGGGGCCCGCAGTGCGCCCCCCTGCCCCAGAGCACCCAACCCCCCCATGTTGAGGGCATGCGGCCTGGCATGGCTCAGGAGGGGGGGGGCGCTCGCTCGTCCCCACTCCCTTCCTGGCCGGCCGGGTAGCGTGCTTTGGATACGGGTCTGGTATGGATTGTAGGGGGACCCCCTACGTCAATTTTTCGGCGTGGGGGGGTCTCCTTACAACCCATACCAGACCTAAGGGCCTGGTATGCTCCTGGGGTGGGGAACCCATGCCGGTTTTTTCTTTGAAAATTGGCATGGAGTTCTCCCTCTCAGGAATGCATGCTGAGCGACGCTGTCATTTTTTTTAATAATTATTTGTTTTCCCGGCGCGTCTTTTTTTTTTCACCCGTCGCAACTTTAGTGTCCCGTCGAAATTCTCAAAGCCGCCCGGCGTTAATTACGTTCGCGTGCTGCACGTCGGGAAAATGACATCACACGCATGCGCAGTACGGCCGGCGCGGGAGCGCGCCTCATTTAAATTTTAAACGCCCCCAGGAGAGGAGGACCGCCTTACGACGGCGGCACTTAAGTTACACGGCCTGAAATTTCTACGTAAGTGCTTTGACGATCGGGCACTTAGGTAGAAATTTTAAGTCAGTGTAACTTAACTGCTGAAATTTAAGTTAGGCAGACTTTTTGAGAATTTGGCCCACTGATCTTTCCATTGAAAGGCTATAATAGGAAAGCAGAGGGACTGGCAGGAACACCAAATATATAACATAAAGGAAGCAATACAAAGAGAACAGGATACATTTTCATACACATATATGGTACAGCAGGCACATATTAGGAATATGAAATGTTGGGTTTACATACTCCTTTAATACTGCCAGTTTGCTTATTTACAAAGCAGTGGTAATTATTTTAGAAACTGTTGAATCCCCCTGATTATGCTTTGTGCAGAGCCGATCCTAGGGTCACAGGCGCCTGGGGGCAGAAATATTTCTGGCGCCCCCACATGGGAGTGGTCATTTTACTAACTCCTCCCCTTTACAAATGTTTTTATGGCAACGACTCAACCACAGAGATGCTCCTCCACAAAGTCTTCGTTACCCTGGGATCCTTACATGATCTCTTAACAATAAACAAAATATAGGAAGAGAAGCAGAGTACTTTATTGGGACCTGGAGGGGGGGCCTCTCTGATGGACACAGAGAGGGCTTCTTTTAGAGAGTCTGTCAGAAAGAGCCCCCAGACATACTACAGATATGATACAGGAGATGGTCAGAGACTGCAGACATAATACAGAAGATGGTCTGAGACCACAGACATAGTACAGGAGATGGTCAGAGACTGCAGACTTAGTACAGGAGACGGTCAGAGACTGCAGACATGGTACAGGAGACTGTCAGAGACTGCAGACATGGTACAGGAGACGGTCAGAGACTGCAGACATGGTACAGGAGACGGTCAGAGACTGCAGATATGGTACAGGAGACGGTCAGAGACTGCAGACTTAGTACAGGAGACGGTCAGAGACTGCAGACATGGTACAGGAGACTGTCAGAGACTGCAGATATGGTACAGGAGACGGTCAGAGACTGCAGACATGGTACAGGAGACTGTCAGAGACTGCAGATATGGTACAGGAGACGGTCAGAGACTGCAGACATGGTACAGGAGACGGTCAGAGACTGCAGACATAGTACAGGAGATGGTCAGAGACTGCAGACATAGTACAGGAGATGGACACATCAGTTCTGGACAGACACACACCTATGCTCAGAACACTAGTTCTGGATGAACACAAAAAAGGAGGGAGGGGAGAACTCTGCCACTTAGGCGCCCCCACCTCTGCAGGCGCCTGGGTGCAAAGCACCCTGTGCACCCTGCCTAGGATCGGCCCTGGATTTGTGTAGTTTTCAGGGATTTCTAGCTTATGGCAAAAACTAAAACTGCTCACCTACAGTATATAAAGCAGTTGGATAATAGAAGGAAATCTGTCATTAGAGAAATAAGGAGGCCGCCATAGCTTTTCCTCTTCTGATAATGCTACTTGTATGGATTTAATGCTGACTTTAGTGCATTCACTCATCCAAAACAGGTAAGCTTATGAGGAATTCTAAACCCACTGGCTGTTACTAATTCTGGGTCAGTGACTCAAAGTAATAAAGCAAGAGGAAGACTGGCGACTATTGTGTTCAGAAGATTAATAATAACAGTCCAGATATTTCTCTTTTGGCACGTCTCCTCGTAGGAAGGTGGACAATAAGTGGCAGGCTGTAGGAGCAGCAGGGGCTGCATCATATCTACTAACTGCAGACAGTAAAAACATGGGCATTAAATTGCTTTTCCCACACACTTTCCCACACACTCAGCAAATTACAGTGCTTGCGGAGTGTGCTGGAAGTTTTTTTTAGTGCTCAAACCATAATGAGGTAGCAAGAAATAGAAAAGTTTCAGTCCTTAATGTCACCAAAGGCTGTATGTAAAGTGTATCTAAAAACTAAACTTCTCTTATTTAAAGTTTCTGAGGAAAGGGTAGAGTCCATTCAGATTGCTGCCGTGCAAGTAACGTGCATTGGTGCTATGAGGTGCCACTGCCATTCATTGTCAATGGCACTCTAATGCATCTTGCCAACACACATTGCAGCACAAACCAGGAAGTGAATGAGAGAACAGAAACTATAATGCCGGAGGTGATATAGATGAAGGAATTTAATAGATATTTACTCGTTTTTTAACAGAATCATTACACTATTCTGTCTGTCTACCTTGCAGACATTGGGCCAGATTCAGAAAGAGATACGATGGCGTATCTCCTGATACGCCGTTGTATCTCTGAGTGCGCTTGGTCGTATCTATGTTAAGGTGACCAGATTTTTTAAATGAAATCCGGGGACATATTTTTTTTTCATTAGTAATGGCAACAATCAGCGACTCTCTGCCTATTGCTGCCCGCCTCACAGCCTCTAAAGTCTTATGCCGCGTACACACCATCACTTTATGTGATGAAAAAAACAAAGTTTTTAAAAACGTCAATTTAAATGACCGTGCGTGGGGGAAAACGTTGTTTTATGTTTTATGTCGTTTTATGTCGTTTTTTAAAACGTCTTTTTTTGTTTCACAAAAAATCACTGTGTGTAGCAAAAAACGACGTTTAAAACAACGTTTTTAAACCCGTGCATGCCCAGAAGCTAGTTATGAAGCGAGCTTCAATGGAAAAGAGTGGTGAACCTAACCTCGCTTTGCTAGAGCATTGTGAAAAAACGATGGTGTGTAGGCAACGTCGTTTTTGAAAATTGACGTTTCAAAAACGTCATTTTTTACTTCACAAAAAAAAAAAATTTTCATCACATAAAGTGATGGTGTGTACGCGGCATTACACTTCGGGCCCCGGCTACTACTGGATGGGGAGCAGAGGAAGATCACTCCGCCAGGGAAGGCAAGGAGATAGGCAGGTGGCTGGCCAGGATTTGAGCCAATGCGAGCGAAGCTGAATGGGCATGCGCCCAAAACTGAAGAAATATTCCCTCCGCTCTGACCAGAACATGATCATCAGAAGGGGGCACAGATAATGGGAAAAATACAACCCCCCTATGCTAGTAGGCATGGCGGAGCAGGGGTGTGTAATTCTATTTTTTTTATTTTAATTCTGCACTGACTGTCTTTGAAATTGCACCTGCCCCCTATTAAATCCAATCTGGGGACAAAACCAGGGACAGACTTGGTCCGGGGACAGTGTCCTCAATCAGGGGACTGTCCCCTGAAACTGGGGATGTCTGGTCCCCCTAATCTATGTGACTGATTCATAGAATCAGTTACGCATAGATATCCTTAAGATCCGCCAGGTGTAAGGCCCCGTACACACGACCGGATCTATCCGCTGGGATTGATCCGCGGATCAGTTCCAGCAGATAGATCCGGTCGTGTGTACGGCCTAGTGGACATTTCCCAGCGGATAAAAATCCAGCCGACGGATTCCCAGCGGATAAAAATTTCTTAGCATGCTAAGAAATCTATCCGCTGGAATCCAGTCCAGCGGACTGATCCGGTCGTCTGTACAGACTCACCGGATCAGTCCGTCCGCTCCCATCCCTCGCATGCGTCGTAATGATTCGACGCATGCGTGGAAGTATTTACCTTTCAGGGTCGCGCATGTCGCCGCGGCGACGGCGCGGCCATGTCACCGCGGATGTATTCCGCGGGGATTTCGATCTGATGGTGTGTACAGCCATCAGATCCAAATCCGCCAGAGGATTTATCCGCTGGAAACGGTCCGGCGGACCGTTTCCAGCGGATATCCTCACGTCTGTACGAGGCCTAAGTGTCTTACACTGTCGGATCTTAGGCTGCAATTTCAGGCTGGCCGCTAGGTGGCGCTTCCATATGTTTTACGCGAGGAATATGCAAATTAGGATTTACGCCGATTCATAAACGAACGACCGCCCGGCGCTTTTTTTCCCGTCGTTTGCGTTTTTTCCGTCGTAAAGTTAACCCTGCTATATGAGGGGTATGTGCGGCGTATCCTATGTTAAAGCGGTGGTTCACCCTAATGAAACATTTTTTTTTTTTATAGCATTAAATTAGGCATAGTAGCGCGAGCTACAGTATGCCTGTATTGATTTTTTTAGCCCCGTACTCACTGTGCAATCCTCTATAGAAGATTCCGACTCCCCGCGGGGAATGGGCGTTCCTATCAAGAGGGAGGATGATTGACGGCCGGCTATGGCACGTCACGCTTCTCCGGAAATAGCCGAAATAGGACTTGGCGCTTCACGGCGCCTGCGCATAGTCTGTGCGCAGGCGCCGTATAGCGCCGTGAAGAGCCGAGACCTGTTCCGGCTATCTTCGGGAGCGTGACGTGCCATAGCCGGCCGTCAATCATCCTCCCTCTTGATAGAAATGCCCATTCCCCGCGGGGAGTCGGAATCTTCTATAGAGGATTGCACAGTGAGTACCGGGCTAAAAAAATCAATACAGGCATACTGTAGCTCGCGCTACTATGCCTAATTTAATGCTCAAATGTTGTTAGTGTGGGTGAACCACCGCTTTAAGTATGGCCGTCCTTCCCGCATCAAATTTTGAAAATTTTACGTTGCTTGCGTAAGTAAAAAATGCACTTTTTATCTTACAAAAGGTGTTTCCCAGTGCTAAAAATATTTCATCCAAATTCTAAATTGCTGCATTTGTACATTTAAAAAGCCAATAAAAGGAATAGTAGTGGTAAAAAATGTCCTTGTGGATTTAATTAACCTTTTTTTAAATAATTCTCCTGGGTGTGGCAGGGGGCGTGTCCTATGCCTACATACGTTTGTTAATAGGAGTCCCTCATTCCCATCTCAAAATGTTGGGAGGTATGTAGATGTGGTAAAGCTCTGCTGATTTCCATCATCCAATCATGTGCAGGCAAAAAATGTTGCGGACAGTGTTGGCATCTAGGAAGGGACAGTCTATGTAGTGCTCGGCAGTTTGCATTATAGCCCCAACATTTGTTCCTAAACACAGGCTAAGCTAAGTCCTTTGAATATACATCTAGTCTAGTGGATCTTTTGGCAGCATATGGGCCTTTTTCATCAGCCAAGATGGAGGGATTTGTCTGGTGCAAGAGCTCATGATCTTTTACTCAATATTTAATACTAGTGCACCGAAAAAATAGCTTTTTTTAGCTGCCATCTTATCCTCTTTTTTGCTTCCATGCTGAGTGACCTCCTTGGTTTGGATGGGGAAACAATTTTATTGTACACCTCCATCAGCCTGTCAATCTACATGTTTGCCTTCACACCTGCCCCCCTGGCGGCCTTTTATGGCTGGTATTGTAGCTCCGTTTTGTAGACCCCTGAAGTGCACCAATTTTCTATAGGTCTCCCTTATGTCTCCTGAGGAAGTGGGCTTCCAGTGAAATGCGTCAATGTCAACAAACATCCCACCCCCCAATTTGGGGTTCCTCCACTGTGCTTTTCTCTAGTATAATTACTATTATATTATTAAAATATAATCTATGGTCATATTTTTGGGCATATCTGTATGGATAGGATTCTTTTCACAATACCTGCAATAAGCAGGGATGCTATTTTAATGAACTTCTCTGGTTTCCTCTTAATTATATTTTATTAATACATTTGTATTTTTAATTTATGGTTGTTGTGTCTTGGGCATCTCAAAAATGCAACCTTTTGTACTTACATTCTGTCTAATGCCTTTGTACACATGATCAGAATTTCCGATGGAAAAAGTCAGACTGACTTTTTCCATCGGATATTCCGATCGTGTGTAGCCCCATCGGAGTTGTTTCATTGGATATTCCGAGGAATTTAGATATAGAACATGTTCTATTTTACTCCGATGGAATTCCGTCGGAATTCCGATGTGATTTGGCCGGGCAAAAGCCTGATCGTTTGTACGGGGCATAAGAATGTGGTGCCCCTTGGCTTGTCCACATACATACGTTTTAAGACTATTGACAGCCTAAAGAAGAGTGACCACTAGGAACCAATAAGAATCGATGTTGACCCAGTTTTGGTCTGACCTCAGGGAGGGGGATTCATTAATATGGCTTACCACAATGAAAAATAAGTAGTTTAGAACAACAAATGTAGTAATTTAAAGCAGAAGTAAACTTTCCCCAAACTTTCTTTATCACATACTACCACATTATGAAAGACTTGCCTTAAAACAAAGCTTTCTAGCGGCACTCTGTGACTGCTGAGAGGGCTTCCATCTTCACCCAGTCTTCCTTCCGGCATTGCGGGTTCATGCCGTTTGAATGGTTGAGCCGCGATGCCGTCACTTCTTTGCATGAGCACTGGAGTCACGGCCATGGCACAAGCTCTAAAGGGACAGCCCGAGTAAGCTGTTCCTTTGGAGCGCATGCGCCAGTGACATCACCGGCTGCTGCTCACTGGAATATCTCCTAAACGGTAGACATGTGCACACTGAAATATTTTGTTTCAGAATTTCGTTTTCGTCCGAAAAATAAATGTATTTCGTTAATCCCGAAATTTGTTTTTATTTATTTCGTTTTTCGTTAGAAATTGCATTTGTCCAAAAATCCGAATGAATTAAGGTTGAATCTGCCATTCAATACTTATGGTGTCTGTCGAATGTTCAAAGAAGATTCGACGGAGCAGCAAAACTGTACGTCGAATCGTACATTTCCAGTCGAATGTTCTGCCTACAAACCATAGAAGAATTCTAATGTTGTATAACTAGTAATAATTATATGTATTAATTATTATTACTAATCAACCAACATTAGAATTTTTCTATAGCCTATGGGCCAAGCATTTGACCAGAAATGTATTGCAGCGTCGTACAGTTTCGCTGCTCCGTCGAATCTTCTTTGAACATTCGACAGACACATTAAGCCTTTAATGACAGATTAAACGTTTGTATGTTTGTATGTTTTTCGATGCTTTGTCGAATCTTCGTCGTTCATGTTGAATTGTCAAGTTAGTTCTAGCTATTTTACTGCTCCTCCTTTTGGTTACAATCAGCCAATAACATTCATCATCATCATTATTTTTATTTTACTTCCCACACTTAATTCCAGCAGCGATCTTTTCTCTCTATAATGTCGAATCTTTTCTCTCTATAATGTCGAATCTTTTCTCTCTATGTAGAATAATCTTGGACTAATAGCGTTAAAGGATCACTAAAGGATTTTATTTTTTTTAGCTAAATAGCTTCCTTTACCTTACTGCAGTCCTGGTTTCATGTCCTTATTGTTCGTTTTTGCTTTGAAGTTGCTGTAATTCTGCTGTGATCTCCACACTTCCTGCTTGTCTGGCTCCTTATAACCACAGTACTGGGAGCGTTTCACTGTGGTCTAAGCTGTCATTACTGTGTGTCTAAAACTTAACAGAACCAATTAGATTCATTTTAAAAACAAAACACTGCCCTGGATTTGTTTGTTTTTGTTCTGTGTGTCTCTCTAGTTCACAGGAACATGAAACCAGTTTAAAAGTGAAACTAACCTGCAGGCAGATTATATGATTGATTTTTATCTATTTGTAATCATTTTTAAAAGGAATCAGTTAACTTTTATGTCTCTATACCCTGTAAACAGTCATTTCAGCAAAAAAATTGTTTTCCTTTAGTGACCCTTTAACCACTTCCCGACCCCCGCATGTACATATACGTCCACAATATGGCACGTACAGGCACATGGGCGTATAGGTACGTCCTCGCCTATTAGCGGGTGGGGGGTCCGATCGGGACCCCCCCCGCTACATGCGGAGGTCGGGTCCGCTCGGGGAGCGATCCGGGACCACGGCGCGGCTATTTGTTTATAGCCGCTCCGTCGCGATCGCTCCCCGGAGCTGAAGAACGAGGAGAGCCGTGTGTAAACACGGCTTCCCCGTGCTTCACTGTGTCGGCGCATCGATCGCGTCATTCCCTTTATAGGGAAGACACGATCGATGACGTCATTCCTACAGCCACACCCCCCAACAGTTGTAAACACATACTAGGTGCACCCTAACTCCTACAGCGCCCCCTGTGGTTAACTCCCAAACTGCAACTGTCATTTTCACAATAAAGAATGCAATTTAAATGCATTTTTTGCTGTGAAAATGACAATGGTCCCAAAAATGTGTCAAAATTGTCCGAAGTGTCCGCCATAATGTCGCAGTCACGAAAAAAATCGCTGATCGCCGCCATTAGTAGTAAAAAAAAAAAAATTAATAAAAATGCAATAAAACTATCCCCTATTTTGTAAACACTATAAATTTTGCGCAAACCAATCGATAAACGCTTATTGCGATTTTTTTTACTAAAAATAGGTAGAAGAATACGTATCGGCCTAAACTGAGGAAAAAAAATGTTTTTATATATGTTTTTGGGGGATATTTATTACAGCAAAAAGTAAAAAATATTGCATTTTTTTCAAAATTGTCGCTCTATTTTTGTTTATAGCGCAAAAAATAAAAACCGCAGAGGTGATCAAATACCACCAAAAGAAAGCTCTATTTGTGGGGAAAAAAGGACGCCAATTTTGTTTGGGAGCCACGTCGCACGACCGCGCAATTGTCTGTTAAAGCGACACAGTCCCGAACTGTAAAAACCCCTTGGGTCTTTAGGCAGCAATATGGTCCGGGGCTTAAGTGGTTAAGGTTAGGCACAATCGACTGATGAAAACGAAAATAAAGCATTTGTTTATGTCGGATCTTTCTGGTTTTCGTAATCTGCACTTTCGTTTTCATTTGTTAAAACAATAACGAAAATAGCTGAAATTCGGACGAAAATGTATTCAGATGAAAACAAATGCACATGTCTACTAAACGGTACACGTTTAGGATGTATTAATTTTACCTACAGGTAAGCTTTGTTATAAGCTTACCTGTAGGTAAAACAAACAGAAAATAATTTACTACCACTTTAAACAGAACATGTTACTGCTGGGCCCCAACAAATGCATGCACTAGACTTACAACACCTATGAGTTCTGTGAGACCGAGTCAGCAGCCAAAGAACAGACTATAAACCAGGGAAACCATTTGTTTCAGTCATTTAAGCTGAAACTGACAGTAGGAAAATACAGTTTGCACATTACTCAATAAATTACCTTGTTTACAACCAGCACAATTTCACTTTCTCTGATTGTCAATTCATCTTCATTCATGGCTTCATATGGGAAAAGAACTTTACAATATTCCTTGGCTATAAAACAAAAGAAAACATTTTGTGTGATTTATTTAGCAACAATAATCTATATGCAAACAGAATGATGACAGTTGACAGCGGCCTATAAATACGACTTCAGCAGGAAGGAGCAAACTGAGAATTTTTCATTAACCACTTAAGGACCGAGCCTATTTTTTACACTTGGTGTTTACAAGTTAAAAGCAGGGGTTTTTTTTTGCTAGAAAACTACTTAGAGCCCCCAAACATTTTACAATTTGTTTTTCAGACACCCTAGAAAATAAAATGGCGGTCGTTGCAATACTTTATGTCACACTGTATTTACGCTTAAATGCCAAAAAAAAAAACGTTTGATGTCACTTCCGTCATCCAATAGTATGAAGTCGAGTGGGGGCCATTATTCCCTCACTCGACTTCATGCCTCTTAGACCCTTTTCACACTGATGCACTTTGCAGACGCTATAGCGCTAAAATAGCGCCTGCAAAGCGCCCAGAAGGAGCGGCTCCATTCACTTTAGTGTGAAAGCCAGAGGGCTTTCACACTGGAGTGGTGCGCTGGCAGGGCATCAGAAAAAGTCCTGCCAGCAGCTTCTTTGTAGCGCATTAGGAGTGGTGAACTCACTGCTCCTAAAGCACCCCTGCCCATTGAAATCAATGGACAGCGCCGCGGAACCGCCAGCAAAACACCACTGTAGCCGTGCCCTGCTAGTAACCAAAAAGCGCCAATGCCCAGGCGCTTTCAGTGTGAAAGCAGCCTTAAGCCTCGTACACACGATCGAGGAACTCGACGGGCGAAACACATTGTTTTCCTCGTCGTGTTCCTTGTTAGGCTGTCGAGGAACTCGACAAGGCAAGTTTCTCCGTTCCCGTCGAGGAAAAAGAAGACATGCTCTCTTTTTGGCTCGACCGGATCCTCGTCTAAAAATGTACACACGACCGGTTTCCTCGGCAAAAAAAAATCCCAGCAAGTTTCTTGCTGGTTTTTGCAGAGAAACTCGGTCGTGTGTACGAGGCCTTAGGGAAAAGGACCCGATCTGCTCCGTCACTAATGCAGCACTTTACCCTAACGCCGGGTACTAAGCAGTGTGAAAGTACATGCTGAACTTGCCAAATTTCAATCTATCTATGGCCAGCTTAAGTATACACCTGCCCGCTTTTTCTTCAACAGATGATACAGCTTCCTTGGAGAGCCAAGAGGTTTGAGCCCACGGTGGAATGCTTTCGGTTATGCTGAGTAGATTTGGAAGTGATTAAACCTCCAGAAAATCAAATGACTTTATGGAAAAAATTTAATTGGATTTGTAAATTGGTCACTGCAGGCAACATCTCTACTTTCATTCTCATTTTCTTCTCTCCAGGTTTAATGAATCAGCCCCTGAGATCTGATAGAAACCCACTGAGAGTAAACCGAGTACATGAAAAATAAAGATATTGCCCATAGCAACTATTTAAATGGACCATCACATGTGTAGCTGCCTCCTCTAATTACCTCTCTTCCTTGATATTCTCTCTTACCTTTCAGTCACCTTCTTTGTTTCCTATATCCCTATGGAAGACTCAGTTGGCACCTTTCTTACGGTGCAATAAATAAATAAACCTTTCCTGACCGAAAAATTAATGGTGCCATTTCTACCTAATTAATTAGCCTAATTTGACTAATTAAAAAGTTAGCTTACGTATATGCAGTATCTCACAAAAGCGGGTACACCCCTCACATTTTGGTAAATATTTCATTATATCTTTTCATGTGACAACACTGAAGAAATGACACTTTGCTACAATGTAAAGTAGTGAGTTAAATGTGGTGTTATCGCTCTCACTCTCTCATACTGGTCACTGGAAGTTCAAGATGGCACTCATGGCAAAGAACTTACTGAGGATCTGAAAAAATAAAAAAATTGTTGCTCTACATAAAGATGGCCTAAGCTATAAGAAGATTGCCAAGACCCTGAAACTGAGCTGCAGCACAGTGGCCAAGACCATACATCGGTTTAACAGGACAGGTTCCACTCAGAACAGGCCTCGCCATGGTCGAGCAAAGAAGTTTAATGCACGTGCTCAGCGTCATATGCAGAGGTTGTCTTTGGGAAATAGACATATGAGTGCTGCCAGCATTGTTGCAGAGGTTGAAGGGGTGGGGAGTCAGCCTGTCAGTGCTCAGACCATACACTGCACACTGCATCAAATTGATCTGTGTGGCTGTCGTCCCAGAAGGAAGCCTCTTGTAAAGATGATTCACAAGAAGGCCCGCAAACAGTTTGCTGAAGACAAGCAGACTAAGAACATGGATTACTAGAACAATGTCCTGTGATCTGATAAGCCCAAGATAAACATATTTGGTTCAGATGGTGTCAAGCGTGTGTGGCGGCAACCAGGTGAGGAGTACAAAGACAAGTGCATCCTGCCTACAGTTGAGCATGGTGGTGGGAGTGACATGGTCTGGTGGGGATGCATGAGAGCTCCCGGCATTGGGAGCTACAGTTAATTGAGGGAACCATGAATTCCAACATGTACTGTGACATACTGAAGCAGATCATGATCTCCTCCCTTCAGAGACTGGGCTGCAAGGCAGTATTCCAACATGATAATGACCTCAAATACCTACAAGACGACCACTGCCTTGCTAAAGAATCTGAGGGTAAAGGTGATGAACTGGCCCCCCTTATACTTTCCAGAGTCCTATTTTAATCCTGCGCTGTGCCAGAGAGCAGCAGCTCTCTCCGTTCTCTCTCTTCTCACTGGTCATGGAGGCAGCAGCGGGAGCGAGTCTGGTTTGAGCCATGCTCTGTGTGTCAAGGGACATGCAGAGCGCGGCTCAGGAGAGAGCCCGCGTGAGTGCTCTCATATAGAGTTGAGCGGACACCTGGATGTTCGGGTTCGGGTCCGAACCCGAACTTTAAAAAAAAAGTTCGGGTTCGGGAACCCAAACCCGAACTCCGAACCCCTTTGTAGTCAATGGGACACGGACTTTTAGAAAAAAAAATGCGCGGAGGTCCCCGCAAATTCAATAACCAGACCCTTTAGGTCTGGTATGGATATTAAGGGGAACCCTGCCGTCAATTTAAAAAAAAAAAAAAAATATGTGCGGTTCCCCCTAAATATCCATAACCAGACCCTTCAGGTCTGGTATGGATATTAAGGGGAACCCCGCCGTCAATTTAAAAAAAAAAATGACGTGCGGTTCCCCCTAAATATCCATAATCAGACCTGTTATCCGAGCACGTTGACCTGGCCGGCCGCAGAAAAGAGGGGGGGGGACAGAGTGCGGCCCCCCCCTCTCCTGAACCGCACCAGGCCACATGCCCTCAACATTGGGAGGGTGCTTTGGCGTGTCCCCCAAAGCACCTTGTCCCCATGTTGATGGGGACAAGGGTCTCATCCCCACAACCCTTGCCCGGTGGTTGTGGGGGTATGCGGGCGGGAGGCTCATCAGAATCTGGAAGACCCCTAACAAAGGGGACCCCCAGATCCTGACCCCCCCCTGTGTGAAATGGTAATGGGGTACACTGTACCCCTACCATTTCACAAAGGAAGTGTAAATTCTTGTAAAAAAAAAAAACACACCGTAGAATAAAGTCCATTATTAATAAAAAAAAAAACTCCCCCGCATACCCCCACAACCACCGGGCAAGGGTTGTGGGGATGAGACCCTTGTCCCCATCAACATGGGGACAAGGTGCTTTGGGGGCACCCCAAAGCACCCTCCCAATGTTGAGGGCATGTGGCCTGGTGCGGTTCTGTCCCCCCCTCTTTTCTGCGGCCGGCCAGGTCAACGTGCTTGGATAACGGGTCTGGTTATGGATATTTAGGGGGAACCGCACGTCATTTTTTTTTTAAATCAACGGCGGGGTTCCCCTTAATATCCATACCAGACCTGAAGGGTCTGGTTATGGATATTTAGGGGGAACCGCACGTCATTTTTTTTAAAAAATTGACGGCGGGGTTCCCCTTAATATCCATACCAGACCTAAAGGGTCTGGTTATTGAATTTGCGGGGACCTCCGCGCATTTTTTTTTCCCTAACTCCGAACCCAAACTTTTTCCAATTATTCGGGTTCGGGAAAAACCCAAAGTCCGTACCGAACCTGAACTTTACAGTTCGGGTTCGCTCAACTCTACTCTCATATCAAGGGACTTGCTGTAATGGCACTCGGAAGAGGTGGGGGGCCCAGGGTGCAGGCAGGGGAACCCCAGAACCGGATGATCGACGCTGCTGTGTGCTTTGTGCAAAATCATTCCATAGAGCAGATACAGTGGACATAAAAAGTCTACACAGCCCTGTTAAAATTTCAGGTTTCTGTGATGTAAAAAATGAGACAAAGAAAAATAATTTCAGAACTTTTTCCACCGATGTGACCTATATGCGCCCGTACTTTTTGAAAGGTGTATGCAACTTCTTTTTTTTTTGGAACGCAGGCACAGCAGCCCATTTGTAATTGCCAATGGGCAATGATTCATTTGTGGGCACATCCCAAAAAATAAAATTGCAAAAGAATAGAACATTGTTATGTTTTGTATTCAAGACAGGCAGGAAAATCTCGAAAGGGAAGGGCTTTTTTTGTCACAATCAGGAGGAGTGATTTCCTACTGCAGACTATAATCAGATATTGCAGTTTGCCAAGTCTGACGTTATTCCCAAGGCAAGACTGAAATTCAGATCATAACGTAACTTCATCACACTGCATGCAAAAAAGTACTAATTGTTATAAAATAATGAACCATAGAAATGAACAAGTATGAAGCCGCGTACACACGATAATTTTTCGGGTTGTAAAAAACAATGTTTTTCAGGCTCTAGAAAAAACGACGTTTTTTTCAACTTGATCATTAAACCGGTCTTGCCTACACACGATCTCGGAAAAAAAAAAATGCTCTAGCAAAGCGCAGTGACGTACAACATGTACAATGGCACTATAAAGGGGAAGTTCCATTCGGATGACGCCACCCTTGGGGCTGCTTTAGCTGATTTCGTGTTAGTAAAAGGCGATTCGCGCTTTTCTGTCTGTTACAGCGTGATGAATGTGCTATCTCCATTACGAACGGTAGTTTTATCAGAACGAGCGCTCCCGTCTCATAACTTGCTTCTGAGCATGCGCAGATTTTTCACGTCGTTAAAGCCCAAACACGACCATTTTTTACAACCCCGAAAAACGACAAAGTTTAAAACGTTGTGAAAAAATAGAGCATGTTCGAAAAAAAATTTGCCTGTTTTTCAGAACCCGAAAAATGCTCTGAAGCCCACACACGATCGTTTTTAATGACTATAAAAAAAAAGTTTTTTACAACCTGAAAAATGATCGTGTGTACGCGGCATAAGACTTAACCAGCAAAAATGATTTTATGGAAAAAAAAAAAAAGAAGAAGCCTTTAATTCTATTGCTGCTATAACAAAAAGTGCATATCGAAATATATCATTGAAATAATAGATTTACTGACATTCTTGTGCAAACTTGGGGCCAGATTCACAGAGATCTGCGGCGGCGTAACGTATCCCATTTACATTACACCGCCGCAAGTTTACAGCGTAAGTGCCTGATCCACAAAGCACTTACCTGTAAACTTGCGGCGGTGTAACGTAAATCCGCCCGGCGCAAGCCCGCCTAATTCAAATGGGGCGGGGACCATTTAAATTAGGCACGTTCCCGCGCCGAACGTACTGCGCATGCTCCGTCCCTAAAATTTCCATTCCTGAGTGTCTCTGAGCCTCCCTGAGTGTTTCCAAGTGTCTCTGACCCCCCCACCTCTGGCCAAATGCGGTACTGCATACATTAGCAGTGACACTGGAACAAATTGTCTAGGTTCCCATTGATTGCTATAGGGAAACTCGAGTGCTTTGGATTACAAGCATTCTTCTGGAACAGATTATGCTCGTACTCCAAGGTACTACTGTATTAGATGTAGTGCTGCATTAATTTTCTATACATTTTCTTTTATTTTCAACTTTTAATCCTGTAAATACCACACTTTCGGTCCCTTGGTGACCACCCTCACTCCTCCACTGTATCTATGGCGAGAGCCTTGCTTCTCACAGGCAGCATTTTAAACATGTCTTACTAACTTCATCTGCATTACATGAGAGTGGAGGATTAGTAGTTTACAGAAGGAAAATAGGATTGTTTGTGTTTATAGTTTAGCTCAGAGTAAGGGCCTGTTCACACCAAAATACAAAGAAAAATGCACAGATAAATTGATCGTGTTCATGCGCGCTTGCAGGTGTTTTGCATTGCATCGCACTGCGCTGCATTACATTTCTGCATGCGGTCGGATGCATTTTTCATTGCATTTCTTTTTTAAACTTTTCCCCACAATCTTTTTTTTTTGTGTTGCATTTACAAAAGTTTGGGTGCATCGCAAAAAAAATGCAGCCTGTGCTACTTTTTTCAAACACATGTAACCTCAACAAAATGGTGTGAACTACACCCTGAGAAACATTTCCTCACTACCTGTCAAATGCTCTCTGAAGTGCGATCCAACATGAATCACTCTTCAAAGACCAAAGGGTGTGTAACGGAGCCTTGTAAGGCCAAGGCCCTGTACACACGGGCAAGAATCTCGTCAGGAAAAAAACATAATTTTCCCTGACGAGATTCTTGGCAAGAAACTCTTGCCGCCCGAGTGTACAGACTCTCGTTCCAAAAGAACCGCAGGTTCTCTTGAAAAGAATGCGGTGATGTCATCGCGTACGACGAGCATGCGCTCGTCACATTTGATGCCGTCGCCGCCATCTTGCTTCACCCTACCTATGCCGTGGAAGCTACCGCGCATGCGTCAAAGTCATTTCGAGCATGCGCGGGTTTCCACGGCGACAGGTAAGTATACACACTCTCGGGTTTCTCGTCGGGAAACAGGCCGACAAGAATTTCCACGAAAAAAGAGAGCAGGTTCTCTTTTTTTTCTCGTGGAAATTCTGGCCAGATTTCCTGACGAGAAACCTGAATGCCTCGTACACACGAATGGTAATCTCGGCAAGAAGCAGTTTTCTTGCTGGTTTTTGCCGAGAAAACCGGTCGTGTGTACGAGGCTTTAAATCTCCTGAATAATTTAACTTGACAGATAGTAGCCCGCGTTTAACCACTTAAGACCCGGACCAATATGCAGGTTAAGGGCCTGGCCCCTTTTTGCGATTCGGCACTGCGTCACTTTAACTGTCAATTGCGCGATAGTGGGACGTGGCTCCCAAACAAAATTGGCGTCCTTTTTTCCCCCACAAATAAAGCTTTCTTTTGGTGGTATTTGATCACCTCTGCAATTTAAAGTATATGTGAACCCTCACCTGTAAAACAACCCATTCAGTTTTAAATAAAAATGCAGTATATATAAAAACAAAAAAATAAGTACTTTTATTATTATTATTTTTTTTTATAAAAAAAAGGGGCTTAAAGAGGTATGGGCGGAGACTGCAAGAGGGAGGGTCAAGAGGAGGCAGAGAAACAGCAGCACACTGCTCTTCTCAGTGATTAGCTGTGCGGGGGTGGGCATATCAACACAAATCTGACTATTGGAGAACAGGTAGCCTGTGCTCCCAAATTGAATACAAAGAAGAAAACTGACCACACTGGGGTGGATGTGCTTTCAATGCCTGGTGTGGCCAGTTTAAAATAGGAAAGCAGGGGGACTGCCAAGATCACCAGATATTTCGCAAAGGAAGCAATTGTCAGGGCTGGGCTCAGCCCTTCCTTCTCTGAGCTGGCCGCTCAGCTGTCGGCTAATTTCCAGCTCCTTTCTCTCCACAGTGACTGACCTGTTGATGATCTGCTCGTCAGCCCTGCCTACTTAAAGCCTTCCAGCTCACTTAATCTCTGCCTTCGCCTTTGTCAACATCACAGAGACTTTCTCCTGCGTTCCTGTTGTGGACCTGCTTGGTTCGCGTTCCTTCTGGCTCTTGATCCTGCTTGTTGGACCACTACATTTATCTCTGGCTCGCTGACATTGGCTTAGCCGACTCCCGATCCGGTTACTGAACTCTGGCTTGTTTGACTACGCTTACTCTGTTTACCTTTTTATTATTATTATTAAACAAGTGTGATTTAACTGTACTTCTGTCATGGTCTGATTCATGGTTTCTGACAGCGATACAGAGAACAGGATACCTTTTATGCACATACATGGTAGAACAGACACGTATAAGGAATATGGAATATTGGGGTTATATACACTTTACTGTAATATGTAAAATTGTGTATGGGCAGTGTTTAACGTTATAAGTAAATCTAAATAATACGCAAAAAAAGGATATATGACATTTATAATAGGAGTCTAACAGACTGTAAACTAATTTAGTAACAGAACTTACACTTTGATTTATTTTCCATTTCTGTCTTCGCAGATTCATGTGATGTCACTGCTGGTGGTAATTTTTTCCCCATTGCCTGAAATAAAACAGAACACATTAGATTTCTGTACACTAATACATGATAGACAAATGTCATTTGGACTGCTGTATTTTGAAATAGAACTCCATGATTTTATTTTTGAGATGGGACAGATTTGTTCCCAGCAGGTGACTTCCATTCACTTCCTGTGCAGTAACTGGGATTGGAAGGAACAGAAAATCTCCTAAAAGTAATATTGCAAGAATAGACAGGGACTCTGATGCCTCGTACACACGACCGTTTTTTTCGACGGGAAAACTGCTATGAGAGCTTTTCGTTGGGAATCCCAGCCGTGTGTATGCTCCATCGCAGTTTTTCCGACGGGCAAACTGCCGGACAAAAAAAAAAAGAGAGCAGGATCTCTTTTTTCCCCCATCAGGAAAAATCCTGGCGGGAAAACCGTTTCGATGGGCAAAAAAACGTGCATGCTTAGAATCAAGCATGAGACGGGAGCGCTCTTTCTGGCAAAACTAGCGTTCGTAATGGAGATATCACATTTGTCACGCTGTAACGGCCTGAAAAGCACGAAGACTGAAAAGCGTGAATCGTCTCTCAAACTTTTACTAACACAGGGATCAGCAAAAGCAGCCCAAAGGGTGGCGCCGTTGGAATGGAACTTCCCCTTTATAGTGCCGTCGTACGTGTTGTACGTCACCGTGCTTGTGTATGCAAGTCAGGCTGAGAGGAATTCTGTCGGGAAAACCGTTGGTTTTTTATCCGACGGAAAAAAAGGTTGTGTGTACTAGGCATTTATCTAAAATGTTGTTCTATTTATTCCAAATTATCTTTGTGTAGAAAAACATCTAATTCTAAACATGCATGTAAAAGATCTTAAAGGGGAGTTCCAGCCTTTTTTATGTTTATTAAAAGTCAGCAGCTACAAAAAGTGCAGCTGCTGGCTTTTAATGAACAGACACTTACGCGGCCGCCCCGGAGCTTCACTCGTCTCCCCCCCTCTCCGCCGGCGCCTCCATTCTAACTTTGGGTACCCAGCCGTGACAAAACTTTCGGCTTCACGGTCGGGCACTCACTGCACTTGCGTGCAGTGAGTGCCCGGCTTCTCCTGTAGGTCACAGGAGTATACTTCGTTCTGCACTTCTGTGACCCGTATTCAGCTGACAGTGGGCTAAAGCAGCATCTCCCAGCTGCTCCAGAACCTGGACCCGACTTTAAAAGAGAAGTTTGGGATTAAAAAAAACATCATTTATACTCACCTAGGTGGATGCAGCATCGATCCAATGCTGCATCTGTCCCCCTCCAGTTCTGCAGAGAGAACTGAGGGATCAAAGACAACCAATTACTCAGTTCTACCCCTCTGCTCTGAGCAAAAAGCGGCTGGCTCAGGCTCTCAGCGCATTGCTGACAGGCTGAGCCAGGTGTCGGTCCAGGCATCTGGATGGACCAGCTGAGTGACGTCAGCCGACAGCAGTCTACTGTCGGTTAAAAATGGGTCACAGGAGTGCACTTCATTCTGCACTCCTGTGACCCATTTTCAGCTGACAGTTGGCTAAAATCTCCTGGGGAGAAATATGACCAAAAAAGCTTTGGCCATACTTCTGCTTTAATGTCAGGATCCATGCCACTGAGAACCTGAGGACCTGAGTCAGCCACTCCCACCCCCTCCACAGCCAGGCACTCCAGTGAGTGCTGGAGGGGCAGAGCACAGAGTGGTGATTGACAGTCACCGGCTCTCTGCTCACTGAAGACCTACTGTAACGAAATGTCCTACACTCTGCTTGAGTGCTTTCTTCATATACTACTTCCTTCCAGTCTGAATATAGATATCAGATCTTCCAACTGCTTATAACCACAAACTAGGCAGTACTTGTTTTGGCTGCTGAACATGAACTATTTATTAAAACACAGGTAACACTCTGGACAATCCCCCCTCCCTTTGCATTCAGGGCGGTGTAGACTGTCCAATCAACAGGGATAGATGTTGGAGGAATTCCCCCTCCCTCCTTACAGCAAACACATATACACGTCCCATAATACCCAAGGCAGACAGACACAATAGAACAATGGAATACAGCCACCCCCCCAAACGACCCAGAAAAGTGTATGATATATATATATATATACACACACACATACACACAACATTAGAGTGTGGTTGTACAGCGAGTCTGATTAGTACAGATCAGACAGACAGGGGTTCTAATAGACACAGGGTAACTTAGACATAGGAGGTGCATGGGGAGCTGAAACAAGGGTTTCCCAAACTCCCCAAGAGATCCTGGGTTCCACAGGCCCCCCACGGTGTTTGATCACTCAGTTCTCAGTCTTAGAGTCGGCGGGGGACCAATGCTGCATCCACCTAGGTAAGTATGTGTGTTTAGGTTTTTCAAACCCCAAACTTCTCTTGTAAGAAGACTATCAGACATCAGAATTTTACTAATTAGGTTGCATTTGCTCTGTCTAATGTATTTTGAAAGTGAATTGAGGGTATGTTAAACTGTATTAGCAAGGTACACTATTCTTTTAGATCAGGGGTCTCCAAACTTTACAAACAAAGGGCCACTTTATTGTCCTTTAGACTTTAGGAGGGCCGGATTGGGGCCAGCAAGGGAAGAAAAAGTCACGGGCCCGGCATCAGTGAGAACATATATGGCCTCAGGGTTGGTGGTCAATAGGAAGTGGAGTATTCCACCTATTAGTAGTGGGAGGAATTGTGCCCCAAGGGCCGGATAAAGGCTAGCAAAGGGCCACATCTGGCCCTCGGGCCCCAGTTTGAAGACCTCTGTTTTAGATTATGGGTATAGTCTCCACTATTCTTTTGCATTGTCTAAAAATTAATGTTGCCTGGCATGTCAGAATTAGGTTCAAGAACGAAGCAAACCACTTCTCATATCTCAAAGAACACATTCCTATTTCTAATATGCATGTAGATCACGGTGAGAACACGGTGCGGTAAACGCGCACAGAATTTGTGTTTCCTGCACCGTGTACAATACAGACATCTGTAGTGCTATTTACATTAATAAATAGTCCTACATTTTGAAATATATATTCGTGTAGTGGGCATAACTGCCATCTGAGCCTGCAATGGTCAATGTGATTATAGACTTTGCCAATACACAGTACATCAAGTAGCTGAAATTTGGAATTGGGTATGCTTGGGAGCAGCAGATTAATGGTTTCCAAAGAACAAGAAACAGAAGAAATAGAAACAAAGTGATGCTGCAAAAAAAAGAAAGAAAGCAATGTTCAGAATATGAAATGAAACTACAACTAAATACAGAAGTTATTTATGTCTTTGTATATACAGTGTATAGCACGGATTTGCAAGGCAAAGCAGTCTTTAAAGTGGTTCTTCACCCTAGAAGCAAAAATTAAAGGTCAGCAGCTACAAATACTGTGGCTGCTGACTTTGAATAATAGGACACTTAACTGACTAGTGTGGTCCTTACCCGAGTCCGTCTTCGGGTCCCCGATGACAGTGTGCTTACCAGAGGCGGCTCTCTAATTAGGCAAAGAAGGCCTCGTGCTTTCAGGAGCCTCGCGGCCGCCTAATTTGCCTGATGTATGTGATAGAATGGGAGATAATGTCCCCGGTCAGTGTCCCCAAGCTGGCAGGGTGAGCGGGTCGTGCTGTTAAAGAATTACCGTCTTTCGTATAGAGCGCTGCCTGCTGCAGACGAATTGTAGAAGTGGAGGCGGAGCTGTCGGCCACTGCTGAAACCGCCAGGGAGGTAGGGGCGGACTTGGTGGGGTGGGTGGGGGTTTGGTTGAGCAGGGAGGTCTCTGTAAAAATGGCATTATTTTTTTTATCTTTTGAATTATTTTCCCCATTATGGGCATGATTGGGGCCTTGTGTCTAAGTTTTGCCTAAGGCCTCACAAAGCCTAAAGCCGCCTCTGGTGCTTACTTTAGGAAGTCGGTTGTGACTGCTTGCGGCTTCACAGCCGGCTTCCAGCTTGCACTCTGTAAATGGTCCCGCAACTTTCAGGTACCTTTTATGTTTCCCAGAAGGCGGCGGACCGAACTTCCACTTGGATCGCAATGTTAATCCGACGTGAAGTGGGAGCAGGTACCTGTCAGAACTACGTACCTGCTCGCCCCCCAAAAAATAAAGTGTCAAGACTGAAAAAGGATGCGGTTAGGAGGCAGACAAGTGGAACTGTCCTTTTTGGGTGAAGTTCTGCTTTTGGATTAAGAAGTCTTAAGACCAGGTAATGGTCTGGTGAGCACTATAATGAACGGATCCAACACGGAACATTTTCGACACATCTATAATGTCAATAAAATATTTAAACAGGATCAGTTTTCACTATTTGATAAAACAAAAGTCTCAGTGAGCTTCATTTTCCTTCCTCTCCTTTTAGGAAATTCAATTTAAAGCTAAACTCTCCTTCAGTCTTGCACAATTGTAAGAAAACAGCTTACTGTGAGCTTGTCACAGTGTGCATTAGAAGCTGCTGAAAGTCAGACAATGCCTCGTTTTCTGGGGCGGTAGGATTTCTATCATCATCTAGCCCTTTGCTCTCAAACGTTATTAAACATCCCCAGGCTGCCCCTTTTATTCATTGCCCTTTAGTTTAACCATGAAGGCTTGGCATTACATGTGGGCATTACCTAGGGCAGCCTATAGGCAAACGCAGTGTGCCTAGGAACTCCTAATCCTCCAGACTGATATGTACCCATTAGGGCCTTTTGATATTTGTATAACTAATACCAAGAGCCAGTCATGATCCACCTGCATTTTATAAGGAAGCACCGAGACCCAGGTGGCCTAAAATAAAGTATATTATGAAATAGAAAGAGGTTCTAATGAATTACGTTTTTTTTTACCTTCATGCATTCTGTGCATGAAGGTAAAAAACAATCTTCAGCTCCCCTCAGCCCCCCTTATACTTACCTAAGCTGATCTTGATCCAGCGATGTGCACGAGAGCAGATCTCTCCTGTGTCTCTCCATCCTCATTGGCTGTGATGCAGCATCAGGAGCCATTGGCTCCAGCTGCTGTCAATCACAGCCAGTGAGGAGGGAGCTGGGGGGAGGAGCTTGTAAGCTTGCTATTGGGGAACTCTGCAAAAAGGAGAGGCCCAAAATGCCAGTGGGAGCCCTGAAAAGAGGGGAGCAGGTAAGTATGACATGTTTTTTTTTTCCCCTTTAGAAACACTTTAATGAGGAAGGAACCAGGGGAAGCAAAATTATCAGCAGATAAATATTTCAGCTTTAATTGAATGCAGACCATCATGGAAATGGACAGAAGTCATGAATCAGCAATAACTTTCCCATCTGATATTCTGCTTTGATGAAATAGCTGTCTTTAAAGAGCAGTACTGAAGCTGTAACCTTAGCCTTAAAAGGTCTCCTGAATGTCTACTTATTTTTTATAAGCCAAACAAGCTTTTTATTCAGATCATAGAAAAAAAGAAAGCTGAAAATTCCAGAACAGTGTCCGAAGCCAGTTCTCTCAGCCTATAAACTGTTTGATAAGTGCCTATTTATGGCTCAGTACATGCAGAAATAGAATTTATTTAATATTACTAGGAACAGGAGGAGGGGGAAAACCTCAAGATGGGAATAACACCCAAAACTGGCAGTGAGATATCAACATTTGAAATCACCAAATGATACAAGAAGCCAGTGGGTGGTTAACAAATCCAGTATCACTTTTGGTTAGATTAAAGGAGAAGTCCAGCCTAAGCTCGGTTGGCTGGGCTTCGCCCATGGGTCACATGAGTGCAGTTCGTTTTGCTGACGTTACCAATATTAGCCCAGGCACCGCGTCATCCCGACTCTAGGAGTCTGGATCCGCCAGGTGACTGGACTGATAGCCGTCTCAGCGAGCCGCTGACACCGCCGCTCCCCGCCCCGCCACAGCTCAGCGCTCCAGTGAGCGAGCGTGGAGGAGCAAAGCAGGAGAGCTGCTGATTGACAGGCATCAGCTCTCTGCTCTGAGAGCCGAGAGAACCGAGCCATCGGCGATGTTCGATTGCTCACTTCTCATCGCAGAGACGCCGGGGGACCGATGCTGCATCCACCTAGGTAAGTATAAAACTGCAATAACCTCCAAACCCATACTTCTCTTTTAAGCCTTTAACAGTAGTAATGTCCAGTACTACGGTAGGGTTACCAGATTTTCAAAACTAAATCCAGAGTCACCCAGATGACCATGCCCACTTTTGGGTTGGAACAGGGGCGGAGCAGGGGATGATAGCGGCATGTGAAATGCACCAGACAAAGTTTTTAGTGTGGCCAAATTGGGGGGCTTGAAGAAGTATGTTTTTTTCTTTATATCGGATATTTTTTATTGAGTTTCTATTGAGTTTCGTTATTTGAAATGCACACAAACAAAACAACTTTTCATGACAACTTACAACCAAGAAAGATCCATTTGTAGCGTAACGTGAGCAATATTTGGACAACATCATGCAATTGTCATCCTAGGCACAGATCATGTTAAGATCAGGCATAAACTACCGTAATTACATGACAGTTTGATATCAATAAAGTAATAAATGTACCAACCCAACTTGCTCGTGCATTTATTGAAGGCAGCTCCATCACATCTGGACGGACCCCAAAGGGAGGTGGCCATTACACTAACATCTGCATACAGGGCACACCATCCAGGGAAGAGGTCAACAGGATAACAATCTATTCAGAATAAATGAAGTTGGGGCTAAACCTAGTGTAGCAAGCAACATGTCCCAAATTTTATTAAAGCACGTGGGGAAGTTCCTATATTGATATACCATTTTTTTTCTAGATTGAGTTTTTTATTAATTTAAGTTCTCCATTCCGCTCAAGTAGGAGGATGTGGGGACCACCACTTCAAAAGGGGTATGGTTTAACAATACACAAGCATATTGTGCTTTGGGTCAAGAGTACAGGCCAAGGTGTGTACTGCAGGTCACTTTACAAGCAAAACAAGGTGGCAAATAATCCACATTTTTACCTCTTGCAACAAAGTCTGCACAAGATGAGAGGGGAGGGACTGGGAAGACCAAGAAATATTGTCATGCGACATCATTAATAACCCAGGACACAGTCGGGAGCAGACACACCCCATTCCCTCTCTCATCCTGCTCTAGGCCATACACAGAAATGTTGCTAGAATGGATTACCCTGCAGTTGCCTAGGCCAGGGATGCCATTCATAAAGATGGTAAGAAATTGTGGGCACATTCTTTTAACCAGGGATGAAATTGGGTGCATTTTTTTTAATGGGGACAGCCCCTCAAAATAAGGAACTGCCTCCAGAATCCAGGGACATCTAGTCACCCTATGCTACGGGGCTGGCAAAAAGCAAGACCATAGTAAAAGATTCGGCCTGTCACTTGACTTTACAGTAAAAAAAAAATACGTACCAATCAACCAATCAGGTTTCATGTAATGTTCTAAATAGCAGTTATCGTCCAGAATGTACAAGCAGGTAGATTGGTAAACATTTACTACTACTAGTGTACGCAGTTAGGAAAAAAAAAAGGTTAAAAGAAAAACTACAAAAACGATTGATTTTTTTCTTTTGACATTCAGCTTCCCTGCAGCATTGTCAAACTACACACGATTCTCTTCATTGTGACAATTGTTTCCTTTCTAGGCAAGCTGTTTTGAAGAGCTATGAGCAGTATCAGTGACAACATTTCCAACTAATTCACTGTACAGTAATAACAGATAAAAGCGAAGAACTTGTCAAGAATACACTGATAAATGCATTCAAACTTTTTTCAGCTCTGCCACATAAAACGATATTGCCTTGCCTTGACTTCAAAGTTATTTTAGGTCATCAGCCTAGGAAAACATGAATTTAGTACCAAAACAGGAAGAAGGTAGAGCGTGATCGGACTGCTTTACAAATGCCTGAACTCTGTCAATCAATTTTCACTTCCTATAACTTCTTTTAGTGTCAATGTCTTGTGCGATATTTATTATAAAGCCATAAAAGGAGTGATCACCTACAATAAAGAATACGAATGCCTCGTACACACAACCAGTTTTCCAGGTCGGGAAAACTGGCATGACAGCTTTTGGCCGGGAAAACTGGCCATGTGTATGCTCCATGGCAGTTTTCGCGACAGAAAAAACGATGGGAGGCGGGATAAAATGAGAACGTGTTCTCTTTTTTACTGCCGTGATTACTGGCGACCTTTTTCCGGCAGTTTTCCTATGGGAAACACTGCGGAGGAGCATACACACGGCCAGGTTTCCCGGCCAAAGCTCTCAGGGCAGGTTTCCTGCAAGGAAAACCGCCTGTGTGTAGGGGAAAAAGCTGCCAAGCCGGTTCTCGGCTTTCCCCTGGGGTTTCCCGGCGGTAAAAAGCCTGCCGGGAAACCCGTACGTGTGTACGGGTCATAAGGCTTATGTTCTTCATAAAGCTCCATCCATCCAGGCATTGATACATTTTTTTTGTTTTTTTTGACAAACCATTTAACAAGCTTCAAGCAGTGAACTGCAAACAGCAAAATACACAACTGAAATACATATATGGGAACTGTATCTGCCAAAGGATTAGCATTTCTGTTCACCTAATGCTGAGACTTAAGCTGGCCATACGTGGTTATAATTTTGGTCCACTCAAAATTACTTAATTGGCTTTTGCCGTGTCGGCGGAGGGGAACAAGGAGCTCTTCAGGGGCTTCGATCTCGGTAAGTGCTACATAATGAGCTTGTATGCTATGCATACAAGCTCATTATGCCTTTTTCTTGCAGGGGTTTTTTTTTGGTGTACTTCCTCTTTAAGTGTTAGTAATATTTAATACCTACATCAATACATTTCCAATACTACAACACACAGCTATAGTGCAATGAAAAAAAAAACATAACCGTTATCACTATATACATTATGAGCTCAAGTCAAGTCATTGCCCAGGCTTAGTATCTTAGGGCCAGATTCACGTAGGGACGTGTGCCATTTAAATTAGGCGCGCTCCCGCGCCGGACCTACTGCGCATGCTCTGTTTTGAAATTCCCGCCGTGATTTGCACGAAGTGACGTCATTTTTTCGACCGGCGACGTGCGTAGCATACTTTCGTATTCCCGGACGTCTTACGCAAGAAGACATTTTTTTTAAATTTCGACGTGGGAACGACGGCAATACTTTATACAGCACATACGTGTGCTGTGTAAAGTTAGGGCAGGTAAAACGACGACTAAAATTGCGACGGGAAACTAGACTAGCGACGACGTACCGAACGCGAAAAACCGTCGTGGATCGCCGTAACTGCTAATTCGCATACCCGACGCTGGAATACGACGCAAACTCCACCCAGCGGCGGCCGCGGTATTGCATCCTAAGATCAGACAGTGTAAAACAATTACACCTGTCGGATCTAAGGGCTATCTATGCGTAACTGATTCTATGAATCAGTCGCATAGATACTCTGAGAGATACGACGGAGTATCTGAGATACTCCGTTGTATCTCCGCTGTGAATCTGGCCCTTAAAGTCTGCCTGAGAGGAGAATTCTTGGAGAATATTTTAATACATTTTCTAAAAGCAGGAAGAACCATTCCCTTTGTTTTCTTCCTCTACGATCAATATGAGTAGAGTGTCCCAGTAAACCACATGGCAAGAGGCAGTTTAATCTTTGTGAGATGAAAATACATTTTTTAGGAGCATTAGGATGCCAAGCTTTGTGAAACATAAGTACCCACCACAAAGAACATAAAGACTACTGAATATGCCAAGGATTTTGCACGACTGTCATCTCTAGACCACAATCGTAGCCCTAGAAGTATGGTGACTATGGGTAATCCCTGAAAACAGATGGCACTGGTCATCTATGGAGAAATAATTTCCACATTGTTAGGAGGATTGTAATCTCTCTGAACTACAGAATTCAGCAAAGTTGATACGGTACGAAACCTACATACTGTATGGCCCCGTACACACGACCAGTTTCCTCGGCAGAATTCAGCTTCCGACCGAGTTTCTGGCTGAATTCTGCCGAGAAACCCGGCCGTGTGTACACTTTCGGCCGAGGAAGCCGACGAGGAGCTCGGCGAGGAAATAGAGAACATGTTCTCTATTTCCTCGTTGTTCTATGGGAGCTCTCTCCCCGCCGAGCTCCTCGGCGGCTTCAGTGCTGAACTGGCCGAGGAACTCGATGTGTTTGGCACGTCGAGTTCCTCGGCCGTGTGTACGGGGCTTAAGAGAACTGCTACAAGATATACAAAGCTGTAACCAAGAAAGTGGATTTTAAAGAACTCACATACTCGGTAGATGCCACATACAAGAAACAGAACAGAGACAAGACATATCCTCCATACCAGTAAAATTAGCATACCTTGAAACCACTTACATCCTTTCAACACCAACTGACCATCCTCCAACTACAGAAGGAAGAACAAGATAATAAAAGCATGAGGAGCAACATAACAAACAGATGCTGCAGACACCAGAGGAAGGGAGGGTTATATATAACCAGTCATATATTTTTTTTTCTCCATCTTTGTCCCATTGCAGAGATTCCCCTAGACTTCTTGTCCCAGAACCAAACAGGAAGCGAAAGGAAATCCCTGCAAATTTGGGGAATTCCTTTGGGACCCCCAAGTCACCAGAACGAGTGTCTACATTGGAATATTTCCCTCTCTATTACTTTACTGGGGACAACCCAACAGTTGGGATTTTCTTTTACATTCAATGATAATGGTAAACAGGACAAATACGAATACAAATAAAAACTAAAATAGTAGGATATAATCGGGCAGCTGCTTGCTGTGGGGGCACTTAACAGAAGAAAAGGGCCAGGAGAGCCGAAGAGGAACCCGAGAAGAGGGGGATCCAGGCTGCTCTATGCAAATCCACTGCACAGAGCGAGTAAGTATAACGGGGCAGATCCACATAGATCTGCACCCGCGCAGCGTATCAGAAATACGCTACGCTGCCGTACCTTACCTGGCGTTCTTTCAAATCCTCAAAGATTTTGCGCCGTAAGTTACGGCGGCGTAGTGTATTTCTGGCAGCGGAATTCAAATCGGCGATTAGGATGCGTGTTTCATTTAAATGAAGCGCGTCCCCGCGCCGAATGAACTGCGCATGCTCCGTTTCGAAATTTCCCGCCGTGCATTGCGCGAAATGACGTTGCAACAACGTCATTTTTTTAACTTAGACGGAACTTACGTACATTCCGATTCACGGACGACTTACGAAAAAAAAAAATTCAAATTTCGACGCGGGAACGACGGGCATACTTAACATGGCAAGTCTATCTATACGCCGCAAAATACCAGCTTTAACTATACGCCGGAAAAAGCCGACTAGAGACGACGTAAGAAAATGCGACGGCCGCGCGTACGTTCGTGGATCGTCAGAAATAGCTAATTTGCATACCCGACGCGGAAAACGACGCAAACTCCACCCAGCGGACGCCGAAGTATTGCATCTACGATCCGAAGGCGTACGAAGCCGTACGCCTGTCGGATCGAACCCAGATGCCGTTGTATCTTGGTTTAAGGATTCAAACTAAAGATACGACGCGGGAAATTACACCGGCGCCGGCGTACTCTCTCTGTGGATCTGGCCCAACATGTTTATTATTTTTATAGAAAAAACTATAACAATCACTAACTCCCCATTTACAACTTTGACACCTCATTTCCCTGTACATTCCCTAACAGCCCCGTCCCCGCCCCTCCATATCACATATATCCAGCCCAACCCCTCTCCATTTTCACCATAACAAACTAAAAACACTCAAAATACTAGTATTTATCACCCTGGTACAGGAATTACAGGACTATGCATAGATTTTGAGATTTCGGAAGTGCATTCCCATATAAACTCAGGCCCGGATTCTTAGAGGAGATACGACAGCGTATCTCCAGATACGCCGTCGTATCTCTGCGTCCGGCCGGTCGTATCTATCTGTTAGATCCGACAGGCGTAAGTCTCTTACGCCGTCGGATGGTAACTGCATTTTTAAGCTGACCGCTAGGGGCGTGTATGCTGATTTACGCGGCGAAATATGTAAATCAGCAAGATACGCAAATTCCCGAACGTACGCCCGGCCGACGCTGTAAATTTAGGCGTTTACATTAGGCTTTTCCCGGCGTATAGTTACCCCTGCTATATGGTGGCGTAAGTGTGGCGTACCAATGTTAAGTATGGCCGTCGTTCCCGCGACGAAATTTAAAATTTTTGCGTCGTTTGCGTAACTAGTCCGTGAATGGGGCTGGACGTAATTTACGTCCACGTCAAAACCAATACGTCCTTGCGGCGTATTAGGAGCAATGCACACTGGGAGATTTCCACGGACGGCGCATGCGCCGTTCGTGAAAAACGTCAATCACGTTGGGTCACAGAAGATTAACATAAAACACGCCCCCCTGTCCCACATTTGAATTAGGCGGGCTTACGCCGGCCAATTTACCCTACGCCGCCGCAAGTTACGGAGCAAGTGCTTTGAGAATACAGCACTTGCCTGTCTAAGTTGCGGCGGCGTAACATAAATCGGAAACGTTACGCCGCCGCAAACATACGCGCTCCTACGAGAATCTGGCCCATTACAGCAATGAGGAAAATCTGAAACAAATCCCACTGAAAAAAGAACCTGTATTAGAGTAATAGAAAATTATTATAAAATAGGATCTTTACAAAGTATAGCACTTCGCTGGCCAGAATACTAATCTTACTAGAGAGAGGTGGAAAGAACATTTAAAATTTGAGGATTTATTAAATGGTTATTCTCAAAACATTCCTATTTAGACATTGAATTGTACAGTATCTCCTGATACTCCGTCGTATCTCTGACTTAGGCTGGTCGTATCTATGCGACTGATTCATAGAATCAGTTACGCATAGATATGCCTAAGATCCGACAGGTGTAACTGTGTTACACCGTCGGATCTTAACTGCAATTTAAAAATGGCCGCGGGGGGCGTTCTCGCTGTTTTACACTGAGAAATATGTAAATCAGCGAGATACGGCAATTCACGAACGTACACAGACCCGACGCAGTGTTGTTACGACGTTTCCGTAGCGGTTTTCCCGGCGTATACTTACCCCTGCTTCTATGAGGCACAGCCAATGTTAAGTATAGCCGTCGTTCCCACGTCGATTTTTGTTCTTTTTACGTCGTTTGCGTACGCCGATTCAGAAACCCGCGCGCCGCAAGTTACGCTCACCCCGAAACCACTGTCAGTGGGAGCAATGCACGCCGGGAAATTTCGCGGACGGCGCATGCTCATTTAAATCGGCGCGGGGACGCGCCTGATTTAAATAGTACACTCCCCCTAGCCGCAGAATTTGAATTCCGCCGGGGGATTTACGATCCGCCGCCGCAAGTTTGGAGGTAAGTGTTTAGTGAATTAGCCACTTGCCTCTCAAACTTGCGGCAGCGGATCTTAAATCGCATAGATCACGCGGATCTAAAGATCCGCTGATCTATGTGAATCTAGCCCTATGTGTATATTCACACTTGCTGTGTGTATTGGAAATTCTGATTGGGTTTCATTATTCGGCCTGCTTACCAAGGTAAACACAGCTGACAGCAACTCTGGCATTCAGATAAGATTAGCTTTCAAAACATCAACCAGACCAAGCAATACTGAATTCATCCAAACTAGACGTTGTAAAATCTCTGCTATGCCTAAAATGATGAAACATTCAAATTCATGGCACACATCACCAAGAGACAGATGAAATAAATAAAAAAATAAAGGGTAAAAGAACATTCTGCCAATAGCAATTGGCTAAACTGCATCACTTTTTTTATTCTGGATGTCGAAAAACATTTGTGACCAGTAAAATTACCCCTCATTCATTTGATGATTGTCAAGTGGCTGTCAACAGTGCGGCCAATAATTTGGAAGTTATTTGGTTGCCTTGTAATTAACCCTTCAAAATTTCCCAAGGACAGCTTACTACAGTTTAGGTGAATTTTTTGGCCTTCCAAATTCTCTGAACCTTCCAGCGTGTGAGTGAGCGTTTTTTTTGCTGGCACGGACACACAACCCAAGCTGGGAGATGAATTGTGGTTTCGGAAAAGCCGCCAGCAGCCTTGCAGGGAAGATGTTGGCCTGTGTTTTCACCAGGTTTATCAATCTCAAATTTGAATTAGCCCTTTCTTTGTTTTCACTAATGAAATGGAAATTCATGAATGTTTTATGAGATACTAGTAGGGCCGACTGATTATTTTACAATTTGGAACATTACCAGCAGATTCATCAGGCAGCCTCTAAGCCATTTATCGAGGTTTCATTTTAATGCATGGAAATTATGCTTTTAGATATAACAAATATTGCTGATTAGCTTGCGAACTCTCCAACATGATGGTGGGTGTTACACTGAAAAGTTCTGTATGGGGCAGAAAGCTAAATGCTACAGTATTTTCAATGATGAGATCTATTATGCCGCGTACACACGACCGTTTTTAATATCATGGAAAAAAACAACGTTTTTCTCGACGTGATTCTTGTCAAGCCTGCCTTGCATACACATGATCGTGAAAAAAAAAATGCTCGAGCAAAGCACAGTGACGTACAACACGTACAATGGCACTATAAAACCCAGTGAAAATCAAGAAAAATTAGAGCATGTTCTAAATTTTTAATGCCCATTTTTCACATCGAGAAAAATGCTCTGGAGGCTACACACATTTTTAATGACCAATTGAAAAAATTGCATTTTTCTCATCATGAAAAAGGGTCGTGTGTACGTGGCATAAGACTCGCTTTGTCGAGGCAAAAGTAATGTCTTTATTTCTGGTATTCCAAAAAGAAACATTTGCTTGTGTCTACTTCCTGCATTCACCTCTCTTCTTTCCCATTTGTGTCAATGAGAATGGAGCAGCAGCAATCCATACCAGACCCGTATCCGAGCACGCCACCCGGCCGGTCAGGAAAGGAGTGGGGACGAGCGAGCGCCCCCCCTCCTGAGCCGTACCAGGCCGCATGCCCTCAACATGGGGGGGTGGGTGCTCTGGGGCAGGGGGGCACCCTGCGACCCCCCCACCCCAAAGCACCCTGTCCCCATGTTGATAAGGACAGGGTCTCTTCCCGGCAACCCTGGCCCCCCACCATAGGTGAATGAATGTGGGGTACATCGTACCCCTGCCCATTCACCTGGTGGAAGAAAAGTGTCAATAAAATAAACACACAACACAGGTTTTTAAAATAATTTATTAGTCAGCTTCGGGGGTCTTCTCCACTCTCCAGGGGTCTTCTCCACTCTCCAGGGGGTCTTCTTCCATCTTCTCCACTCTCCGGTGTCGTCTCGGGTCTCCCCGGTTCTTCTCGCACTCGCTCTCCGGTGCCTTCTTCGGGGCTGGCCACCGCTATCTTCTTTGAAGCTCTTTTACTAGCGACGGTCTTCTTTGCCGCCTTCTGCCTTCTTTTTTTCTTCCGATGTTGACTTGACGCTCCCTCCGGCTGTAATGCTGGGTGTGCGGTGAGCGGCGATTTTTTATAGGCCTCTTATTATGTCACAGTCCCAGCGTGCTCCAGGACCCACGGAGCATGCTGGGACTGTGACGTCATAAGAGGCCTATATAAATCATCGCGCACCACACACCCGGTATTACAGTGGGAGGGAGCGTCGAGTCAACATCAGAAGAAAAGAAGAAGGCGGCAAAGAAGACCGGGGGTGACCGTCGCTAGTAAAAGAGCTTCAAAGAAGATAGCGGCGGCCAGCCCCAAAGAAGGCACCGGAGAGCGAGCGTGAGAGGAACCGGGGAGCGTCGAGACGACACCGAAGAGCGGAGAAGACGGAATAAGACGCCCCCGGAGAGCAAGACCCCCGGAGAGCGGAGAAGACCCCCGGAGCTGACTAATAAATTAATTGTGTTGTGTGTTTATTTTATTACCCCATATTCATTCACCTAGGGTGGGGGGCCGGTATCTGGGGGCCCCCTTATTAAAGGGGGCTCCCAGATTCTGATAAGCCCCCTGCCCACAGACCCCGACAACCAACGGCCAGGGTTGTCGGGAAGAGGCCCTGTCCTTATCAACATGGGGACAGGGTGCTTTGGGGTGGGGGGCGCAGAGCACCCACCCCCCCATGTTGAGGGCATGCGGCCTGGTAAGGCTCAGGAGGGGGGGGGGCGCTCGCTCGTCCCCGCTCCTCTCTTGACCGGCTGGCCGGCGTGCTCGGATACGGGTCTGGTATGGATTTTGGGGGAACCCCCACATCGTTTTTCCGGCGTAGAGGGGTTCTCCTTACAATCCATACTAGACCTAAGGGCCTGGTATGTTCCTGAGGGGGGAACCCATGCTGTTTTTTTTATTTAAAACTTGCCGTGGAGTTCCCCCTCATGATTCATACCAAACGCCACGGCTAGAATTGGCAGGAATCCAAGTCTGATCTCCGTCGCTTCTATGTCGGCTTTTTCCTATTGCGGCGAGCCGGCTCGGCGCTGGCTCCCGTGCCGAGGCTCGTAGGTGGTCAATCTCGCCGAGAAAGGGAGCGAGATTGACACAATATCGCGGTCACCTACTGTAGATTTCAATGGAAGTTGCCTCCAAGTTGGATCTCCATCTCAACTGAAGCAACTTTACAGGAAAAGAAAATAGTTTACCCAGGCAAACCCCTCCTTACCACAGAGCTGATTATTCTGTGATTGGCCACAGCCAAAGTCGCCTGTCTTGAAGGCAACTTTAAGTCACGTTGTAAGTTGCTCAAAATCACGCTGAAGTCGCCTCCAAATAGCCTTGCAAAGTTGCGCTGTAAGTCGGATTGCCCCTCTGTGAACCAACGCTGTCTGTCTGAAATTATCTGCTGTAGATGTTTCCTTTATTTTCCCATATTATACCTCAAGAATGGCTCACATATTGTTTTTTTCCACAATTTTTTTAGCAAGCAATCCTTTTTTCTACATTAAGCTGTCAGCGGTGAACCCCGCTAACAACTGATGACTCATCGGTTGTTAAGGTCGCGGCAGCCAGCTTCCCGGCCCATTCCTTAGTAACCAGCTATATACAGTGTTTTTAAAGGAAACACAAAAACACAAAATGCTAAATGTATAAATGTGAGTGAAAAATGCATCAGCCGCAACCACAGAGATGTGAACCTAAACTTACGATCAGCCATAACATTATGACCACTGAAAATCACGCTGAAGTCGCCTCCAAATAGCCTTGCAAAGTTGCGCTGTAAGTCGGATTGCCCCTCTGTGAACCAACGCTGTCTGTCTGAAATTATCTGCTGTAGATGTTTCCTTTATTTTCCCATATTATACCTCAAGAATGGCTCACATATTGTTTTTTTTCCACAATTTTTTTAGCAAGCAATCCTTTTTTCTACATTAAGCTGTCAGCGGTGAACCCCGCTAACACTGATGACTCATCGGTTGTTAAGGTCGCGGCAGCCAGCTTCCCGGGCCCATTCCTTAGTAACCAGCTATATACAGTGTTTTTAAAGGAAACACAAAAACACAAAATGCTAAATGTATAAATGTGAGTGAAAAATGCATCAGCCGCAACCACAGAGATGTGAACCTAAACTTACGATCAGCCATAACATTATGACCACTGACAGGTAAAGGGAATATCTCATTACAATGGCATCTGAAAATTGGTGGGATATATTGGGCAGCAAGTGAACATGTTGTCCATGAAGTTGATGTGGTGAAAGCAGAAAAAAATGGGCATCACAGTTTGTTGTGTATGAGGCTGTGAAGCCCATGGTGACCCATGTCCACAGCCAAAACTTCTACAATGGTCACATAAACATCAGAACTGGAGGTGGCCTTGTCTGATGAATCACGTTTTCTTTTACATCATGTGGATGACCATGTGCGCCACTTACCGGGGGAAGTTGGCAGAGGCAGTGTGATGCTTTGAACAATGTTCTACTGGGAAACCTTGGATACTGCCATTCATGTGGATGCTACTTTGGTGTCCATGCCTCAATGGGTCAGGGCCATTTTAGCAAAAGGGGGCTACACTCAATATTAGGTGGGTGGTTATAATGTTATGGCTGATCGGTGTGAAGGTGAAATACCATGCTAATTATATCTAGAATAACTGTGAATAAAATGATTGTCCTTCAGTCCCTTAATCAGATTTGAACAAAATATACAAATATTAGATATCACATTATAAAAATGTTTTATTTAAGTGGATGTAAACCCACTCTCATCCTTTCTAAACTACTGCCATAGTGCTAATCTATAAGGATATACATGCCTCCTGCATGCATCCTTACCTGTCAAATATCTCCCCTCTGTCTGTTATAATAACTGAAAAACTGCAGATTCTGTGGGTGGGTCTGTTGTCTGGAGCTCTGTGGGTGGAGTCGTGATGTCAGTAGACTCCCCACCCATCTTTACACTCCCCTTGTCAACATGCATTTTTTCCTCTGTATTCCTTACACTAAATGCTGCTATGATCACGAACATCCAGTCAAAATCCAGAAAAGTAACCACATGACTTCAGAAAAGGAGTGGGGGTGGGAATTGAAAAATAATGCCTGTCTCCAGGGTAGTGAGTGAGTGAGTGAGAAACTTATATATCGCAGCACATGCGAACTAAATCGCCTCTGGGCGCTTGGTATCCATTCCCTGGGCCCTCAGAAGAGATGGGTCTTGATCTTTCTCCTGAAAGCCAGGTGGTTTACCTCCAATCGGATGGTGGTTGGAGGTATGTGCATGAGATATGTAAATAACCTGTCACTCACAGCAAGGGGGCGGAACGGACTAAGGTTTTTCTCTGCAAGTCCGTTTTATTTCACTGAATAATAAAACAGGATTGCTCAGAGCTGGATTAACTCTGTGTGGCAAGACTGGGCACAGATGATAGGAAATCTTATACTCTACATCAGGGGTGGGCAATTATTTTTTCGATGGGGCCACATGAGAAACTAAAAATATTTTGGAGGGCCGGGCCAAAAGGCTAAACTCAATACTGCATAAAATCAATTGTATTTCTTTATAAAAAGCAGTAAATATCATTGCTGGACAACTGGACGAGTACTTGTTATAGACTGGCACAGGAGGGGGACAGAGGCTGGGGACATGGCACAGGAGGTGACAGAGGCTGGGGGACATGGCACAGGAGGGGGACAGAGCTGGGGACATGACACAGGAGGGGGACAGAGGCTGGGGACATGACACAGGAGGGGAAAGGGGCGGGGGACATGACACAGGAGGGGGACAGAGGTGGGGGACATGACACAGGAGGGGGACAGAGGCTGGGGACATGACACAGGAGGGGGACAGAGGCTGGGGACATGACACAGGAGGGGGACAGAGGCTGGGGACATGACACAGGAGGGGGACAGAGGCTGGGGACATGACACAGGAGGGGGGACAGAGGCTGGGGACATGACACAGGAGGGGGGACATAGGCTGGGGGACATGACACAGGAGGGGGGACAGAGGCTGGGGACATGACACAGGAGGGGGGACAGACGCTGGGGACATGACACAGGAGGGGGACAGACGCAGGGGACATGACACAGGACGGGGGACAGACGCTGGGGACATGACACAGGAGGGGGACAGACGCTGGGGACATGGCACAGGAGGGGGACAGACGCTGGGGGACATGACACAGGAGGGGGACAGAGGCTGGGGACATGACACAGGAGGGGGGACAGAGGCTGGGGACATGGCACAGGAGGGGGAACAGAGGCTAGGGACATGACACAGGAGGGGGACAGAGGCTGGGGACATGACACAGGAGGGGGACAGAGGCTGGGGACATGACACAGAAGGGGGGCAGAGGCTGGGGACATGACACAGGAGGGGGGACGACGCTGGGGACATGACACAGGAGGGGGACAGACGCTGGGGACATGACACAGGAGGGGGACAGAGGCTGGGACATGACACAGGAGGGGGACAGAGGCTGGGGACATGACACAGGAGGGGGACAGAGGCTGGGGACATGACACAGGAGGGGGACAGAGGCTGGGGACATGACACAGGAGGGGACATAGGCTGGGGACATGACACAGGAGGGGGACAGAGGCTGGGGACATGACACAGGAGGGGGGACAGACGCTGGGGGACATGACACAGGAGGGGGACAGACGCTGGGACATGACACAGGAGGGGGACAGACGCTGGGGACATGACACAGGAGGGGGACAGACGCTGGGGACATGACACAGGAGGGGGACAGACGCTGGGGGACATGGCACAGGAGGGGGACAGACGCTGGGGACATGGCACAGGAGGGGGACAGACGCTGGGGACATGACACAGGAGGGGGACAGAGGCTGGGGACATGGCACAGGAGGGGGGACAGAGGCTAGGGACATGACACAGGAGGGGGACAGAGGCTGGGGACATGACACAGGAGGGGGACAGAGGCTGGGGACATGACACAGAAGGGGGGCAGAGGCTGGGGACATGACACAGGAGGGGGACAGACGCTGGGGACATGACACAGGAGGGGGGACAGACGCTGGGGACATGACACAGGGAGGGGGGACAGACGCTGGGGGACATGACACAGGAGGGGACAGACGCTGGGGGACATGAACAGGAGAGGGACAGACGCTGGGGACATGACACAGGAGGGGACAGACGCTGGGGACATGGCACAGGAGGGGGACAGACGCTGGGGACATGACACAGGAGGGGGACATGACGCTGGGGGACATGACACATGAGGGGGACAGAGGCTGGGGACATGGCACAGAGGCTGCAAATAAATTATCATATCACTTCTTCACATCATCGAGTATGCTGTGTCTTCCTCCTGTGCCCTTTCACCTCTCCACAGATCTGACCTGTGGAGAGGTGAAAGAGGCACAGGGAGGGAGGACACAGCATACTGATGATGTCTAGTAGGATAGCTCTTCACAATTTGCTGCTGGACTGAGGAGGACTCACCAGACAAGGCCAGGGCAGTGGCACCTGAGGGCTGGCAGCAGGCGTCGCGAGGAGTCCTACTCCAACGAAGAGAGTGGAGACCAGGTTCCACTCCAGGTCCGGGCACCAGCATGGCGGCTGGCCGACTGCTACAGTCAGTCGTCGGGCGGGGCAGAGCAGGCAGGCAGGCGCACTGGCGTTCTCCGTCTGCTTCACTCAGTCCACTCCGTCACAGTGGGGGTGCGGTCTGCAGTGTGTCCACTCATCTGCTGCTGTGTGCTTTCCCGCCGTGCCTGCCCCCGCTCTCCACAGAGGTCCACAAATTCTACAATGTTCCTCAGGTTTCCCCGCGCTGCTCTTTGAATAGGCTGGCAGCAGTGTTGGTTAGCGCGAAATGCGTTTGATAATTGGCTTGCGTGGCGGGGTGGGGTGGCTGGGCGGTCTGAGAGGGCGAGGGCTAGCATAATGTAGGAGGGACTAGAACGCTGCTGCGCTGCGGCTCACATTCGGATCTTTTTACGGGCACATTTCCCTTAGAGGGACTTTTACGAACAGGAAAAAGTGCCTTTTATTTACATTACTGTCCGTAATTCTACGGACGGTTGGCACTAGGGTTGTCCCGATACCACTTTTTTAGGACTGAGTACAAGTACCGATACTTTTTTTTATGTACTCTCGCCGATACCGAATACCGATAATTTTTTTTAATGTGTCCCCAAATGCAGCCATGTCCCCCGTATAACAGCCATGTCCCCGTATAACAGCCATGTCCCCGAGTAGTAGCAGCCATGTCCCCCGCATAGCAGCCATGTCCCCCCGTACAGCAGCCATGTCCCCTGTACAGCAGCCATGTCCCCCGTACAGGCAGCCATGTCCCCAGTACAGCAGCCATGTCCCCAGTATAGCAGCCATGTCCCCAGTATAGCAGCCATGTCCCCAGTACAGCAGCCATGTCCCCAGTACAGCAGGCCATGTCCCAGTACAGCAGCCATGTCCCCAGTATAGCAGCCATGTCCCCAGAACAGCAGCCATGTCCCCAGTATAGCAGCCATGTCCCCATACAGCAGCCATTGTCCCCCGTACCAGGCAGCCATTGTCCCCGTACAGGCAGCCATTGTCCCCCGTACAGCAGCCTTTGTCCCCGTACAGCAGCCATTGTGTCCCCCGTACAGCAGCCATTGTCCCCCGTACAGCAGCCATTGTCCCCCCCGTCCTACTGTTATCACCGCGGCGGGGAACATTACAGACAGCGTTCGTTTGAACAGCTGTTTTCCCTGCCGCGCATAGACACTCCCCCTTTGACGGATCTGTCCAATCGCTAGCAAGGGGTAGTGTTTATGTGACTCCCCCTTATTCGCGATTTCTACAGATTCGTCCAAGGCGGGAGTGTCTATGCACGGCGGGGGGAAAACAGCTGTTTCAGCGAAACGCTTGTCTGTAATGTTCCCCGCCGCGGTTGATTAACGTGGCGCGGCGGCGGTTTTCGGCGGGCGGCGGCGGGGGGGGGGGGGGGGGAAGTATTCTATTTTAGTATCGGGGGGTAATTAGCGGGAGTACGAGTACTCCGCTATACTCTGTATCGGTCCCGATACCGATACTGTATCGATAATCGGGTCAACCCTATTGGCAACATTGCCGGGGGCCGGATAAAAAGTTCGCCGGGCCGTATACGGCCCGGCGGGGCCGTAGTTTGCCCAGGGTCTGCTCTAACATTGTGACAGCAGAATGGTGGTTTACATCTACTTTAACTAAAAAGAAAAAAACATTCCAACATATCAGAATGGGCCCTGCCATACAGTATCTACATTACAAAAAAAACGAAAGATTAAAAAACTCACATGCATCCTCCTTAGCTTTGCAATAAAAAAAACAAGTTTCATATGTCGTTGAGACAGGTTTTCAATGTGTATATCCAAAAACCTTTTCAGCACTCCCTGATGGGATGCACATACTGCCAACTTGAACTTACACACTCTTTGTTCCACTTCAGACCCATCAAATAACTGTAAATTAGTAACTGTAGCTAGTGGAAACTGGCAGTACGTACATATATATGTTGAGGCTCAGATACAGTTAGCTCTAAAAAGCTATGTACGACTCAATCTGAAATGCACCATAAATGCAAAAAACTGCAGAAATGGTTAATGCAAAAACATTGTACTTACAGGTCAAGGCTGATTAGTACCTATGAACCTCTGGAGCATGCAGCTTTGCCATATAGGAGTCTCCTGAACCAGGAATCTGCGGATGAGCCTGGAGGGTGCAGTTTGGCTATACGTGTCTATGTTCTCGTCTATATAGAGCGTAATATGCTTGCAGTTCGGCTACATCTGTAATACGAATGATGAGCCAGAAGTCAGTTACCAGGACCTCTTCAATTAAAGTGAAGTGAAAACAGGGCTGTATATTGTTGTGGTATAGGAAAGAGGTATGTTAGGGATAGTCTATAAAGAATGCAATACTTCTTCCACTAAAGAATCCTGTCTTCGTAGCCAGTCGGTTTCTAACATCTATTGAGTGGTCGTCCTAGGTAACTCCCCTCCATTGTTCTGGTCTCCTCATTGATGTTGTAATATATGTGGAGGCATATTAGGCTCTGTAAATCGAAAACATATGTCCTATCTCCTTCCACAAACACTCATTAAAGAGAAAGTAAACTGCTTTGATTAAGTTTAGTGATTAATTTGTGTTTACGACAATCATTTTTTTTTCTCTTAAAGGCACCTCTTCCTGAGTTTGCAGAATGGTAGATGCTTCTGGGAATACAACAACAGTTCTGATCGATGATGAATGGAAATTGTGTCTAAGCTAGAAGCTTTATGCTGTGAAGTGACGTAATTGTTTTGGTCGGTACCTCCAAAGTGGAAAGACTCCTAAAAAACCGCTCACAGATGGGCTGGTCCCTCGAAGGTTGCAGTGAAATGGAAAGAACACATTAACCATGAGTGCAACACACTAATGGGGGTCACAGTGAGGCCAAAGAAGACTCAAACTAGCCACATGTGGTGGTTGAAGAAGACATGGCAATCAATGAAGGTTTCTTTCAAATATAGAATTCTTACAACATATTCTAAAGTCGGCCATAGGACAGGTCCAAGGTTTAGCAGGAACCGGCCGAGATTTGAACCATGTATGGGCAGGCTAAATGTACCCAAGTCGTTTGATCAACTTAAAGCGGAGTTCCACCCAAAAATGAAACGTCTGCCTTTTGGATCCCTTCCGATATCACATTTGGCACCTTTCAGGGGAGGGGGAGGAGCAGATTCCTGTTTAATACAGGTATTTGCTCCACACCTTCTGGGCATACATAGATAGCTGGCATTATCTGCGGGTATCTACGCCACTCCCCCCCCCCACGCTGTCTTCTGGGAGACACAGAGGTCCCAGAGGACAGCAGGGACCATTCGGATCGTGCAGCGCGACTTGCACATGCGCAGTATGGAACCAGGAAGCGAAGCCGCAAGGCTTCGCTTCCTGATTCCTTACCGAAGATACTGCGGCAGCTCCGAGAGCCGAGGGAGAGATTGGCTTCGGTGCCGACATCGCGGGCACGCTGGACAGGTAAGTGTCCCTATTTTGAAACTCAGCATCTGCAGTATTTGTAGCTGCTGACTTTTTTAAAAAAAATGTCAGCGGACCTCTGTTTTAAACAAAACAAGCCTGATTTAAATTGTGATTTTTGCGAATGGCAATGGCCTATGTGGAGGGGGATCGAGCAAATTTTTCCTGCAAACACGGAAAATTCACTCCATCTATGGTCGGCCTAATGATACCAATTATTTTGTATTTACTACAGTACAAACAAAGAGTAAATATTACCCTTCCATGCACTGCCTCCCCAGGGCTGAAATGAGCTATTCATGGGCCTATGCAAAGCATTTCCTCTGACCCCCTCCTATAAGTCCCTCTCATGGTACTTTTCCCCACACTGTGGTTGCAACCAACCCCCATGTCAGTACGATCTCTCTCCAACACTGGTCCTCTACACCAGCCTTTTTCAACCAGGATGCTTTCTTGTTTCTTCAGGGTGTGCCTAAATGCCTAAAAATTGCCCAAAAACTGTATACAGGGCCAGCGTGTGAATCAAGCCTTCTTTAGTTACACAAAGCCACAGGTTTTCCTTCTGCACTATTACAACCTTCTAGCCGATGGCGTGCAACAACCAATGACATCATTGGTCGATAAGGAGAATGTTGGGTGCCTTAACAGCATCCTTTGTTTGCCCCGCCCCTTGCCATCTCCATCAAAACTTGGGGTCACATTAGCTGAGTTGTGGAAGAAAAAAAGCACAGGAATATTAGTCAGTACCGGTGTGGAAAGGTGTGTTTGCTTTGGAAGCTAAATCACCTCTAATGTTGGGTGTCCTGTGTGTGTGGATATCACTGTGTTTTGCAAATCAATTAGTGAATATTTTACATTTTAGAATGGGGTGCCGTGAATTTTAAAGGGTGGCCTTGACTAAAAAAGGTTAGGTCAAGGGTTAGCAGGAAAAGGTTGAGGTTAGCAGTCATGTGAGCACCAAGATAACACCAATGGAATAACTTGGAACATCAATTGTTAATGATTGTGGGTCCATGACCAGCACTCAGTAAACCAGAAAAGGAAGGTGCACTTAAAGGAACACTAAAGGTTCGTTTTTTATTAGATCAATTGATTGCTGTAAGCTAGAGCATTTAAATATCACTTACCTCGTTTTAAAATACAGTAATCCAGGTTTGAAAATGCCATTTCCTGTCACTCTCCTTTTTGCTTTCTACCAGCATATGAGCCTTTTTGCATGGTGGAAAGCAGAATGGTGCTCACCCCTCCCTATGACTACAAGCCCTTCGTGAAGATGCTCTCTTATCCCTCACAGGCATGGAGGCTAAGCCTAATGGAACTGTAGTTCCCATTAGGCCGTGATGTTAGCAAGAAATGAATGGCACCGCAAACAGGAAGTCAGTGAGAATAATGATTCAGGAGTGACGGAGGTGAATAAAACAGCTCGATTGTCAACAGGTATCAAACTAGTTATAATGCAAAACATTACTTTTTACTTTATCAGCTACTGTCAGACTTTATTTAAGAGGAAAATATTTTTGGTTTTTTACAACCCCTTTAACACAGGCAACTCTTCTGACAAATAAAACGTTTACCACAGAACAGATGGGGGCCTGTGCTTGAGCATAACCAGCCATGCTCTGTTTCTTTCCCTACATGCAACCAACTGCCATTATTATAATATAATATGTATAATGACAATCACGTGATCACTAAGACAACCTCTGTGGAATACAACTTGGATAATAATTGCTCATAACTGTGGGCCCCTGATCAGCAACCAGTAAATGTCCAGAGAAGGAAGGGGCTGCTCTTTACCACTTCATCACCAGGAAGGATTTACCCCCTTCCTGAGCAGGAGCCATTTTTTGCGCTACGGCACTGCGTTTCTTTAACTGACAATTGGCACGGTCGTGCAATGTTGTACCCCAAAATGAAATTGATTCCTTCTTTCCCACACATAGAGTTCTTTTGGTGGTATTTGATCTACTTCTGCGGGGTTTTATGTTTTGCGCCATTACAAAAGGGAGAGCGCCAATTTTGAAAAAAAAATATATATTTAAAACACAAATTTCTTCTCCTCAGTTTAAGCCAGTGTTTCTCAATTCCAGTCCTCAGGCAACCCCCAACAGGTCAGGTTTTCAGGATTTTCCTCTGATGAAAAGGCTGTGGGTGATTACTAAGGCAGTGAAACTGATCAAATCACCGTGCAAAATATATGGAAATCTGGAAACCTGACCTGTTGGGGGGGCCTGAGGACTGGAATTGAGAAACACTGGGTTTAAGCCAATATGTATTCTGTTACATATTTTTGGTACAAAAATCCCAATTAGCGTATATTGATTGGTTTGCGCAAAAGTTATAGTGTCTACAAAAAAGGAAATAGATTTGTGGCATTTATATTATTTTTTTCCCTAGTAATGCCGGTGATCTGCGATTTTTAGCGGGACTGCGACATTGCGAGATAGTTTGTCACTTTTTTTGGGGACCAGTGACATAAAAATGCACTGATTACTGAAAAAAGACAACTGGCAGGGATGGGGTTAACACTAGTGATCATGGTTTAAATGTGTTCCCTGGGAGGTGTTTTCTAACTGTATGTGGGCTGGACTAATGGAGGAGGGAGAGAAATCGCTGTTCCTTATCACTCTCTACTCCCCTGACAGAACGGGATCTGTTTGGTTTACACTGGCAGATCCCTGTTCTGCCACACCCTGAAGCGATCGCGGTTGGCCGGCGGGCATAGAGTCTGCCAGAAGCGCTGGTTGGCTCCCCCATTACAGATCGCTGTGTACATGCCCGACGTACAATGACAGCGATTTTGCGTAGCTGAGCAACCTGCCGTAGTACAAATAGCGGTTAAGATAGTGACTTGGTCTGACGAACCCAAAAAAATGGCCACAGCATCAAAAGGGGTCTGGGCAAAATGATTTCTAGACTTCAAAACACCAACTATTTACTATTTAGCAGGATGTATAGCATGTACCGTATTTGCCGGCGTATAAGACGACTGGGCGTATAAGACGACCCCCTAATTTTCCAGCTAAAATGTTGGTTTTGGGATATACTCACTGTATAAGATGACCCCTCACTGTGCCATCATACATGCCTCACTGTGCCATCTATACATGCCTCACTGTGCCATCTGTAACATGCCTCACTGTGCCATCTGTAACATGCCTCACTGTGCCATCTGTAACATGCCTTGACAATCTCCCTACCTTCTCCTGTTTGCAGAGATGTCAGACGGCGGCCATCCATTATTCAAAAGCCGCGCCTCCTCCTCAGGCTGTTCCGTGATAGGCGGAACAGTAATTTTCCCAGCAGAGCCTCTGTTCAGTGTTCCGCCTATCACGGATGTCCTCTCGTCCGAGGCCGAGGCTGAGGATGAGAAGGCATCCGTGATAGGCTGAACACTAAACAGAGGCTCTGCTGGGAAAATTACTGTTCCACGTATCACGGAACTGTCAGAGGAGGAGGCGTGCTTTTTTTAATAATGGATGGGCCGACGTCTGACACAGGTACCCGGCGTATAAGACGACCCCGACTTTTGGGGCATGATTTTACATGCAAAAAGTCATCTTATACGCCGGACAATACGGTATATACAGTGGATATAAAAAGTCTACACACCCTTGTTAAAATCTCAGGTTTCTGTGATGTAAAAATATGAGACAAAGATAAATCAGTTTAAAATTTTTTCCCACCTTTTATGTGACCTATAAACTGTACAACTCAGTTGAACAACAATATTTTAGGTGGAGGGAAGTAAAAATATAAAACTAAAATAATATGGTTGCATAAGTGTGCACACCTTAAACCAATACTTTGTTAAAGCATCCTTTTGATTTTATTACAGCACTCAGTCTTTTTGGGAGGGATTCTAACAGGCATGGCACATCTTGACTTGGCAATATTTGCCCACTCCTCTTTGCAAAAACAGTCCAATTCTATCGATTGCGTGGGTATTTCCTGTGCACAGCCCTCTCAGATCAACCCACAGATTTCCTCATCGGGTTCAGATCTGGGCTCTTGGCTGGGCCATTCCAAAACGTTAATCTCTTCTGGTGAAGCCATTTCTTTGTGGATTTGAATGTTTGCTTTGGGTCGTTGTAATGCAAAAATCGTCAGGATTGGGCAACAGATAGCCCGAAGTGACGTAGTAGTACGAGCTTGCTGCATGTGGATTACATGCCTTGCTTAAAGGGGTTGTAAACCCCCATGTATTTTCACCTTAACCACTTAACCCCCGGCCATATTGCTGCCCAAAGACCAGAGCACTTTTTGCGATTCGGACTGCGCCGCTTTAACTGACAATTGCGCGGTCGTGCGACGTGGCTCCCAAACAAAATTGCGGTCCTTTTCCCCCACAAATAGAGCTTCTTTTGGTGGTATTTGATCACCTCTGCGGTTTTTATTTTTTGCGCTATAAACAAAAGTAGAGCGACAATTTTGAAAAAAATGAATATTTTTTACTTTTTTGCTATAATAAATATCCCCCAAAAATATATAAAAAAACATTTTTTTCCTCAGTTTAGGCCGATACGTATTCTTCTACATATTTTTCGTAAAAAAAAAATCGCAATAAGCGTTTATTGATTGGTTTTGCGCAAAAGTTATAGCGTTACAAAATTGGGGGTATTTTTATGGCATTTTATTAATATATTTTTTTATCTACTAATGGCGGCGAGTCAGCGATTTTTTTTTCGTACCTGCGACATTATGGCGGACACTTTTGACACATTTTTGGGGACCATTGGCATTTTTATTAGCGATCGGTGCTATAAAAATGCATTGGATTACTATAAAATGCCACTGGCAGAGAGAGGGGTTAACACTAGGGGGGCGGGGAAGGGATTAAGGTATGTCCTGGGTGTGTTCTTACTGTGGGGGGGGGGGGGCGTTGGCCTCACTAGGTGGAAACACTGTTCCCTCTGTTCATACTTTGTATGAACGAGAAGATTCAGCATCTCCCCCAGCTGACAGTACAGAGAGCTGTGTGTTTACACTCACAGCTCCCGGTCCCCGCTCTGTAACGAGCAATCGTGGGGGGTGCCCAGCGGTGATCGATGCCCGCCGGGCACTCGCACGGGAGTCGGGCGAGCGGGGGGCACACGCGCACGGGCCTGCCGGCTAGGCGCCGCAACGCGCCCTCTAGGTGGCGGTTAGTAGTGTCCGCCGTATAGCTTCGGTGCTTCTCGCCCCAGAGAGTCCGACCTGCCGCCGGTATAATGAATGTGCGCGGATCGGCTAGTAGTTAATGCCATCCAAGTATATCAGGTTGTTATTTAAAAAATAAAAAAAACACTAGGGTTTATTTACCCTTTAACTGTGTTAAAAGACCCCTTTCACACTGTGGGCGTATTGCAGGCGCTATAGCGTTAAAAATAGTGCCTGCAATCCGCCTCAAACAGTTGCAACATTGTCTCCAGTGTGAAAGCCCTCAGGCTTTTACACTGGAGCGTTGTGAGAGCAGAACAGTAAAAAAAGTCCTGCTAGCCGCATCTTTGGAGCGGTGAAGGAGCGGTGTGTTTACCGCTCCTTCACCACTGCTGCCCATTGAAATCAATGGGACATCGCGGCTATACCGCTAGCAATGCTCTGCTGAAGCAGCGCATTGCGGGCGGTTTTAACCCTTTATTGGCCCCCTAGCTGGGGGTAAAACCGCCCCACTAGCAGCCGAAATGCACCGCAAATCCGCCCATAGCTTTGGCGGTAAAAATAGCAGAGTTTTACCACCGAAACTATGAGCTGCTCAGTGTAAAAGGGGTCTAAATGTGAGTAAAATTAAGTTTTCAATAAACACCTTTTAAGAAATGATATCACACTATTGGAACCCCTTTGTTTATATACTACCACCACGAAGGAGACTAGGTGGAAACCCCAGAATTGCATCCAAGGAGGGTCTGCCGTGTATCCAGCTCCTAGGGCAGCGTTCAACACTGAGAGGTAAGAGGAGGCACAAGGATCCATTATGAGAGATATCTTTACTTAATGCGGTTACCTAACAGCAGTAAGGTGAGAGGCTTGTGAGCACTGAGGTGTCACATACACTATAAGAAGAGACACCAATCACTGTTATTCACTGTTTGGAATGTGCAAGTAGAGCACTTTTAGTTTAAGTTGCACTTGGATTCACATGGATACCACTGGGACTTTCTTTACACATTTGCATTTATCTTACCAGTCACTTTATTGCCACTTGAGATTTATGGACATTTAGAAGTATCAACATGTTTTTGTTCATGCATTTACCTATGTATGTATTTATGCAGATCATGTCTTATATTGCTTAGTATCACTTGGCATTGTTGACAGCGCAACATCATCATTATTCATACACTTTAGAGCCACGGATTTGCTTTTGGTGTTGCAGCAGTCATATTCACTTTCCTTTATTTGTGATAGCGCAGGAGTACCAGTTTTATCATTTCTCTTCATGTTCAGCTTTCTAGCAGAAGCCTGAAGGTTTTGTACCAATATTGACTGGTATTTGGAACGTTCATAATCCCCCTCTACCTTGACTAAGGCCCCTGTTCCAGCTGAAGAAAAACTGACCCAAGGGCATGATGCTGCCACCACCATGCTCACTGTGGGTATGGTGTTCTTTTGGTGATGTGCAGTGTTTGTTTTTTGCGCCAAACAAATCTTTTGGAATTGTGGCCAAAAAGTTCAACCTTGGTTTCATCAGACCATAACACATTTTCCCACAGGCTTTTGGGAGACTTCAGATTTGTTTATGCAAAATTTAGCAGGGCTTGGATGTTTTTCTTCCTAAGGAAAGGCTTCATCACTCTACCCCATAGCCAAGATATATGAAGATATGGGAGATGGTTGTCACATTTATCACACAGCCAGTACTTGCCAGATATTCCTGCAGCTCCTTCAATGTTGCTGTAGGCCTCTTGGCAGCCTCCCTGACAAGTTTTTGTCGTGTCTATTCATCTATTTTGGAGGAACGTCCAGTTCTTGATAATATCACTGTTGTGCATTTGGGTCTCCACTTGATGATAACAGTCTTCAACTGTGTTCCATGGTACAGTAGGTGTTTGTGATATTGTGCTTTTAGCACGACAGCGTCGCGCTGATACTCGGGCGACAGGTGCCGAGATCTCGCCGATCATTCTCACACTCACTGGAATAGTGACAGCACATCCCAGCAAGCGCGTCATAGAAGCGACGGGAGATCCGACTTGGATTCCCGCCAATTCTACACGTGTGCGGCGTTTGTTATGAATCCTGAAGGGGAAGTCCCCCGCCGGATTTTAAATTAAAAATCCGGCATGGGTTCCCCCTCAGGAGCATACCGTGCCCTTAGGTCTGTTTAGGGTTGTAAGAGAGCCCCCCTACGCCGGAAAAAACGGCGTAGGGGGGTCCCCCTACAAATCCATACCAGACCCGTATCCAAAGCAACGCTACCCGGCCAGCCAGGAAGGAGTGGGGACGACGAAGAAGCGGCGCCCCCCCCCTCCTGACCGTACCAGGCTGCATGCCCTCAACATGGGGGGCGGTTGGGGTGCTCTGGGCAGGGGGGCGCACTGCGGCCCCCCCCACCTCAGAGCACCCTGTACCCATGTTGATGAGGACAGGGCCCCTTCCCGACAACCCTGGCCGTTGGTTGTCGGGGTATGCGGGCGGGAGGCTTTATCGGAATCTGGAGCCCCCTTTAATAAGGGGGGCCCCCAATACCGGGCCCCCCACCCTAAGTGAATGAGTATGGCGTACATCGTACCCCTACCCATTCACCTGCAAGAAAAGTGGTAAAAACACAAATAAACCACACAGTGTATTAAAATATTTTATTTTTCTGCTCCGGAGGCCGCCCCCTGTCTTCTTTATTAGCTCTTTTACCAGGGGGGGCTTCTTCTTTGACGTCTTCGGGTGGGTGGGGGCCACCGTCTGGTTCTCTTCCACCGCCGGGGGGGGGTGGCTTTTAAAAAAGCCCCCACCCCCCCGGCGGGTTTCCTCCGGCGTCTTCGGCGGGGCTCTTCTTCTTCCGCTATCCCGACGGGTCTTCTCAACTCTCCGGGGTTCTCCTTCTGTCTTCGCCGCTCTCCGTTGTTGACTCGGCGCACCCCGGTTCTTCGTCTCGCTGTCCGGTGTCTTCTTCCGTGATGTACGTCTTCTCCTTCCGTGCTGTGATGAGTTCTTCTTCCGTGCTGTGACGTCATGTTCTTCACTTCTCTCCTTCTCCCGATGTTGCCACGCCGGTCCTCCTCGCTGAAATGACGGATGCGCGCCTTGCATCGGACCTATATAGGCCTCACAGTCCCATCATGCTCTGTACCTACCCATGTGATACCTACCACGTGGGTAGGTATCACATGGGTAGGTACAGAGCATGATGGGACTGTGAGGCCTATATAGGTCCGATGCAAGGCGCGCATCCGTCATTTCAGCGAGGAGGACCGGCGTGGCAACATCGGGAGAAGGAGAGAAGTGAAGAACATGACGTCACAGCACGGAAGAAGAACTCATCACAGCACGGAAGGAGAAGACGTACATCACGGAAGAAGACACCGGACAGCGAGACGAAGAACCGGGGTGCGCCGAGTCAACAACGGAGAGCGGCGAAGACAGAAGGAGAACCCCGGAGAGTTGAGAAGACCCGTCGGGATAGCGGAAGAAGAAGAGCCCCGCCGAAGACGCCGGAGGAAACCCGCCGGGGGGGTGGGGGCTTTTTTAAAAGCCACCCCCCCCCGGCGGTGGAAGAGAACCAGACGGCGGCCCCCACCCACCCGAAGACGTCAAAGAAGAAGCCCCCCCTGGTAAAAGAGCTAATAAAGAAGACAGGGGGCGGCCTCCGGAGCAGAAAAATAAAATATTTTAATACACTGTGTGGTTTATTTGTGTTTTTACCACTTTTCTTGCAGGTGAATGGGTAGGGGTACGATGTACCCCATACTCATTCACTTAGGGTGGGGGGCCGGTATCTGGGGGCCCCCTTATTAAAGGGGGCTCCCAGATTCCGATAAGCCTCCCGCCCGCATACCCCGACAACCAACGGCCAGGGTTGTCGGGAAGGGGCCCTGTCCTCATCAACATGGGGACAGGGTGCTCTGAGGTGGGGGGGGCCGCAGTGCGCCCCCCTGCCCCAGAGCACCCAACCCCCCCATGTTGAGGGCATGCAGCCTGGTACGGCTCAGGAGGGGGGGGGGCGCTCGCTCGTCCCCACTCCCTTCCTGGCTGGCCGGGTAGCGTGCTTTGGATACGGGTCTGGTATGGATTGTAGGGGGACCCCCTACGCCGTTTTTTCCGGCGTAGGGGGGCTCTCCTTACAACCCATAACAGACCTAAGGGCCCGGTATGCTCCTGAGGGGGGACCCATGCCGGATTTTTATTTTAAATCCGGCGGGGACTTCCCCTTCAGGATTCATAACAAACGCCGCACACGTGTAGAATTGGCGGGAATCCAAGTCGGATCTCCCGTCGCTTCTATGACGGCTCTGTATCCATCGCGGCAAGCCAGCTCGGCGCTGGCTCCCGCGATGGGGCTCGTAGGTGCTCAATCTCGCTGAGAAAGAGAGCGAGATTGACACAAAATCGGGTTCACCTACTGTATATCTAATGTCTTGGAAATTACTTTGTACCCTTCTCCTGACTGATACCTTTTAACAATGAGACCCCTCTGATGCTCTGGAAGCTCTCTGCGGACCATAGCTTTTTCTGTAGAATGCGACTAAGAAAATGTCAGGAAAGACCTACTACAGGGAGTGCAGAATTATTAGGCAAATGAGTATTTTGACCACATCATCCTCTTTATGCATGTTGTCTTACTCCAAGCTGTATAGGCTCGAAAGCCTACTACCAATTAAGCATATTAGGTGATGTGCATCTCTGTAATGAGAAGGGGTGTGGTCTAATGACATCAACACCCTATATCAGGTGTGCATAATTATTAGTCAACTTCCTTTCCTTTGGCAAAATGGGTCAAAAGAAGGACTTGACAGGCTCAGAAAAGTCAAAAATAGTGAGATATCTTGCAGAGGGATGCAGCACTCTTAAAATTGCAAAGCTTCTGAAGCGTGATCATCGAACAATCAAGCGTTTCATTCAAAATAGTCAACAGGGTCGCAAGAAGCGTGTGGAAAAACCAAGGCGCAAAATAACTGCCCATGAACTGAGAAAAGTCAAGCGTGCAGCTGCCAAGATGCCACTTGCCACCAGTTTGGCCATATTTCAGAGCTGCAACATCACTGGAGTGCCCAAAAGCACAAGGTGTGCAATACTCAGAGACATGGACAAGGTAAGAAAGGCTGAAAGACGACCACCACTGAACAAGACACACAAGCTGAAACATCAAGACTGGGCCAAGAAATATCTCAAGACTGATTTTTCTAAGGTTTTATGGACTGCTGAAATGAGAGTGAGTCTTGATGGGCCAGATGGATGGGCCCGTGGCTGGATTGGTAAAGGGCAGAGAGCTCCAGTCCAACTCAGACGCCAGCAAGGTGGAGGTGGAGTACTGGTTTGGGCTGGTATCATCAAAGATGAGCTTTGGGGCCTTTTCGGGTTGAGGATGGAGTCAAGCTCAACTCCCAGTCCTACTGCCAGTTTCTGGAAGACACCTTCTTCAAGCAGTGGTACAGGAAGAAGTCTGCATCCTTCAAGAAAAACATGATTTTCATGCAGGACAATGCTCCATCACACGCGCCCAAGTACTCCACAGCGTGGCTGGCAAGAAAGGGTATAAAAGAAGAAAAACTAATGACATGGCCTCCTTGTTCACCTGATCTGAACCCCATTGAGAACCTGTGGTCCATCATCAAATGTGAGATTTACAAGGAGGGAAAACAGTACACCTCTCTGAACAGTGTCTGGGAGGCTGTGGTTGCTGCTGCACGCAATGTTGATGGTGAACAGATCAAAACACTGACAGAATCCATGGATGGCAGGCTTTTGAGTGTCCTTGCAAAGAAAGGTGGCTATATTGGTCACTGATTTGTTTTTGTTTTGTTTTTGAATGTCAGAAATGTATATTTGTGAATGTTGAGATGTTATATTGGTTTCTCTGGTAAAAATAAATAATTGAAATGGGTATATATTTTTTTTTTGTTAAGTTGCCTAATAATTATGCACAGTAATAGTCACCTGCACACACAGATATCCCCCTAAAATAGCTAAAACTAAAAACAAACTAAAAACTACTTCCAAAAATATTCAGCTTTGATATTAGTGAGTTTTTTGGGTTCATTGAGAACATGGTTGTTGTTCAATAATAAAATTAATCCTCAAAAATACAACTTGCCTAATAATTCTGCACTCCCTGTAGAACAGCTGAACTGTATTAATAAGAGGCACATTAAATGATGTGTACTGACTCCCATTTAACATGAGTTTGAATGCGATTGCTTAATTCTGAACACAGCTACATCCCCAGTTATAAGAGGGTGTGCACACGTATGCAAAAATATTTTTTTATTTTTACCCCCCCACAGATTTTAGTTTGTTTTTCGATTGAGTTGCCCAGTATATAGGTCACATTAAAAGGTGGAAAGAGTGCTGAAATTATTTATGCTTGTCTCTCTTTTTACATCACAGATACCTGACATTTATCGACATTGTAGCTACAAAATAAACAATATATTAAGCATTAACGCTAGATAATAAAATGATTTACATTTAACTGATCACATTCAAACTAATTTAGAAACACTAATGATATAGACTGTCTTTAAGAGCTTTCATAAGTTTGTCTGACAGACAAACATGTGTTAGTTAAAGATATCACCCTATAGAAATGTAAAGCATGTAATTTGGAGGCAATAGTTAGTAATTAAACATTACCAAACACCAAACGTTATCTTTCTGTACAGGAAAAATAACCTTTAGATTAATATGTGCATATGCTCATTTGAGTCAGTCACATTACTAAGCATCAAATGATTGCAATAGAGCAGTAACTAGGCCACAGTAATTAGCCAAGTTAAACAACACAAGCATGCCAGCTCAGCAATTAACCTAAACATACAAACTGACATTACTTGGCTGCTATGTTCTAATAATATACCAAAAACAAAGGTACACATGTAACTAGAACATCATAGAGGTAATAAATCAAACCTTGGAGTAATGAGAGTGTCTTATAAGAAAAAAACACAATGGCCCGGATTCACATACATCAGCGCATCTTTAGAGTGGCGTAGCGCAACTCATATGCGCTACGCCGACGTAACAGAGAGGCAAGAACAGTATTCACAAAGCACTTGCTCCCTTTGTTGAGCCGGCGTAACGTAAATTGGCCGGCGTAAGCCCGCCTAATTCAAAGTAAGAAGTACTGTAAGTGGACGTGATCTATTAAAATGAAGCGTGACCCCATGCAAGTGAAGGGCCGAACGAACGGCGCATGCGCGCGCATGCTCAGTATCCCTAAGATACGACGGCTCAATGCCTACATCGTGAACGTAACCTACGCCCAGCCCCATTCACGTACGACTTACGTAAACGACGTAAAATACGACGACTGTTCCCTGGTCCATACCCTAACATGACTTACACCTGCTTTAGGTGGAATAACTTTACGCCGGACGTACGCCTTTTGTAAACATCGTAGATTACAGCGACGGGCGCAAGTACGTTCTTGAATCGGCGTATCTCAGTCATTTGCATATTCGACTCGTAAATCAATGGAAGCGCCCCTTGCGGCCAGCGTAAATATGCGCCCAGGCTCCGACGGCGTAGGAAACTTACGTCGGTCGGATGAAGCCACAATTCAGGTGTATCTAGCTTTAAGAATAAGGCGCATAGACGCAGCGTATATAAAGATACGTCGGCGTAAGTGCTTTAAGAATCCGGGGCAATGACTTTGGCAAGGATGACATTTTAAGAATGAGTAGGAGATTTTAAAGATCAATGACTATGTAAATGCAAAACACTCTTGTGTATACAGAGATATCTATACACATAAGCCCTGCATGCTATGCGCAAATGCTGCATGGTTCGAAAAAGCGTTATTCTTAACCAATACACTTCAAAACAATTCTCATTTTACAAAAAAAGGATATACAAAATCAAAGATATTTCTACAACAGATGTCGTGTCAATAATAATGGACAGTGCTCCAGGCAGTTTAGAAGAAAACATGATGTTAAAACCTCGCTCTGAGATAAAACTGAATTTTTACCATCCATCCCTCCTTCCCACTCCCCTCTAACCTATGCTGACAGTCTTTTTTCGTCTTTACTTTGTGAAGTCAGCAATATTCACCTAAGCTCCCCATCCAGGGTCACTTACTGCTAGTGCAGTGGTTCTCAACCTGGGGGTCGGGACCCCTTTGGGGGTCAAATGATGATTTGCCAGGGGTCACCAAATCCTGGGCTGTTCCTGAAGCCCACACCACTCTCCCAGCCTTTTTGCAACCACCCAGCCGGGCTGTCCCTGGAGCCAGTGGCCACCCAGCTGGGCTGTTGCTGGAGCCCGCGGCCGCCCACTCAGCCTCTTCGCAGCTGCCCATTCAGTTCACGGCATGGTTGGGGGACACAGACTAGAGGTCAGCTAACTGGTGAGGGGCTGAAAGGAGACCTCAGATTTTGGCATAGGCGAGAGAGATAAAAGGAAAAGAAAGGAGAGCAAAGAGAGAGTGGTACATCCTAAAATGTACCATAAGGTTTTTTAATACTGTACAAGTGGAAGGGACTCAGGGAGCGCTAAATATCCGTGGGTTAGGGGCGGAAAATCTTTGTCTTGCCTTGGGTGCTGACAACCCACACTACGGAAATAATTTTACTGTTAGGGGTCCCCACAACTTGGGAAATTTTATCAAGGGGTTACGGCACTAGAAAGTTGAAAACCACTGTGCTAGTGCAATGGACTGCTAGTTTAGCACTTCGATGCATCCCAAGACTAAGAGTCCCCTATCACCCCTTTCTGATGACGTTAATCCTCTTCTCTCTCTTGAGAGGACCCTGCCCGTGGCCGTTTACCAGGATGTGTCCATATAATAAAGGCAGTGTTGTGGACTCCAAAAAGGACCCCAAGCGGGAAGTAAACAGAAGAGAAGACTTGAGTCTGCAAGGACATGTTAGATAGAGATTTTCTTTTTCTGCTCCAGTGATCACATAAGGGGGGGAAGGGATGGGTGGGGGTTGACATTGATCCCGGACTGGTTCTTTAAGATGATTTGTTTTTTAGCAAAATTATCCTATTCATAAGAGGTCCTACATTCTACAACCCCACTCTTTCATAGCCTTACTGTAAGGCATACCTGGTTCAGCTCAGCATTTTAATGGAATTGTCAGAAGATGCAGTGTCCTCCATATTCAGGGCAGTTGTGTGATACATTGAGATGAGGCTGGTGATGTGGACAGTACCCAGTTGGTAAGTCTGATGAAACTGAAGAGGGATAGCCTGTGTGAAGACAGGCCAACAGGGAAAGAGTTGCAATAGTTGGGGGAAACATAACAAGTGACTTAATTAGCAGCTTGGTGTCATTGGTTAAGGGGCAGATTTTGGACATTTGTATGCTATGGATGTGAAGGCAGCAAGATCTGAACGGTGATTGGAAGTTGGGTGGAAAGTTTTAGGAGTCTTGGATTAAACCAACCCCCGGTAAGTGGGGATCAGTAGCTGTGCTACTAACTTCAATAAGAGAAGTCAGGGGAGGGGACACAATTTTGAGGAAAAAATATTGTGAACTCAGATTTGGAAAGACTGAGTTTGAGGAAGTGGTGTGACATCCATACCAATAGGTCAGTTTGTAAATTAGTAATGTGAAAGGAGACTGAAGGGATGAGCTGAAGATTAAAAAAAGACGTGGGTGTCATTAGCATAGAGGTGGTATTGAAAGCCATAGGAGACTATGAATTGAACAAGGGAGGAAGTGTAGATAGAGAATACAAGGGGTCCAAGGTCAGAGCTTCGAGGAACCCCTAAAGAAAGAAAAAGAGCAGAGGAAAAGACAGAGTTGTAGGTGACATTGATGAAGTGCGTTAAATAGGTACAGGGAGAATCAGGAAAGAGCCTGGAGGGGGTAAAGTATTTTTGCAAAGCAGTTAATAGACCACTGAATCAAAGCCAGCAGAAATGTTTAATAGTATAAGTATGGAGTAGTGGCTGGAAGTTTATTACTGAAATGAATGGAGACTGAGGCACTCATGTACAAGTATTGCTCTGAAGAAGGCAGAGGTTGTGTTGTTGACATGTATTGTGAATGTGCTGGTATCTTTCTGTGTGTCACCCCACAAGCAAAACTATATATAGGCATTAAAGTGGAGGTTCACCCAAAAAGTTAATTTTTAACATTAAATTGAGGCTCGTTTTGTCAAGGGGAATCGGGTGTTTTTTTTTAAAATCGAAGCAGTACTTATCGTTTTAGAGATAGATCTTCTCCGCCGCTTCCGGGTATGGGCTGCGGGACTGGGTATTCCTATTTGATTGACAGGCTTCCGACAGGCTTCCGACGGTCGCATACATCGCGTCACGATTTTCCAAAAGTAGCCGAACGTCGGTGCGCAGGCGCCGTATAGAGCGCACCGCCGTTCGGCTTCTTTCGGCTACTCGTGACGCGATGTATGCGACCGTCGGAAGCTTGTCGGAAGCCTGTCAATCAAATAGGACCGCCCAGTCCCGATAACCATACCCGGAAGCGGCGGAGAAGATCTATCTCTAAAATGGTAAGTACTGCTTCGATTTAAAAAAAAAACACCCGATTCCCCTTGACAAAATGAGCATCAATCTAATGTTAAAAAAAAAATTTCGGGTGAACTCCCGCTTTAACTGTTCGCATTTGTAGCAAGTATTTACTTGACGTGATTGTAGCCGTATTAGTGCAATTGTGATAGAGAAAATTGAGTACTGTCTGTGATACTTTTTTTATTTATTTGTACTAACAATTGTATGTTAGTGCAAATAAAAAAAGTATCACGGACAGTACTCAATTTTCTCTAGCAAGTAGTATTTGTAACTCTGGTTAGCTACTCATTCATACATTGTGGTATCAGTTTAGCTAGGGAGCGATGCCATTAATCAGAATCTGCAGTTCTGCAGCCATTCTGTTTTTTCTTCAATCTTGTCTATAATCCCATCGCACACGTTCCTGGAAACAACAAGGCTCATCCGTAATGGGTGCTGTAGCGACTACTAACTGGATACTGGAAACATCACAGATAAATGTACACATTTGCCAGCACACCAAGGATGCTCAAATATCGTCCAAAGGCTTTTATTGCAGAAATGATCTTCACATGCCTGACGAAGGGGTCCTGTGTGGCTTCAAAACATTGCAGTTGTCCTTGTGATGTGATCTTTCTGCAATAAATGTCTTTGTATGATATTTGAGTATGTGTGCTGGAAAATATGTACATTTATCTGTTTTACCACAAAGATGGTAATGGGGAAACTTAGTTAATAAATTCTCTCTTATATGCATGTACCTCTCTTTACAAATACCAAAGCCTGAAACATATTAGAGTGGCAACACTGATCATATTAGAGGGCCTGGTCTGCTTCTGAAAATATTAGCTCCTGGGCAGCGTTTGAGTTGAACACATTTTGGGTCACATACCAGGAACAAGCATGGTGTATAATGCCGCGTACACACGATCAGTTTTCTCATCGGGAAAACTGTCATGTTTTCTCTTGGACGAGAAAACCGGCCGTGTGTAGGCTCTCCAGCAGTTTTCCCGACGAGAAAACCGCCAAGAATCACGACAGGAAAATTTAGAACATGTTCTAAATTTTCTCGTCGCAAATCACTGCATTTTTTTTCTCTGCAGTTCTCCTATAGGGAAACACTGCTAGGGAGCCTACACATGTCTGGTTTTCTCGACCAAGAAAAAACCTGTCGGGAAAACCGGCCGTGTACACGGGGAAAAGGGACCAAGCCGGACCAAGCCTCCGTTTTCCCGTCGGGTTTCTTGATAGGAGTGTCAAAAAAGTGTCAAAAAACGTACTTCCATACTTGTTCCTGGTCAGTGATTCAAAGCATATACAAGCCAGGCAACTAACCTTTTCAAAAGAAAAGGACAGCAATGGCAGCCTACATAATTCTCACAGTTATACTTATACGTGTAAACAATTATATATATATATATATATATATATATTTTACACATACACTGCATAATTTTTTTTTATAGAGAACCCTTAAATCCTCATACACATAGGCTCCGAGGCCTGAAGACTGTAAATGGCCTTGTGTTTATGTGGCTCGAGCTGCCAGTTTCTGGGTGAAGGCTGCCCATGTAAGTGTATGGGGACATAGCGACTGTACAAACATAGTCGCTTGTTCTAGTTTGACAGGCGTGCGTTATTGGCCCTGAACATGTCCCGTTTGTGTTTGGGGCTGCTCTCACACACACACCTGTCAAGTTAGGGTAAGCTGCCTTGTCCATGTAGCTGCTATAACCCCATACTCTCTAAACAGCACCTGGCGGTTCACGCCACAAAACCACACAGCCAGGTTTATAGACTCAGCACCTGTGTGAGTAAGGACTAAGAATAGAAATATAAGAGCGGACATTGCTGATTTGGGAACTTGTTTGTTGGGATCTCAGTTGCAGGGTCTGGTAAGGCAAATAACTCTCACTGCTAAAATGCCCTTTTGGATAACATCATGTATGAAAATCTTGGCGTTGTTAAGTAATGTATCTTCTTCTCTTTCTTTCTTTCTTTCTTTGCTTCAACAAGCCTGTTAACCTACATTCAATGCTCTACTGATGCTGAAAGCAGAAACAGAGTAACCAGTGCCCATGCTCGGAACCTTTTTCTTGCGGGGTAGGCTTGCTTGGAGAAGCAATGCAAGTCAAAGCAATGTCAAGTCAGCAGAAAGCAAAGTGCTCCCCTATTTACCAGGAAGTTTATCCTGAGCTGTGCTCCCTCTTGGACTTAGTAGATGGAGGCAGTGTCTAAAACCTTAAAACTGCCCCTTTTGATGCCCGTGTGGACTCTAATCTTATCCTTTGACTAGAGGTCCACTTTAAGTTAAAAGAAAGCACAAAGAGCTTCTGTCGGACATCATCCAAACAATTACAATCATCCATAAAAGTTTTATAGCAAAAATATCTATATCTAATAACTATATTATAATCTAATACCTATATTACCAACTCAGTTACATATTAACATGAAGTTTTATTTAGACATAAAAAGTTTTGAGGAACTACAGGTTTCAGCATGTTTTAACTGTACTAAAATTTGCATGACAAATAGCTAATTACAGATGGCTTATTATTGTTGTAGCCAAGTTTATAACCCCCCCAAGATCAGATATTATTGTACATGATTTATACAGTTTGCATAGCACTTTACAATATAAGGAAGACCGTAAAGTTACAATACAATTGAAGACAAGAGGCTCACCCTCCTAGTGAGAGCTTACAATCTAAGTATTATTAAAATGAGAAAATATGTTAACATATGAGTTACACAAATTAGAAGTTGTTTAACAAGCATTAAAACATAGCTACACCATCTAAGAGCTGTCAGATCTTAACCTGTATCAGCCTGTAACTTTAGCACGTATCAAACATCTTCTCCCCTAAAGAAACATTTCTTTCCACTCACGATAAAGCAAATTTATGAACGCAGAAGTCCTAAAATGGACACAACATGATTAGAGCAGAAAAAACAGCACATCTTCCTACTTCCTTTACGAGGTAACGTGTGGAAAAATAAATGTGGAAAAAATGAAAAACATCTGGAAACGCGATGTCTTTTACAAAAATCAAAAAAAAGAAAAGAAAAAATGAAAATTGCCACATATTCCAAGACAGCACAAGCCTCCCCAAGCTAATCAAGCAAAGCTAGCAGCTTCTCTAATGAAGATTCTCAAAGTCACTCGTCCCCAACAAGAAACTTTCCGTTTATCCTAAAACAGAGCAATAATTCACAGAGCTGAATGAGGTCCCTGTGTCTTTTTTTTTCTGGTTCCTGAGCAGAACTCTCCTGCCACATCATATGTTGTATATTTTAGAATAAATACAAATATTAAACAATGAAATACCTCATCTCCCATTGTGGAAAAGTGCCTGCTGTGTAAAAAAAAAAAAATGTCCAAGAAGTCAGCACCCAAAATCCTCCCACTTCCTTCAAGCAGCTAAATACACAAAGCCTGACAGACACAGCCTAATACTGAGTCACACTTAGGGCCAAATGAGCTTGCAGGAAAACAAAGCTTCCATTTGTTTATTACACAGGAAGCTTGGAGCTGTACACCAGTTGGGAGACTTGATGCTGTGGCTTTCCACTTTTTTTTTCCCCTCTCTCCCAAAAGGCAGTTTCTAATGCAGCCTATTCCAAGTAATGATGCAGCAGCAATAATTTAACAGTCAGAGTAGGAAGAATCTGCAATATCACTAAAGCGGTCTCTGAAGATTCATTCTGCAGAGCTTTACAATTTTCCTCAACCAGGAATGAAGATTATTCGTAGTTATTGCAATTTTTTTTTTTCATACAGTTACACAATTTGAAAGCTGAACTCCAAGCACATACATAAATAAAAAAAAAATAATCACAACAAATCAGTTATGTGTTAATTAGAAAAGCATTAACACTAAGGGCGCTCTAGCTCAGCGGGGATCGCTCCGCCGATCCCCGGCTGAGCAGGCAGATGACAGGTCTGTCTCTGCACACTGTGCAGGGACCGACCTGTCAGAGCGCTCTCCCCTATGGGGGATCGGATGACGACGGACCGTAGAGTCCGTTGTCACCCGATCCGATCCACCAGACGGATAAGCCGTGTAGTGTAACCAAGCGCCGCCTCCTCCTCGTCCATGATAGGCTGACTCACTGCTGGGAAACCGAGTCAGTGATCCGTCACGGAGAAGGAAGAGGAGGAGGCGGCGCTTGGTTGCACTACACTGCTTATACTTAATGTATTACAGCGCCGGGACTTAATAAGATTAAAGATGGGCACATCGCCGGGAGATAATAAGACTGAAGATGGGCACAGCGCTGAGACATAAGACTAAAGATGGGCACAGCGCCGGGAGATAATAAGACTGAAGATGGGCACAGCGCCAGGAGATAAAGCCGATCAAGGTACCGTACTTGAGGCACAGTGAGGCATGGACACAGTGAGGCATGGACACAGTGAGGCACAGTGAGGCAAAGTGAGGCATGCCCATGGACACAGCGAGGCAAAGTGAGGCATGCCCATGGGTACAGTGAGGCAAAGTGAGGCATGCCCATGGACACAGTAAGGCAAAGTGAGGCATGCCCATGGACACAGTGAGGCAAAGTGAGGCACGGTGAGGCATGCAGATGGACACCCTAGGCCAGTGATGGCGAACCTTGGCACCCCAGGTGTTTTGGAACTACATTTCCCATAATGCTCTTGCATTCTACAGTGTAGTTCAGCATCATGGGAAATGTAGTTCCAAAACATCTGGGGTGCCAAGGTTCGCCATCACTGCCCTAGGCTTATACTCGAGTCAATACGCTTTCCCATTTTTTTTGTGGTAAAATTAGGTGCCTCGGCTTATATTCGGGTCAGCTTATACTCGAGTATATATGGTAATTATGCTACCAAAATAGGTCAAGCTCCAGCAGTGCTCCTGTTTCTTCTCGCTGGAGGCTGCCATTTTGCTGAAGCCCAGAGCCCCTGAACAGCAGTAAACCATAAACTGAAACAAAACCCATCGATTTACCATGGAACTTTAGTCAGAAAATTAAGTCCTGCTAGATCACTTCAGGCTGGCCGCTTTTGCAGGTATAGCTATGTAAAACATTACAAATATTTCCCTTTCACCCTCTCCATTTGAACGCATCATACTAGAAGGTTGATTTCAGACATATACCAGATTCTGAATGCGTACACTATACCAGAACGAGGTAAACATGCATACATGCTCCGCTGGGATAGAGCGTTAGGGGAAGACCGCCCGATGGAGGCCTGGCAGGCGGTCTGGAGTCAGGCCCGCCAAAAATTCCCTATGCACCCTCTACAAAGAAAACGCGTACAAGATTCTCTTCTTTTGGTACCAGACTCCGGACGTACTCCATAAAGTATACCCTTCCACCTCTGACCGATGCTGGAGCTGCCAATGAGACAGAGGCATTCTCTTCCACATTTACTGGTCATGTCCCCTTTTTTTTTTCTTTTTTTTTTTTAAAGTGTATTTTGTGCGTGTACTCAAGAGAGGAGCCGGACTGCAGGAGTTGGGAGTAGGCAGGCCTCCCCCAGAGGCAATCTGCCACCTTTCTCCATGCCCCGGGTGGCAATGGTGGGTGTGTGAGGGGGTCCTCCCACACAGCCCGCCCTACCTGCTCCGCTTTGAAGCCCAACAGGGCAGAGGGACTCCCTATAAGGGAGTGAGAGGATCTAGCCCGCTCAACCAGCCCCGTTAGTCCTTCGCCTCTCTTTTTAAAGACCGCGTGGTCAAAGTGCGTGCATGTTAACCCAATTTCGAGTGCCTGTAAGTGTGGTGGTTTTTGTGGGAGGGGGGTGGGCGTACTAAGCGCAGGCTTACCTCGCATAGCACACCCACCGGGAGCCGGGCTGAGACCACCAAACTCAATTCACATGTAGCTGAGACCGGGATCCGAACCCCTAGCTGCAGAGGTGAATGGCTTGTCAGCGCAGTGCCAATCGCGCTGAGCCACCGCAGCTCCCGTCATGTCCCCTTGTTGTGTTGAACCCCAAAACGGGGTCATGTCCCCTTATAACCCCGGTTTGGGGTTCAACACAACAATTACTGATCCGCCTCTTTGAGGTGCCAATACTTCTGACACCAAAATTATTCCTGTTCGGCCTCTCTCAACCAAAAATACCTAAACCATATAAGAAATTGCTAAGACACATTCTCACGACAGCAAGGTGCCTAATTGCCCTTAACTGGAAAACAAATTTACCCCCATCCCAAGATGCCCTATACTCCAGGGTCAAGGATGTGGAACTTATGGAGAAAATGACGGCCAGAATACGGGACAGACTGGACAATCACAACAAGGTCTGGGAGCGATGGCATCTCCGGGAGGATTCGTCGTGAGCCGATATACGAGTCATTGGGGTAACCTACTACCCTCTCCTATCTCATCTCCCCTACTTTCTTTCCCCCCTCTTTTCATCCTCCTTTCTTTTGCAAACTATCTATGCAAGGTTATATGTGCTATCAGTTCTAAGATACTGTTTATTTTGTTTTTTCTTATTAGCAATGCTCTTAATCAAGTTGGAATATTCACTGCACTACTTCCGAAAAAGGTTTGCCCCTTCTCACCACTGTTGCGTATATTCTGTACATTGTCCAGTTTTTGCATTTACCCTTGCTTCAAAACAAGGCTTCAGACAGGCTTTGTTAAAGCTTTCTGAACGGCAGTTAATGCTCCTGTCACTCCAGTCAAAGCTCCTGTTACACCTGCTTTAGCTTTGCTTTAAAAATTATAACCCATGTAGCTTTAGTGGTGCTTCAAAGCCTCCATAGAACTCTATGGCAAAGCTCCCTTGAAATTAGCTTGAAGCACCTGCAGCTTTTAAGGGGCTTTAGTTCAGTTTAGCTTCACTTTGTTTTGGAGAAATTGCAGGTATGTGACATCCACACACACACAGGGCATCTTCCAAGCTTCAAAAGAGCATCACCGAAGCATCACTAAAGCTTTACCAAAGCCCCACCAAAGCTTCATCAAAGCACCACTAAGCATCAAAAACACATCATAAAAGCGTGTTGAAGAGATAGGTGCTTTATTGTATGCTGGAGCTGAAGCAAGTGAGCCCTAAAAAGGTACCATCCAGGGGTAGCTTTATTTAGCAACTGTAGTGACAGTAGTGGTTTATTTTAAATTGTGAGAAGGAGTTCCATGTCAAGAGGTTTTGTATTTCCGAAAAATCTAGATATAGTACACAAGTGTAGATGAATAATAGATGTACTACAAGTCTGACGAATAAATCCATCACCTTTCCTGTAATAAATGAAAACAGTCCACTTAAAAGATAACACTACAATTATTAAAGGAAACAATCTCACACAACAGACTTCCTGCTACTTCCCAGAGAGACCAGCCAATGACATAAAGTTGCCAAAATGACAATAGAATGCTAATTTCCTATTGACACAGACACTGTTTTTGACAGGAAACTTAGAAAATGGTTCAAAAATAAAACCTCTTTTAATAGCACCTGTATGCACATGAATAAGATTAATTTTTTGTTGTAGCAGGATGATTGGACCTCATATACCCCTCTGCAGCAAGCTGGATGTGCCTAGCATTGGTAACTGTTTACAACTCGTCCTGTCAGGGAGAGGAGACCGATGGTGTGTCCCTTGTACATAGGGACACCGATCAGTCACCTCCCCTTGCCAGTCACATTTACACAGTAATCAGTGCATATGTATAGCACTGTTCGCTGTATAAATGTGAATGGTCCCAAAATAGTGTCAAAGTTGTCCGATGTGTCCGCCACAATATCGCAGTCACGATAAAAATCGCAGATCGCCACCATCACTAGTAAAAAAAAAATATATAAAAAAATTAAAATGCTATAAATCTATCCCTTATTTTGTAGCCGCTTTAACTTTTGCGCAAACCAATCAATATACGCTTATTGCGATTTTTTTACCAAAAATATGTAGAAGAATACATATCGGCCAAAACTGAGGTACAAATTAGTTTTTTTTGTATATTTTTGGGGGATATTAATTATAACAAAAAGTAAAAAATATAGGGCCAGATTCACAAAGAAATTACACCGGCGTATCTATTGATAAGCCGCGTAATTTCAAATTTCCCGCGTCGTATCATTGTTTTGAATCCTCAAAACAAGATACGACGGCTTCTGGGTTAGATCCGACAGGTGTACGTCTTCGTACACCTTCGGATCTAAGATGCAATACTTCGGGGTCCGCTGGGTGTGGCGTTTTCTGTGTCGGGTATGCAAATTAGCGATTTACGACGATCCACGAACGTACGCGCGGCCGTCGCATTTTCTAACGTCGTCTGTAGTCGGCTTTTTCCGGCGTATAGTTAAAGCTGGTATTTTGCTGCGTATAGATAGAATTGCCATGTTAAGTATGGCCGTCGTTCCCGTGTCGAAATTTATTTTTTTGCGCAAGTCGTCCGTGAATAGGGATGGACGTAACTCACATCTAAGTTCAAAAAATGACGTCATTGCGACGTCATTTCGCGCAAAGTACGGCGGGGAATTTCTGGACGACGCGTGCGCATTTCATTCGGCGCGGGGACGCTCTTCATTTAAATGAAACCCGTCCCCAACCCGCCCAATTTCAAATCTGCCGCCAGAAATACACTACGCCGCCGTAACTTACGGCGCGAAATCGCTGAGGATTCGAAAATGCGCCAGGTAAGGTACGGCGGCGTAGTGTATCTCTGATACGCTGCGCCGTTCTACATGTATGTGGATCTGGCCCACAGCTTTTTTTTTTTAATTGTGGCTCTTCTTTTGTTTATAGCGCACAAAAATTAAAACCGCAGAGGTGATCAAACTCCACCAAAAGAAAGCTCTATTTGTGGGGAAAAAATTACTGTGCAATTGTCATTTAAAGTGTGACAGTGCTAAAGGCTGAAAAATGGCTTGGGCAGGAAGGGGGTGAAAGTGCCCAGTATTGAGGTGTTGTAAAGGTAAAAAAAAATTCACTTTAGCGCCTCCGCACCTATGGACAAATACAGTACTGCACACCCCTTTAGCTTGAATTCTGCTCATTTTGCGAGACAACACTCGCAAACCGAGTCAGGATTTTTTTTTAAAAAGTTGCTTGTTATTCAAAACGCTCCTTAACTACGTTACTCGTAAACCAAGGTTCCACTGTATTTTAATTTTAATATAACTTTTATCTTTTAATCTCTTTCTCTCGGCTCTCAATTTAACTTATTGTTAACATATTGTTTTTTGTTCTTTATTGTACATCAGCTGTTTTTGCTTTAAATGCCTTCTCACTTCCTTCAACATAGCATGATTGAATGAGCTTGTAATTTTCCAGTCACCTCCCTCTACTTCCCTATGCCTGAATAACAGTTCATGCTGATAACATCCAAATAACGGCAGCTTCTAACTCAGAAGTAATTGATTCTGCTCTCATATTCACTGTCATAGGGTGCAGTGCATCCTCTGTGCCACTGAAGGGTGGTGGCCAACTTATCAGGAAAACAAACATAGTGCAGAATCACACGGCAGGAATGTAGTCAGGCAGGTTGGAGGTTGGGGCAGGTAGGTGGCAAATATAGTAAGAAAACAAGCAGAGGTTAGGGCAGGAAGTGGCAAAAGTGAAATCTGATGCTAAACCCAAGAACAAAATGTTGGGATTGACTGTGTCAAAAATGCAGCATCTGTGTCACTTCCCGTAAAAGTAACTGTAAATTTTCTGTAAAATTAAAGCGGAGGTCCCGCGAAAAAATAAAAAATAAAAGCCAGCAGCTACAAATACTGCAGCTGCTGACTTTTAATAAATGGACACTTACCTGTCAAGCGCGCCCGCGATGTTGGCAGCAGAAGACGAGCAATCGCTCGTCTCTCTGCTGCCCCTGCCGCCATCCTCGGCTTTACTGCCCGGTTCACTACTGCGCATGCGCAAGTAGCGCAGCGCATTCCTAGTGATCCCTGCTGTCTCCTGGGACCAGATTGTTTCCTAGAAAGCAGGGGGGGGGGGGGGGCGGCAAAGTGGAGTGACCGTGGGAGTCTCTTCCCAGAAGTGGGTGCAAATATCACTGTAATATCTGCACCCCCTCCCCCCTGAAATGTGACACCAAAGGGGGGAGGGTTCCAAAGGCAGACGGGTCTGAAGTTCAACCTGAGTGGCTACTTCCATGAATGCACTTGATGAGTGAGGTGAGACACCCAGGAACAGGAAGGATGTTATTACAGGATTTTCAGCCTAAAATAACAGGGAAAAACTGAAAAAAGACCACCAATACAGGCCTCTAAACTAGGGTGACCAGACATCCCCGGGGACAGTCCCTGGATTGAGGACACGGTCCCCGGATTCGTCCCCAAATCGGATTTGAACAGGGGCTGGGACCATTTCAAAGACAGTCAGTGCAGAATTAATAAAAAAAATCTGAATTACACACCCCCGCTCTTACTAGCTTAGGGGCATCTATTTTTTCCATTATCTGTGCCCCTTTCTGATGATCATGCGCTGGTCGGAGTGGAGGGAATATTTCTTCAGTTTTGGGCACATGCCCATTCAGCTCCGCTCACATGTTCTTCTGCCTTGGCTCAAGTCCCGGCCAGCCGCCTGCCTGCATATCTCCATGCCTTCCCTGGCAGAATGTTCTTCCTCCGCTCACCACCCGGTAGTACCCAGGGGCCTGAAGAGTAAGACTTGACAAACTGTGAGGCGGGCGGCGACAGTTACGCTAAACTAAGGTGACCAGATTTTTAAAATTAAATCCGGAGACATATTTTTTTTTTCATTTGTAAACTCTTTTATAAGCATATTTTCATCAAATGATATATGCAGTGTATGTGGTACGTGTTTATGGAATTATTGTATGATATATACATTATTTCTCACATTTCGTCCATAAATAAAGATAAAAAAAAAAGATGCTGCTTAGAATTTGAGATACGAGTGCTTGGGGTTTCGGTGGCCGTGTCTCGGCCTGAGGTTTTGGTGGCCTTATCCCAGCCTGGAGATGCGGTGCCTGTTGCCCGGTCTGGTAAACCATTACCTGTTACTCGGCTTTCTGGACCAGCGCCCGGTGTCCGGCTTGCCCAGCCCACTGGGCCGGGGCCCGTCACTCTGCTTGCCGAACCGGTGTCCGTTACCCAGCTTGCCAGTAGGGAGCCTGCTGTCTGCCCGCCCGCTGTCTGCCCGGATGCCATTGTTTATAATCATCGTGTGATCTGCTATGATTGGTCACAGCGATCACATGGTACCGGCAGTGGGCCGGTACACTGATCAGTGATCAGCCGTGTCTAGTGGACATGGATGGTGACAGATCACACCGCAGTGTGTCCAGTGGGGCACACATGAAGTGCGTTCTGGCATCATATGGCATCTATCCAAAAACAACGAATGTCCTGCCCAGCCTTTTGTCAATTAACAAAAGTGGCTAAAAAGTTGTATTGTAAATTTTTTTTTAAAGGCTGCTCATGTTTGGTAGCACTCTAGGGGGTAGTTCTGGAAAAGGCCACGGCAGCCACAACATGGGCAATACCCCAGTCATGTGTTCTCTTGTAAATACACTCTCACTTGCCTAGCGGATACAGTGTCATCTTGCAGCAATCCACTGTTAAGCTGTCTTTGTCTGTGTTCCACCTGCCAATTTGCTCCTCCTTAGCCGGCTGCCTTTTCTGGGTTCAGGCATCTGACCCCCCTGATTCATGAGGCTCTAACCCCTACTGCTTTGTGAATGGGTTCCCGCAGCCTCCTGGGATATGTGGGGGGCTGGGTGTAGGACGTCATTCTGGCCTAGACCAGAATGGTAGTAGGGGATGAGGACAGGGGCTATTTCTATTGCAAAGGGGGTGGAGGCAGAGAATAAAAGTGTATTTCCAGAGTAATTTCCACTTTTATAAGGCACGTTTAGTACAAAAAAAAAAGACAATTGGATAATTGTATCAAAGAATGAATCAACAGAAAACAAAGGAAGCTATTATACTAAAAACTAAGGGCCGGATTCAGGTAGATCCGCGCATTGTTACGGCGGCACAGCGTAACGTATTTACGCTACGCTGCCGTAAGTCAGAGAGGCAAGTGCTGTATTCACAAAGCACTTGCCTCCTAAGTTACGGCGGTGTATCGTAAATGGCGCCTAATTCAAATGAGGGTGAGGGGGTGTGTTTTATGTTAATTATTGGTGACCCGACGTGATTTACGTTTTTCCCGAACGGCGCATGCGCCGTCCGTGGAATTTCCCAGTGTGCATTGCTCCAAAGTACGCCGCAAGGACGTCATTGGTTTCGACGTGAACATAAATTACGTCCAGCCCCATTCACGGACGAGTTACGCAAACGACGTAAATTTTTCAAATTTCGACGCAGGAACGACGGCCATACTTAACATTGGCTACGCCACCTAGGGGGCAGCTTTAACTTTACGTGGCGTATCTCTTACGGAAATGGCGTATCTTTACTGCGACGGGCAAGCGTACGTTCGTGAATCGGCGTATCTAGTCATTTACATATTCTACGCCGAAAACAACGGAAGCGCCACTTAGCGGCCAGCGGAAAAATTACACCCTAAGATACGACGGCGCAGGCCGTCGTATCTTAGCTAGGTTTAGGTGTATCTCAGTTTGAGCATACACTTAAACTTACGACGGGCTTAGATTCCGAGTTACGTCGGCGTATCTACTGATACGGCGGCGTAACTCTTTATGAATCCGGCCCATACTTCTGTATATTACTCATATGATTAAAATATCCCAGAAATACAGTTTGTTTACTTAGAGATCAGTCATATTCTTCAGAACCTCACAAAGAATACTGAACCACATTAGTGCTTGTTTCAGAAGCCTAAAAAGTTATCCACACCACAATAATACACATATTAGGGTAAATGTAGGTACAAAAAAATTAGGAACATGGGAGCATACTGATAGAAATCCCACATGAACATAGACTGCTGTTACTGAATAAGTCTAGCCAAATGTATTACAGTGATGTATATTTAGAAGATGGATAGTTAAGCAGTCATTTAGTCTATGGCTTTCACCATGGTCTTCATCCCGTATAGCAATTTAAAGGAGTGCCTAATTTAGGCACCGGGAGACCAGGAACAGTCAGGAGTTAATGTAAAAAACATCTTTTAGGTAGAAATGTGTGGGCAGCTATAGTTTACAGCTCTAATGTTGCTTCCTTCTTAATTCCATTTTCAAATGAATGATTTAATTTGGAGAAAATAAACCAGACAGAATGCCTAGAGAAAAAGCCAATTGGAAATAGTAAATAATATAATTCCCCACGCAACAATGTGCACGATTAACTCTATATTGTCCCCAGTTACTGATTTTGAGTATTCGGTCTTTTTGTTGAACAACCCAGAGGCTTGCATTATGAAGGCGGAAGTGAAAAATAGACTTTTGGCCATAGTAACTAATATTAGCTATTGTTTGACCTTATTCTGCACAAACAGGGTCTATTCTTAAAAAAGGAACTGAATTCTGGAATCTGTGGTGTAAAAAAAAGTCAGGAAGAATGTAAAGGATTAAAGGAACAAAGCTGTCAGTGCTGGGCCAATCAGCTGCTGGCAGGGGACTTTCCACCCCACACTGCAGATACACAGAGGGGCAGGGACGCCCACATGGCCATATTAGGTCAATGATGTCACAAGAATCCCCACCTCTTTGTGTATAAGCAGCTGCAGGGAACCTTCTCTGCCTGCAGCTGATTGGTCTGACACTGACAGCTTCCTTCTGATTTCAGCTGCACATACTGTAGGTTTGGACTGAATCCAAGCTCATCCCTACTAGTCACCAGTGGTCACCCTGCAGCTGATCTTTCCTGATAACTTAGGGCTCTTTCACACGGGCGGACCTTATGTCCGCTTTTTCATCCATCCGTTTACGGATGAAAAAGGGACATACATTGATCCCTATGAGATTGCGGGTGTCAGCGGATGAACATCCGCTGACACTCGATCTCATCCGGGTCCGCAATCCTCCGATTCTGCAGACAGAGTAAAATCCTATTTTTCCATCCGTCGGCGGATCGGATGAACATGGACAGACAGTCCGTGTTCATTCGATTCCCCCATAGGGGAGAGCAGAGATCTGACAGGGCGGTCCCTGCACAGTGTGCAGGGACCGCCCTGTCACCCGCCGGCTCAGCGGGGAATCAGAGGAGTGATCCCTGCTGAGCAAGTGGAGGTTTACAAGGCAGATCATCACAGATCCGTCCCATGTGAAAGAGCCCTTACATGTTCAATTCTCTTGCACCATTTTCTTTTAGATTTACCAAAAACCATACAATATGAGGTCAAACCTAAACAACTTTTAATTGTATCCAATTAGACAGGCTCTTGCACTACATAGTTTAATGGAGAAGTCCAGCGTGAGTTTGTTTGGCTGGGCTTCTTCTCTGGGTCACAATAGTGCAATTCATTTTGCACTCATGTGACCCGTTTTCAGCAGAGCGGTCTGAAGTCCGCTCTTTGCTGACATCACAGGAATCAGTCCAGGTACCACGACAGTAAAGTCTGGATCCACCAGGTGCCTGGACTGATGCCCGTCTCAGCCTGAAACGGCCGCTCTCCACCCCTCCACACCTCAGCGCTCCAGGGAGCATGGAGAAGAGGAGAGCTGCTGATTGACAGTCTGGAAGTTTTGAGAACCGAGCCACCGGCGGTGTTCGGCCACTGGATTCTCAGTGTAGAGGTGTCGGGGGACCGATGCTGCATCCCCCTAGGCAAGTATGAATGGGCAAAAAAAATAAAACCCATGCTTCTCTTTTAAGGTAAATCTAAATTAAAAGTTTTCAAGAAAATTGAACATGTATGGCCAAGCCTTACCATCCCGTCATGTACTGTGTCAGCGTTGGTAGAGGCAGGACTTTGCTTCCTCATGTTAGAGCCTCCAGCATGGAGAACCACGAATAGCACAGTAGTGTCATCACCAAATCTTATTCCAAATTTTATAAAACTAACAGAGGCAGCAGTGCTTTATATCTTCCACCAGCTATAAGGCTGTAAAGCACACTCCCAAACCAGGAAGTGCTCTGCGATATTTTAGGAGAATTTCCAGACAAAATGGTACATTCACACCATGCCCGCACATTTCCGTGTGATTCAGATCTGGGTTCTTGTGTGATATAGACCACACGCAAAAGGCATTCCATTTGTGATCTGCAGCAGGTGTCAATAGACAGTTAACGACACCCCAAACACAGTGCGTTTGCCCGCACTGGATCGCATGGTACTCTTGTACCATATGATACGGTTACAGTGAGTTTTAAAAAGTAGTGCAAGCACTACTTTGGTTCTGTGCGATTTTAGCCCATTTAACTAATTGCCGACCAGCCGCCGTCATTTTACGGCAGCAGGTCGGCTCCCCTGCGCGAGAGCACGTAGCTATACGTCGGCTCTCGCGCAGGCCACTAGGGCCACTCGCCTCCGACTCCCGTGCCCGGCGGGCACGATCGCCGCCGGGCACACGCGATCGCTCGTTACAGAGCGGGGACTGGGAGCTGTGTGTGTAAACACACAGCTCCCGGTCCTGTCAGGGAGAGAAATGCTGATCTTCTGTTCATACAATGTATGAACAGAAGATCGGTCATTTCCCCTAGTGAGGCCACCCCCCCTACAGTTAGAACACACCCAGGGAACATACTTAACCCCCTTCCCTGCCCCCTAGTGTTAACTCCTTCACTGCCAGTGGCATTTTTATAGTAATCCATTGCAATTTTATAGCACTGATCGCTATGAAAATGCCAATGGTCCCAAAAATGTGTCAAAAGTGACCGCCATAATGTCGCAGTACCGAAAAAAAAAACGTTGATCGCCGCTTTTACTAGTAAAAAAAAAATATTAATAAAAATGCCATAAAAATACCCACTATTTTGTAAACGCTATAACTTTTGCGCAAACCAATCAATAAACGCTTAGGAAACGATGAGGAAAAAAATAGTTTTTTTTATATATTTTTGGGGGATCTTTATTATAGCAAAAAGTAAAAAATATATATATTTTTTTAAATTGTCGCTCTCTTTTTGTTTATAGCGCAAAAACTAAAAACCGCAGAGGTGATCAAATACCACCAAAAGAAAGCTCTATTTGTGGGGGAAAAAAACGCCAATTTTGTTTGGGAGCCACATCGCACGACCGCGCAATTGTCAGTTAAAACTACGCAGTGCCGAATCGCAAAAAGTACTCTGGTCTTTGACCAGCAATATGGTCAGGGGGTTAAGTGGTTAAAATGAATGAGTTGAAATCACACCACACAGGACCGCATGTGAATCGTACAGAAGCGCACAGTGTGTTGCTGTGCGGGCATAGTGTGAACCGGCCCTCAGTGTTCGAATTCAGTTCCCTGTTAGGAGCAATTCGGAACATGCAGTAACACACAGCAACCCAGTCAAACCCAATCTTCTGCTGAAGCTTGGTTTGTGACTACTGGCTAGGGCACTTAAAGTGGAGTTCCACCCATAAATATAACATTACATCAGTAGTTTTAAAAAAATGTCATTAGTCCTTTACGAAAAAAAAATTTTTTTTAGATGCCTTCAAAGTGTTGTTGCTAGGCAGAATAGTTAATCTTCCCACTTCCTGCACCTAGGTGCTTAATGCTTCCTAACCTACACCGCACAGACTCCTGGGAATGTAGTGGGTGTAACTTTCCAGGAGTCTGTGCATTCCCCAGTCTCAAAGAATCATGTGACTTGGACAGCACAGGTGCTGAAACCTGATCTGACACTGCTTGTGCAGCACTGAGCATGTGCGAGATTTGCAAGGCTGAAATCCAGGAAGTCATACAGTCTGGCTTCATGATGCACACACTTAAGATGGCCCCAGTCAATTTATATTTTATAAAGTGTCTAAATGCTGTAACAACCTAACAAAACGGACCTTAGTTTACAGACTAACTTTACTAGAATACATTAAGCTTGTGTATTACAGGGGTATTTATATTTAAAAAGTGAATTGTGTCCGGAACTCCGCTTTAATATAAGGGATCTTTATGGGATTAAGACCACTTGTGTAATCCGTAGGAATATGAAACTTGATCTACTCTTTTTAGGAAGTTGATATTTGTGTCTGTTTTAACTGCCTTCGAATCCTCTATTTGCAGCAGGAACTTATTATTTGTTATTAAAAAGAGCTGCTTAGGAATTAAATGTAAAAACACAGATTCTAAATACAATTATGCATATGCCAAATAATGTGACCTAGTGGAAAGAAAAATGTAATAAAAAGTCAAAATCTAAGCCACAATTATTTAAAAAAAAAAAAAAAAAATTGCACAAATAAGGGTCTGCTGGTATTAGTTGAAGAGCTAATGTGAGGATACAGCAGCACACAGGAGCCCCAAGGCTGGACAGACCGAAGATGAAGTTGTGCCTGGGTGAACCAGGGTTTGTATCACTTAGAGCAGGTTCTTCAAAATTTCTAAGCAAAGGGCCAGTTTACTGTCCTTCAGGTTTTGGTCGGGTCAGACTGTAGTCATCGGAAGCAAGCAATGTCCCATCATTCGTTTGATTAGGAGGAATAGTGCCCCTTGTTGGTATCAGTGGGAGGAAAAGTGATCCATTATTGGTTTAAATGGGAGAAATAGCGTCCCCTGTTGGTATAAGTGAGAGGAATAGTGCCCCATTGGTGCTGTCGGTTAGAGGAATGGCGTCCCATCATTGGTGTCTGTTGGAGTAGTACCCCAAGTGCCAAAAGAGGCAAGCAAAGGGACACAACCGGTCCACCGGCCACAGTTTGGAGACCACTGACTTAGAGTATGTGGCATTAGCAACCTTCCTATGGACTGAAAATTCAGGTAGTGGCTCTAAGAAGGGGGCAAGTTAAAAAATAATTGCAGGTTAAAATAATTTAAAGTGTGTATAGAAAATAATCACCCCCCTTTAAAATAATCACATTTTGTTGCTTACAGCCTGACATGAAGACAGACACAGTTTTTGTTTCATCCAGCTGTATTTACTCAAATGAAAGATATAACACCAACATTTCAGAAAAAAAAAATCAAAAAACAGAATCACTGAGTTGGAAAAGGACAACCCCTCCTAAAAATAACTTGTAGATTCAATCAGGTGTAGCTACTCACCTTCTCAATGGCACACAAAGACGTTTGACTTTTAACTGTGATCAGCTGTGGTCATTTTGATTAGCTCAGAGAAAAAGGAGCTTTCCTGAAGCATTTCAGTCCCTTATAGTGCAACTGAAGCAAACAATCAACTATGGGTGGCGGGGCACTGTCAAAAGATTTCTGGGATAAAGTTGTGGACGGGAGATGGATACAAAACAATTAAAACGTTTTATCAATGTCTAGAAGCACCGCGCAGTTTATTATTAAGAGGTGGAATTATTTGGTACAATACAGACCCCTCCCTGGATCAGGATGTCACTCCAAGCTGGATGAAAGACATCAATCACTTCTGGCAAGTTTTCCTGACACCAAGAGAAAAATAGGTGACAAGTGAAAGGTTCTTGCTGCGTTTTCAATGCATTTCAACGAGAAGGCATGTTTTTGGGAGTTTTTGTTAATTGACCACAAACGCAGCAAGCAAGATTTTTAACACCACAATGGAAGCGCAACGAACCAGTGTGTAGACATACATAACATTTAAAGGGATGCAGCGCTAAAGGTGCCGATAATGGGTGACAATAAAATTACATTCATTTAAATTCATGATATTCATTAAAAAGTCGAATGTAATAAGATTATTTATAAAAATATATACGTTGGCAGAATGGCACGGCTGGACACAAGCACGTACAGGTACGTCCTCTTTAAGTGCCCAGCCGTGGGTCGTGGGCTCGAGCCCGCGACCCGGTCAGTAGCTCCGTGACCACGGGACCCGCGGACCCGATCGCCGTTGGAGTCCCGCGAACGGTCCCCAGAGCTGAAGAACGGGGAGAGCTGTGTGTAAACACAGCTTCCCTGTTCTTCACTGTGGCGCCGTCATTGATCGTGTGTTCCCTTTTATAGGGAAACACAATCAATGACGTCACACCTACAACCACACCCCCCTACAGTTAGAAACACAAATGAGGTCACACTTAACTCCTAAACTGCAATTGACATTTTCACAGTAAACAATGCATTTTTAATGCATTTTTTGCTGTGAAAATGACAATGGTCCCAAAAATGTGTCAAAATTGTGCGAAGTGTCCGCCATAATGTCGCAGTCACGAAAAAAATCGCTGATCGCCGCCATTAGTAGTAAAAAATTTTTTTTATAAGAAAGCAAAAAAAATATCCCCTATTTTGTAAACGCTATAAATTTTGTGCAAACCAATCGATAAACGCTTATTGTGATTTTTTTAACCAAAAATAGGTAGAAGAATACATATCGGACTAAACTGAGGGAAAAAAATTTTTTTATATATTTTTGGGGATATTTATTATCGCAAAAAGTAAAAAATATTGAATTTTTTTCAAAATTGTCGCTCTATTTTTGTTTATAGCGCAAAAAATAAAAACCGCAGAGGTGATCAAATACCACCAAAAGAAAGCTCTATTTGTGAGAAAAAAAGGACGCTAATTTTGTTTGGGAGCCACGTCGCACGACCGCGCAATTGTAAGTTAAAGCGACGCAGTGCCGAATCGCAAAAACTGGCCAGGTCCTTTAGCTGCATAAAGGTCTGGGTCTTAAGTGGTTAAAAACGAATTTTTGGTTTTCGGCCAAGTGCATCGTGAATTTTCGGTACCAACATTTTCATTTTGGTGCACCTCTAAAAACAAGCAACACATTTTTTTTTCTGGCAAGTCTATAATTGAATTTACAATCACTACTAAATCTATACTTGGGTGAGCAGATCAGTTTGATTGAGAAAGTGGTCTAAGAAAGTCATACCCCTGGGGCCAATTATCGGGTTCTGTCAACTCTATTAGGATACTAAACAATGTCATAAACATCGTTTTATTAAACACAACACCGGATATTACACTGTTTGCATTCCCCTTGTGTAGTAATAAATATTTAGCGGAAACCAAGGATTAATTTGATGTGCCACAGCTATCACATATGGTTACATCAAACTTAATTTTGAAAAAAGCTCAGTATTTACATGGATGTTGAGGACAACAGCTGTCCAGCAAGGGAAGTTTACTGGCAACATCAAACCAGAGTAAGCAAATTCCCCTCTAAAAGCTTTTAGGTTTAAGGGACTTGCACCAATGGACGCGCCTGTACAAGGCATGGTGTACATTTTCGTTCAGATTACTAACAAAGCAGGGGTGAGTGCAGGTCAAAATCTACATTTCCAATTTCCCTAATTAACAGAAATGTCCTTCCCCCCCCCCCCCCCCCATAGAAAATAAAGGAAGATTCCGGCTTTTTGATTTCCATCCAACTGGGGGACACCTAAGCATTCTTCTGATTCTATCATTTCTTATCCAAAGTGTACCTCTTTGTTAGGTTCTAAAATTTGGGGTATGATGCTTATATACTCGAGTATAAGCTGAGTTTTTAAGCCCTTTTTTTAAAGTGGATGTAAACCCAATTTTTTTTTTTTATGTCACAATGTAGAGTATAAGATTTCCTATCATCTGTGCCCAGTCTTGCCACACAGAGTTAATCCAGCTCTGAGCAATTCTCTTTTATTGTTCATAGAAATAAAACAGACTTACAGAGAAAAACCTTTGTCCGTTCCGCCCCCTTGCTGTGAGTGACAGGTTATTTACATATCTCATGCACTAGCTTGGAGACAGGCATTCATTTTTAATTCCCACCCCCCACTCCTTCTCTGAAGTCATGTGGTTACTTTTCTGGATTTTGACTGGATGTTAGTGATCATAGCAGAATTCCGTGAAAGGGGAGTGTAGAGGAGGGCGGGGAGTCTGACATCATGACTCCACCCACAGAGCTCCAGACATCAGATCCACCCACAGAATCTGCAGTTTTTCAGTTCTTATAACAGACAGAGGGGAGACATTTGACAGGTAAGGATACATGCACGAGGCATGTATATCCTTATAGATCGAAACTATGGCAGTAGTTTGGAAAGGATGAAATTGGGTTTACATCCACTTTAAGGCTGAAAATACCCCCCTCGGCTTATACTCGAAGTCAGTGTACCTGAAATTCTTGACAGGCTGTGGGCGTCCATTGTTTAAAGTTGCGGTCTCCTCCTGGTCCCTTCCATGATAGGCGTTTCCCAGCAGACACAGTTCCGCCTATCACGGACGTTTTCTCATCCTCGGACTCAGTTTCCAAGCAGACACTGTGTTCAGTGTTCCGCCAATCACGGACGTCCTCTTGTCCGAGGATGAAAGGACGTTCCGTGATTGGCGGAACACTGAACACAGTGTCTGCTGGGAAACGGAGTCCGAGAATGAGAGAACGTCTGTGATAGGCGGAACTGTGTCTGCTGGGAAACACCAATCAAGGAAGGGACCAGGAGGAGACCACCACTTTTAAACAATGAATGGACGCCCGCAGCCTGTCAAGAATTTTAGGTATAAGAAAAATTTAGCTGCACTGTGAAAAATGGTGAAAAATAATACTATGAGTAGTAATGGCAAATATAAAACTATAGAAATATATGACACATAAATGAATATAATGCCAAAACAACTCTAATAATAAGTCAAAGTAAAAGTAAATCTTCTTGTGTGATTCAAATAAAGATCCACCACCAATAGTGCAAAACACTGTAAGGGATATGTAAGGGATATGCGCTTACCAGATGGCAAGCAAAAATAGCTTGCGGCTGAAACCCCAGCCTGGGCCTTTATTGGATGGATATCAGCCCTGCCAATGATATTCAGTGGAACCTCAGATAAGTGGCTTTATTGGATGGATATCAGCACCGTCAATGATATTCAGTGGAACCTCAGCTCCTCTGCTGCCACTTCCAGCAACATCTCCTCTCTACTTCCTCCCGACTCACCTCTCACCCAGAACTTCCAGACAGGAATATCCATCCAATAAAGCCACTTAGCTGAGGTTCCACTGAATATCATTGACGGTGCTGATATCCATCCAATAAAGCCACTTAGCTGAGGTTCCACTGAATATCATTGGCGGTGCTGATATCCATCCAATAAAGGCCCAGGCTGGGGTTTCAGCCGCAAGCTATTTTTGCTTGCCATCTGGTAAGCGCATATCCCTTACGGTGTTTTACACTATTGGTGGTGGATCTTTATGTGAATCACACAAGAAGATTTACTTTTACTCAGACTTATTGAATTATAGTTGTTTTGGCATTTTATTTATGTATGTGTCATATATTTCTATAGTTTTATATTTGCCATTGGTACTCATAGTATTATTTTTCAAAATTTTTCACAGTGCAGCTACATTTTTTCTATTGTTATTTTGTGTGTATTTCACTTTATAGTTGCTGCTTTATCACTGTATACAATTAGCGCGGTATTTTCCTTCTTTTTATATTAGGAATTTTTGGTATACTGACTCAGGCACAGTGAGGCTGCAATGGGCACAGTGGGGTTGCAATTGGCACAGTGAGGTTGGGCACAGTGATGTTGCAATGGGCACAGTGAGGCGTGCAAATGGGCACAGTGAGGTTGGGCACAGTGAGGTTGCAATGGGCACAGTGAGGCATGCAAATGGGCACAGTGATGTTGCAATGGGCACAATGAGGTTGCAATGGGCACAGTGAGGCGTGCAAATGGGCACAGTGAAGCTGCAAATGGGCATTGTTGACCCTCTTTTCCACTTACAGTAGCTGCTGCATTCTCACCCTAGGCTTATACTCGAGTCAATAAGTTTTCCCAGTTTTTTGTGGTAAAATTAGGTACCTCGGCTTATACTTGGGTCGGCTTATACTCGAGTATATACAGTATATGCTTTACAAAATACTTCTGAAATAGACAGTCATATTTTGGAAATGGTATAGGGCAGGGAATGTTAAGAGCAAAGTTATAACCAAGTATACAATTTGTTCTTACACTCCAGCTTCTCCAGACACAATCTTCACTTATATTTTGGTTCTTCTTCACAGTCTTCACTCCCCACCACTGTTTTCTATCACAGCTCCACTCTCAGCTGTACCTCTGCGCTGCAAAAACAGATTTCTGAGTGTCGTATCTTGGAAAGAACAGCCTAGTGCCAAGTATAATTAACACCTGACAATTACCTTCTGCCATCCTTTTCAGTTATATTTCCTGCAGCTTTTTCCATAGTGTTATTAACCACTTCAGCCTGGAAGAATTTACCCCCTTTCTGACCAGAGCACTTTTTCCGATTCGGCACTGCGTCGCTTTAACAGACAATTGCGCGGTAGTGCGACGTGGTACCCAAACTAAATTTACGTCCTTTTTTCCCCACAAATAGAGCTTTCTTTTGTTGCTATTTGATCACCTCTGCGGTTTTTATTTTTTGCGCTATAAAAAAAAAATGAGCGTCAATTTTGAAAAAAAATCAACGCATATTTTTTTCTTTCCTTTTTATATAATAAATATCCCCAAAAATATATAAAAAAAAATAATTTTCTCTTCTCAGTTTAGGCCCGATACGTATTCTTCTACATATTTTTGGTAAACAAAAAAAATCGCAATAAGCGAATATTGCATTGGTTTGCGCAAAAGTTATGCGTCCTTCAAAATTGGGGAATGTTTTGTGGCATTTTTATTATTAATTTTTTTATTATTAGTAATGGCGGCAATCAGTGATTTTTATTGTGGACTGCAACATTATGGCGGATCATATCGGATCACTTTTGACACTATCTTAATAACACTGGCAGGGAAGGGGTTAAACACTAGGGGGCGATGAAGGGGTTAAGTGTGTTCTAGGGAGTGATTCTAACTGTGGGGGGGATGGGCTACCAGTGACACGACAGTGATCATTGCTCCCGATGACAAGAAGCAGTAGTATCTCTGTCATGTTGCTAGGCAGAACAGGAAATGCCTCGTTTACATCTCCCCATTCTGCCGCTCCGTGACATGATCGCGGGACATCCAGTCCCGCGGGGGTCCCACGGGCACGGTCCATGGAGTTTACGGCAGAACGGAGAGATGCCTATGTAAACAAGGCATTTCTCTGTTTCTGCCTAGTGCAAGCCTAACAAGCTGAGATCCTCATTCATCTAGTGTAAATGGCCCCCTGTTCACGTCTGAGCGTTTTGTAGCCTGTAGCAAAATGCCTAAAGCTCAAAAAAGTACACATTCTTCTTTTTGGGCAGATTAAAGGTGTTTTTCCTGCTTTTTACATTGGTGACCTTTTGACCTGTGCAAAATCGCAGCAAATAAAAAAAACGGTGTAAAAACACGCGACTTTCTGCCTGAAACGAAATGCTCAAGTGTGAATGCAACATCAGGCTTTTTTGCTTTATTTTCACCTGGTGATTTGGCCAGTAATGCACCTTCTGTATTAGAGTGCCTCCGCTCTGGATGAATGAGATAAGAGGGGCACATTTGGACAGCAGCATTGGTAGACTGGAGAAGGGAGTTTTAGCTGTACTAGCAGATTTAGATACACTAACAAATTGGAAGCCAAACACAACTAATACTTTATATGCAGTTACAGCAAACATTTTTTTTTCCCCTTTTGGAATAAAGGTCTTTAAATACTTAACCACTATGGATAAAAGATGGTGGCTATAGCACAGATCTGTTGTTCCTTGGATTTCTTATCTCGAAAATATTTAATGAAAACTATGCTATTCAGGGATTTTACTAAAGCAAATATGGGCTCTTCACTTAGCTTAGCGAATACAGATGAAGCTCTGCTGTCTTCCAGCATCCAATCATTTGCAAGCAAAAAACTACAGTTTTTGCATTCCCGTTCGTGAGAAGTCAATCTAATACAGGCTTGTTGGAAAATTTGTGTCTTGATCAGCACTGCAGCCAATTGCTGCAGAATTAATAAGCATATTATGACAGCAGAGAGATACCCACTGCAGAATACAACAGTGCAGTGGGGAGGATTCCACCTGGAATCGTTAAGAAAAGGGAGAACGGTTTTAATTCCCCATTTTTCTCATGGGAAGGCGCAGAACATGCAGTTTCTAAGTCCCCCTTGCCCTGTCTAGTTCTGCTTTAGCAAGCTGTCACGTGTCAGTTGAGGGAGAAAACATGACTTTCCCGGGCTTTATTTGAACACCTGGGGCTATATCACATAGATTAGCGGATCTTTAGATCTCCGCGTAATCTATGTGATTTACGATCCGCCGGTGCAATTTTGAGAGGCTAGTTGCATGATTCACAAAGCACTTACCTCCAAACTTGCGCCGGCGAGATCGTAACTCCCCCGGCGGAATTCAAATTCCGCGGCATAGGGGGAGTGTACATTTAAATCAGGCGCGTTCCCGCGCCGATTTACTGTGCATGCACCGCCGGCGAAATTCCCCAGTGCGCATGCTCCAAATGACGTCACTAGGACGTCATTGTTTTCGGCGGCAAACGTAAATTCCGGCCATCCGATTCCAGATCGACTTACGCAAACGACGTAAAAATCTGAAACTCGGCGCTGGGAACGACGGCCCATACTTGACATTAGCTACCCCTCATATAGCAGGGGTAACTATCCCGCCGGAAGAAGCGAACGCAAACGACGTAAAAAAAACAACGACGGGCGGCCCGTTCTTTTCTGAATCGACGGAAATCGGATCTTTGCATATTCCTCGCGTAAACAAAAACGAAGCGACACCTAGCGGCCGGCGGGATATTGCAGCCTAAGATCCGACCAGTGTAAGTCACTTACACCCAACTCGGATCTAAGGGAGATCTATGCGTAACTGATTCTTATGAATCAGTCGCATAGATCCGACCGTCGGATCTCAGAGATCTCCTGATCAGCCGTCGTATCTCTTGATGAATCTGGCCCCTAATGTCTCACGTGGCCCCCTGGGAGAGGGTTACACAAGATTTTCCCGGGCTTTCTAGGGGAAAATCCAGTTTAAACCAGCTAATACGGCGCTATTTAGGGTATAAAAGCAGGGGTTCCGTGCGTCAGATCAGCCGCTTCAGTGAGCAGGATCTGTGGTGTCCCCCGCCCCCCCTCCCTGTTTGTTATTTTTTGTCGCGGCTGCATAATTATGTGGTAAGGTCCACCTTGTTTAAAGGTGGACAAATTTGTTTGAATATATTCATTGATGTTGGGTGTTTGATTGTGTAGTTATATACAGCCCGAGCCGTAGTTCGCTGGGTAGGTTTTGTTTTAATTAAAGAAATTCTGTATTGCTTTGAATTTATCTTATGCAACCAATAATAAAGCAGGCCCCGGCCTTATTTTTATGCCACACAAGGTGTCTGTCATTTTAATTTTTTAGGTAATTTTAATAAGTTCAAAAGGTCCTGCCTGCCTTCCCATGTGTGGATAGGAAATTGTATCAACTTTCCTCTCAATCAGCCCGCTGGTTGAGCCTATAGGCTGAACCAAAAAAGTCCATCGGTCTACTACCTTGTAAAGTGAACAGCTTCGGATTGCCTGTGGACTTAAAACGGGTTGTAAAGTTCGTTTTTTATTTTCTAAATAGTTCCTTTAAGCTAGTGCATTGTTGGTTCACTTACCTTTTCCTTCGATTTCCCTTCTAAATGTTTTGTTTCTTTGTCTGAATTTCTCACTCCTGTTCCTCCTCAGTAAGCTGTTCTGGCTGACTAACCACCGCTCGGATGATGGGGGGCCAAGCTTACTGAGTAGAAACAGGAAGGTGAGAAATTCAGACAAAGAAAAAAAAACATTTAGAAGGGAAATGGAAGGAAAAGGTAAGTGAACCAACAATGCACTAGCTTAAAGGAACCTATTTTGAAAAATAAAAACAAACTTTACAACCCCTTTAAAGAAAGCATTCCACCTATCAAAGAACCTGTTGAATGTCAGTGGTTATAAACATAACGGAACCTAGTTTATTAGTGGCAGCACTTTAGGTAACCGTGTTATATTACAAAAAAATTAGTATGATAGGGGGATCTAAGAAGTATAAGTGCACATATTATTGAGGTTAACTTCTGTCTGTAGCATTTTGCCTACCGAGGACGTCATATGACGTCCTCGACTTTGTGCGGTGATATCTGAATGATGCCTGCATGCAGCTACAGGCATCATTCAGATATCACTGTCTTTCTGCCGGCGATTCTGTGCACGATAAGTATGCTCATAGTGGCAGTTTCGCCGCTTGATCGTTCTTATAGGCAGCGGGAGGGGACATCCCCCCCTCCCTCCTGCCGCCATCCGGTGCTTCTCGGCTCTCCTGTGACATAGGAGGCCCGGAGGACGAATCGGCTGGGGCTGGCTCGCGACGTAGACATAACTGGTCATCTCTAAGACCCGTTCGGAGGCCCAGGCGCGACGTTTGTGACGCCCCCCCCCCCCCCCCCCGGGTACCCGAAAGTCAAACAAAGCCGCAATCGCGGCTGTCGGCATGAGATCAGTGAATTTTTTTTTCACGATCTCATGCTTTCAAGCCTGGAGAAAAGATGTGGGGTCAATAAGAGGACCTGTCACAATGATTCCTATTAAAAGGGATGCTTACATTCCTTGTAATAGGATAAAAGTGATAAAAAAAAATACAAAAAATTAAAATAAAAGTGTAAAAATAAAAAAATTAAGTAAAATAAACAATAAAATGATTTTTTTTTTCTAAAACGCCCCTGTCAGTTCGCGCTCAGAAGCATACATGCATATAAGTCCTGCCCACATATGTAACACGCCGTTCAAAACCCCACATGTGAGGTATCGACGCATGCATTAGAGCAACAATTCTAGCACTAGACCTCCTCTGTAACTCGAAAATAGTAACCTGTAAAAAAATTAAAGCCTCGCCCTATGGAGATTTTTAAGTACTGAAGTTTGGCGCCATTCCATGAGTGTGCGCAATTTTAAAGCGTGACATGTTAGGTATTATCTATTACCGTGTAACATCATCTTTCACATTATACAAAAAAATTGGGCTAACTTTACTGTTTTGTTATTTTTTTATTAATGAAACGTCTTTTTTCCCCAAAAGGGTGTTTGAAAAATTATTGCGCATATACTGTGCGAGAAAAAAAAAGTTGCAATGACCCGCCATTTTATTCCCTAGGGCAGGGATATGCAATTAAGCGGACCCTCCAGATGTTGCAAAACTACAAGCTCCCATCATGCCTCAGCCTCTGGGTGTCATGCTTGTGGCTATCAGTGTCCTTGCTATGCCTCATGGGACTTGTAGTTCTGCAACAGCTGGAGGTCTGCTAATTGCATATCCCTGCCTATGGTGTCTGCTAAAAAAAATATATAATGTTTGGGGGTTGTGATTAATTTCTTCTGCAAAAAAAAATGATTTTTACATGAAGGAGAGAAGTGCCAGAATAGGCCCGGTGGACAATTGCGTTAAAAGTAGGGCATGCCTATGTTGCCAAAGGCTTGGGAGGCAGCAGTAAGTGCACTCTCTATATTTACATATATATAAATATACAAATCTATAGATCTAATCTGTAGAACTGTTTTAGTGTCTAATTATAACCTACTAACAATTTTAATTCAAATACTTAAGCAGGGAGGAATGCCAATATCCAAATGAGCTGATCTCATAAACCAGACATCGGATCAACATCTTGATTTGTGCCTCCCTGTTTTAAGCAAAATGTATAATCTTATTGTGTCTACACCCAATAATCTGAATGGTCTTGAAGTTTGTAAACTTATTTGTGAAGATTTCCACTGTGACAGTTCACTTTTTACCTTTTGCCGCGTACACACGATCATTTTTCGGCATGAAAAAAACATAGTTTTAACAAAATGTAATGTAAAATGTAATTTTAAATGATCGTGTGTGGGCTTCACATCATTTTTCAGGTTCTGAAAAACGAAAAAAAAAAAAAAAATTCGAACATGCTGCATTTTTTAACGTAGTTTTAAACGATGACTCGTGTGCTGGGCTAAAACGATGTTAAAAACCTGCGCATGCTCAGAAGCAAGTTATGAGACGGGAGCGCTCATTCTGGTAAAACTAACCGTTCATAATGGAGTAAGCACATTCATCACGCTGTAACAGACAAAAAAGCGCAAATCGTCTTTTACGAACACGGAATCAGCTAAAAGCAGCCCAAAGGCGAATGGAACTTCCCTTTATAGTGCTGCTCGTACGTGTTGTACGTCACCGCGCTTTGCTAGATCATTTTTATAAACGATGGTGTGTGGGCAACGTTGTTTTAATGATGAAGTAGGAAAAACTTTGTTTCTTTCAACATGCTGACAAACAACGTTTTTTTTTCATGCTGAAAAACGATTGTGTGTACGCGCCATTTGACTATAAGCTGATCAGCAGCACCTTTCCTTCACACTACCATACGGAGAGGCCTCTGAGATGCCGCATACCATAGACCTGTCCAACAGTCCTTTGAAGTGCCTCCCATACAGAATATTACCAGTAAGCAACCAGCAGTGGCCTCTTGAGGCATCTTTCAACATCCTTGACAAAACGTACCAAACAATCCCAATTTGTCCGCCTTTGATCAGTACAGTCTGTAAAACCTTGCGCCAACTATAGTGGCAGAGGGCCAGATTCTCAAAAGAGATACGACGGCGTATCTCCAGATACGCCGTCGTATCTCTGGAGTATGGCCGGTCGTATCTATGCGCCTGATTCTTAGAAATCAGATACGCATAGCATTTTCTATTAGATCCGACCGGCGTAAGTCTCTTACGCCGTCCGATCGTAACTGCATATTACGCTGGCCGCTAGGGGCGTGTACGCTGATTTACGCATCGAAATATGCAAATTAGCTAGATACGCGAATTCACGAACGTACGCCCGGCCGACGCAGTACAGATACGCCGTTTACGCTAGGCTTTTCCCGGCGTAAAGTTACCCCTGCTATATGGTGGCATAAGTGCGGCGTACCAATGTTAAGTATGGCCGTCGTTCCCGCGACGAAATTTGAAAATTTTACGTTGTTTGCGTAACTCGTCCGTGAATGGGGCTGGATGAAATTTACTTCACGTCAAAACCAATACGTCCTTGCAGCGTATTAGGAGCAATGCACACTGGGAGGTTTCCACGGACGGCGCATGCGCCGTTCGTGAAAAACGTCAATCACGTCGGGTCACAGAACATTTACATAAAACACGCCCCCCCTGTTCCAAATTTGAATTAGGCGGGCTTACGCCGGCCTTTTTACGATACGCCGCCGCAACTTACGGAGCAAGTGCTTTGAGAATACAGCACTTGCCCGTCTAAGTTGCGGAGGCGTACGTAAATAGGTTACGTTACGCCAAACTACGAGAATCTGGCCTAAATGTTCAATAGTTTAAACCATCTTTTTTAACATGTCGGTCATGAAGGGGAACCTCAAATTCACGCTGAAGACCTTCCTGGGGACCCTCATGTGACTGTGGAAGGACTTATTCAAGCTTAAAGGGATCTCCTTCACACTGGAGGTAGCCTTGGGCATAGCTGACACAATAGCCTGGCGCTCTCTCAGAGGATTGTCATGTGTCTTATCCTCTATCAATCTCTCTGGTTCAGTGCCAGTGAGCTGCTCCACATTCTCGCCCTGGGCAGCGGGCACTGTACATTTTTTTTATAAATCTTTAGGCCTCTTGCATATTGCTGTCTGAAAATGCTCAGTCTTCAAGCATAAAGGCGTTTTTTTTTTTTAACCAATCTAAATGCAGCCCACTGTTGTCAATGTGCCTGTACACACAGGCATGTAAACAAATGCTGTGTATTGATCAGTAAAAAAAAGAAAGAAAGAAATAATTTGGAGTTGCAACACACGTTTCATGTTTGAGTTTGCTTATTCGCAAGGGCTATACAACCCACCCTTGTGTTTTCTTTTCCAGTCAGGAATGTCTGATGTTCATACAGTACAGTGTTCAAGAGGCCCAAGTCAGCTCAGTTTGCATTAACACATTTTCAACCTCTTATTTAAAACATACAAATTTACTGTCACCTTTGAGGGAACACATTTGCCCATTAGGGTGGCTCCAGAGTTGTTCCGAGAAAATATTTAGCTCTCGCACCTCAGCCCCCAGGTTGGTTTCTAAGGCAGGCCGTACATGATTTATTTTCTATTGTTCAACCAACCAATTGAACAAAACAAAAACGACGCAGAACCTTACCAGTAGAAAGGGATTAGAATTGCTTGCTGAGAAAGGGTTGCAATAACTCTGCCCAGAGTTCTCTGAGACACCTTTGCCATGCAGCAACAATCTCAAATTCTCCTCAAAACCTCCTCAATGTCATCTGTAGACAAAATAGGCTGTAAAAAAATGCATGGCTTTGATTTCACCCTCGTTGCCATGGGTAACAGAACCCATCTGCTGCATTGGCAAAACCATAACCTCTTTTACAGTAGAAAAAGTTGGCTTGGATCTCTTCCTCATTTTAGCAATGCCTTGGTTAGGTGCCCCATACTGCTTACAATCTCAACCTTGATAGTACCTGCATTGAGTCTGCATGGAATACCCCTGATAAAGGGACCATCTACAAGTCCCGAAATGCATCGGGTGGATTATTGACTACAAATACCAGCTCACTATTGTATATTATTTTGATCATTATATTGCCGGTGGTCTTTACACCTTTGCATTTTATATTTATATATTTTCATTAAATTATACTTATTTATAATATTGTTTATATTATTTCTTACTTGTGTTGCCTATAAAGTCCCTCAATTCTTGTCCTGGGGATACTTGCTTTTGTGCATACAACTGGCAACTGTTCATGGCCTCCTGTTGGTGGATATACATTCACCTGCATTAAGTCTGCATGTTATTCCTGTACCTGCATGGATACTGGTTTCCTTCTACGCTCCAAAGATATTTTTATATATTAATCCTAGGTTTTAAATTAGCCCTAATATATGTAAGTATGCCTGTGAGTGAGGCCCCTTAGACTGTTAGCTTTTTTTTTTATTTTTTTAAAGTGTATTTTGTGCGTGTACTCGAGAGAGGAGCCGGACTGCAGGAGTTGGGAGTAGGCAGGCCTCCCCCAGAGGCAATCTGCCACCTTTCTCCTTCCCCCGGGTGACAATGGTGGGTGTGTGAGGGGGTCCTCCCACACAGCCCGCCCTACCTGCTCCGCTTTGAAGCCCAACAGGGCAGAGGGACTCCCTACAAGGGAGTGAGAGGATCTAGCCCGCTCAACCAGCCCCGTTAGTCCTTCGCCTCTCTTTTTAGAGACCGTGTGGTCAAAGTGCGTGCATGTTAACCCAATTTCCAGTGCGTGCAAGTGTGGTGTTTTTTTTGTGAGAGGGGGGTGGGCATACTAAGCGCAGGCTTACCTCGCATAGCACACCCACCGCGAGCCGGGCTGAGACCACCAAACTCAATTCACATGTAGCCGAGACCGGGATCCGAACCCCTAGCTGCAGAGGTGAATGGCTTGTCAGCGCAGTGCCAATCGCGTTGAGCCACCGCAGCTCCCTGACTCTTAGCTTCTTGAGGGCAGGGAGTGATGTGAATGTACAATAGGGGGTAGATCCACGTACAACGGCGCATTAGTGCGCCGGGAGTAGCGTATCTAAGATACACTACGCCGCTGTAACTTACTTTTTTTGTTTTGAATCCTCAACGAATTCACGCCGTAAGTTACGGCGGCGTAGTGTATCTCTTGCGGCGTAAGGGTGGGGAATTCAAATGGATGTAATGGGGGCGTGTTTTATGTAAATACGTTTTTTTTTTAACTGCGAATGCGCCATCCCTGGGGGTATCCCAGTGCGCATGCTTAAAATTTAACCGGAACAAGCCAATGCTTACGACGGTGACGTCATTCTACGAAAATTCCTATTCGCAAACGACGTAAAAATTCAAAATTGTAAGCGGGAACGAAGGCCATACTTAACATTGAGTACGCCACCATATAGCACCTTTAACTATACGCCGGAAAAAGCCGAACGAAAACGGCGTAAAAAAATGCGCCGGGCCGACGTACGTTCGTGGATCGCCGTAACTAGCTAATTTGCATACTCAACGCGGATTTTGACGGGAACGCCACTTAGCGGCCGCCGAAAAATTGCAGCTTAGATCCGATGCTGTACTAAGACGTATGCCTGTCGGATCGAGCCCAGATGCCGTCGTATTAAAATTACACCGGCGTATCAGTAGATATGCCGGCGTAATCCTTTTGTGGATCTGCCCCTATATATGTAAAGCAATGTGCATAAACAGTTCCTTACACAAACTTATTGTTTAGTGAGGATCAGCAGACTCCCCCTTTGCCCACATCCTCTACGAATTGTACTGGAACCGCAGTACAGACAGTGATGGGGTTTTTTTTGCCAGCTTTTATTCAAAAGCCAAGTTAAAACACACGCAGATGTTTAATCTCAGAGGGGTTTTCAGCATAATGACAAATATATCACGCTCATATTTCATGATAAATATTCCTGCTTCCTGGCGATCTGGAGTCTGTAGTCCATGAGCCGTCTCTGCACAGACTCACCATGGTAAGTCATTCAGCATTGTGACAAACTGCCCACCTTCGGGCTGCAAAGGCTCCAGCCTAATTACACAGAGGCTCTTAATACCGCTCTCAGACAATGGCCTGGTCAGATAGCCCGCCTTGAGGCGGGAACGCACGCATCCAATGTCTGTTTACAAACACTCCTCCTGCAGCAGCTAGTCTCTAAGGCTGGGTTCACACTACGGTTTTCCCGTCCGTCAGCCGCATACGATTTATATGAAAAAACGTATGCGGCTGAAACGGACGGGAACGTATGGAACCGCACACATGTGCGTTTTCCATTGACATTAATGTTAAAGGAAAACGTATGCGGTTGCCATACTGTTTTAAAAACGACCGCAAAACCGTGGTTGAACACGGTTTTGGGTACGTTTAAAAAACGTTTTGCCAGCAAATCGTACGCACCCGGAGTGCATACGATTTGCAATGCATTCTCTATCTATACGTTTTCCCGTCCGGGCCCGTACGTTTTCAATACTGAAATCGTATGCGGCTGACGGACGGGGAAAACCGTAGTGTGAACCCAGCCTAAGGAAAGAGCCCAAACCATAGACGGCCCCTTGCCTAAAAAGGTTGACACAACTGCATAATCAGTATGCTGGTTTCCAGTAAAATAAGTACCCAATCCAGGAGTTACCAATCCTGGAGAAAAACGGCAAAACAGACATCCCAAACCTCAACCTGCATAAGTGAGCACCTTGGGAGACATCTAACACTTCTGACACAGTGACAAGGTGCAACCAGTGTTAATTTTGGGGGAAAATTTTGATTTTGTTTTAGTCTGATGCCGCGTACACACAACCGTTTTTCGGATTGTAAAAAATTACATTTTTAAGGGTCTAGAAAAAACAAAGTTTTTATTAACCCGATCATTAAAACGGCCTTGCCTACACACGATCATGAAAAAAAAAAATGCTCTAGCAAAGCACGGTGACGTACGACACGTACGACGGCACTATACAGGGGAAGTTCCATGCGGATGGCGCCACCCTTCGGACTGCTTTTGCCGATTTTGTGTTAGTAAAAGATGATTCACGCTTTTCAGTCTGTTACATGAATGTGCTTACTCCATTACGAACTCTAGTTTTACCAGAACGAGCGCTCCCGTCTCATAACTTGCTTCTGAGTATGCGCGTTTTTTTCATGTCGTTAAAGCCCACACGACCATTTTTTACAACGTAAAAAACGACAACATTAAAAACGCCGTGAAAAATTAGAGCATGATCGAAATTTTTAATGGCCATTTTGTGAAAAAAGCTCTGGAGCCCACACACGATCGTTTTTAACCACTTAACGACCGCCGCATGTATATATACGTCCACAGAATGGCACGTACAGGCAGATGGGTGTACCCGTATGTCCCTGCCTTTCCGAGGGTCGGGGGTCCGATCGGGACCCCCCCCGTTACATGCGGTGGTCGGTAGCTCTGGGAGCGATCCGGGATGAGGGGGCGGCTATTCGTTTCTAGCCACCCCCTCGCGATCGCTCCCAGGAGCTGAAGGATGGGGAGAGCCGTACGGCTTCCCCGTGCTTCACTGTGGCGGCTGCATCGAATGTGTCATCCCTTTTATAGGGAGACACAATCGATGACGTCAGACCTACAGCCACACCCCCCTACAGTTGTAAACACACACTAGGTGAAAAATAACCCCTTCAGCGCCCCCCTGTGGTTAACTCCCAAACTGCAACTGTCATTTTCACAATAAAGAATGCATTTTAAATGCATATTTTGCTGTTCAAATGACAATGGTCCCAAAAATGTGTCAAAATTGTGCGAAGAGTCCGCCATAATGTCGCAGTCACAAAAAAAATCGCTGATCGCCGCCATTAGTAGTAAGTTATTATTTATGGTATTAAAGTTTGAACATGCACTACAGACACAGATTTAGTCATTATATAACCTCTTTAACCGCTTGAGGACAGCCGCACGCAGATATACGTCTGCAGAATGGCACGGCTGGGCACAAGGGCATACATGTACATCCCCGTGGGTCGTAATTGTCAGTTAAAGTGACGCAGTGCTGAATCGCAAAAAGGGGCCAAGTCCTTTAGCTGCATAATGGTCCGGGTCTTAAGTGGTTAAGATAACACAAGTTTTGTTACAAGAATATTGCTTTTTTGACATAAGTGTAACGTTCAAATAAAAAAAAAAAGAACTCTTTGCATGATGATGCCACCATGCAGTGCACATTTACATGAACTTGTCTGCTTTAAGAAAATATATGTTTGGGGGGGGGGGGGGTGTTTATGTAATCTTCAGGCCTAAGTTGATTTTTTAAGCATGGGTGCATAACCAGCTCTGGCAGAAAAAGGGTTAATCCTGCACAGATCAGACAGTATGCTGCTCTCCTGTAGTGGACAAGCTGTGAAGCCTATTGACAAGGAGCAGGTCTCCTTCAGGGGGCCTCTATCTATCAATATGAAAGTGGTTGTAAACCCTTTATAGGCTTACCTGTAGCTAACCAGGATATCTTCTATCCCTTGTCCCCTGCATGTGGCGATGTCATCGGCACATTCGCACTAAAGCAAACGGAAGCAATAGCACCTATGTGCCGTTACTTCAGTCCGTGTGCCATTACCTGTGGCTCCCATGCAAATGAGGCCTCGTACACACGACCAAACATGTCTGCTGAAACTGGTCCGCGGACCAGTTTCCGCGGACATGTCCGACCATGTGTAGGGCCTACCGGACCGTATTCCTGTCCGAGCGGACAGGTTTCCAGCGGACAAAAGTTTCTTAGCATGCTAAGAAACTTGTCCGCTGGAACCATGTCCGTCGGAGATGTCCGATGGTCAGTATGACTCATCGGACATGACCGCTGGTTATGACGTATAACCAGCAGCCCGAAATCCCGCGCATGCGTCGAATTGATTTGACGCATGCGTGGAAGCATTGAACTTCCGCGTCAGAGAACGTCAGTGTCGTATACATCACCGCGTTCTCTGTCCGCGGGGATTTTGGTCTGATGGTGTGTGCCTCCCAGCAGACATGTCCGATGTACAAGGCCTGAGTGGCGTAATTGCGGCTCCGGCTAATCGCAGCTCATTCAAAATGAGCTAGTATGCTAGTATGGCTCATTATGCCTTTGTCTTGCAGGGTTTTATTTTTAGATTGGGTTTACAACCACTTGAAATGTGAGTGTATGGCAGTGTGAGAGAGGGTTAACTACACAGCCCAGCCATCTTAATAGAACATCCTCCTGCAGATAGCAGTCATTGATTGTCTAACCTTCTGCGGACAGCCTCCTATCTACAAATACCGGGCTTTATCCAGGAGAAGCAGGAGCTCCGTGGAAACCGGAAGTTCAGAGGGTAAACGTCCCTGCCTGGCGTTTTCGTTTAGTTTTTGTTTGTTAACAAAAACGGAATTGATTTTTATCATATTTTTCATCAGTGGACAAAAATGTACTTTTCGTTTAGTTTTCATCACTGTAAAAAGGCTGCTGATGAAAACTTTTTCGTTGACCAAATTAACACTGGGTGCAACACTGTCACACCACACATTTGAGTCATTGAATTCTATCGATGGTAAACAGCAGGAAAAATGATGCAAAACATGTGGGGATACCAGGAAGTTGTACCAGGAAGTTGTACTAGGAAGTTGTACCAGGAAGTTGTACCAGGAAGTTGTACTAGGAAGTTGTGGAAAGAGATGGCCAGCAGTCAAGCAGCACTTACAATATAAAAAGGAGATTTTTCAAGTAAGCTTGTATTATATTGTCAAATAAGAACTATTGTTTGTATTGCCAATACAATGCCAATGTCATAAAATGAAAGTGTATGCCATGACCATAGATTTCCACTAAGTGTTCTTTGGATAACTTGGCAAAATGTGTCTTAATGTGTGCTTACACAGCGCAACAATGTGAATAGACCTTCATGCATATTTTAAGCATACCTATATAAATGACAAAAAAGAAAAGCGCATATATACTGTATATTTACCTTTTCTACAGGAGGAATGTCATTTTCCATTTCTATTGACCTTGGTCTTAGCTTAATTGGCTTGTCTTTGAAATATCACCAAAGCCAAATCCCTGATCTTTTTCGCCTGGTTTTCCGCTCCACTTGTTCCATTGGTCCCTTCTGATTTGGAGTCGCCCCCATCACTCTCCGAGCCAGCATTATCTTTAAATCCTAGCAGGAAGGAAACAGTAATTGTGATGACAATTCTTCCATAGGACTGCAATCATTACATAAACTCATATATACTGAACGGGAAACAGTTTATGATTTTATCAGTATGGAGTAAAGGGTATAATTATTTACAGTATCTTACAAAAGTGAGTACACCCCTCACATTTTTGTAAATATTTTATTATATCTTTTAATGCAACAACACTGAGGAAATTACACTTTGCTACAATGTACAGCTGGTATAACAGTGTACATTTTCTGTCCCCTTAAAATAACTCAACACACAGCCATTCATGTCTAAACCTCTTGCAGCAAAAGTGTCCCAATTGGAAAATGTCCAAATTAGGCCCAATTAGCCATTTACCCTCCCAAGTGTCATGTGACTTGTTAGTGTTACAATGTCTCATGTGTAAATGGGGGCAGATGTGTACAATTTGATGTTATCTCTCTCATACTGGTCACTGGAAGTTCAACATGGCACCTCATGCAAAGAACTCTCTGAGGATCTGAAAAATTGTTGCTCTACTTAAAGATGGTTTAGGCTATAAGAAGATTGCCAAGACCCTGAAACTGAGCTGCAGCAAGGTGGCCAAGACCATACAGCGGTTTAATAGGACAGGTTCCACTCAGAACAGACCTTGCGCCATGGGCGACCAAAGAAGTTGAGTGCACGTGCTCAGCGTCATATCCAGAGGTTGTCTTTGGGAAATAGATGTATGAGTGCTGCCAGCATTGCTGCAGAGGTTGAAGAGGTGGGGCCTGTCAGTGATCAGACCATAAGCCGCACACTGCAAAAAATTTGTCTGCATGGCTGTCGTCCCAGAAGGATGCCTCATCTAAAGATGATGCACAAGAAAGCCTGCAGTTTCCTAAAGACAAGCATACTAAGGACATGGATTACTGGAACAATGTCCTGTGGTCTGATGAGACCAAGATAAAACTTATTTGGTTCAGATGGTGTCAAGCGTGTGTGGTGGCAACCAGGTGAGGAGTACAAAGACAAGTGTGTCTTGCCTACAGTCAAGGGTGGCGGTAAGAGTGTAATGGTCTGGGGCTGCACGAGTGCTGCGGGCACTGGGAAGCTACAATTCATTGAGGGAACCATGCATGCCAACATGTACTGTGACATACTGAAGCAGAGCATGATCCCCTCACTTTCCAAAATATTATTCCAAAATAACGGCCCCAAACACACCTCCAAGATGACCGCTGCCTTGGTAAAGAAGCTGAGGGTAAGTCTCCAGAAATCCTATTTAGCATCTGGGGGCATCCTTATATGGAAGGTGGAGGAGCGCAAGGTCTCTAACATTCCCCAGCTCCACATTGTCATCATGGAGGAGTGGAAGAGGACTCCAGTGGCAACCTTTGAAGCTCTGGTGAAATTCATGCCCAAGAGGATTAAGACAGTGCTGGAATATAATGATGGCCACACAAATTATTGACACTTTGTCCCCAATGTGGACATTTTCACTTAGGGGTGTAGTCACTTGTTGTCAGCAGTTTAGACATTAATGGCTGTGTGTTGAGTTATTTTGAGGGGACAGCAAATTGACACTGTTATACAAGCTGTACACTCACTACTTTACATTGTAGCAAAGTGTAATTTCTTTAGTGTTGTCACATGAAAAGATATAATACAATATTTACAAAAATGTGAGGGGTTTACTCACTTATGTGAGATTCTGTATATGTATTTTAGTGGATTTCAAAAAGGTGTTATTGGCCACAAATTCTGTGTATAGACTGTAGTTAGAGAGCGAGAAAGAAAACAATTTATAACTTGTGAACAGAATTATAGTACAATTACACTACACTATGCAGAGTGAAGTACTAAGCAACACTGTGAGGAAAAAGAAAACTTGGAAGACCTTGTCTTATATTACATTATGATTTTGAGGGCTCTGGACAACAAACTAACCATTACATGCAATGTAATGTAAACCTGAACCTAAAGCCCCCCCCCACAATCCCAAAAATAAATTACAAGGGCACATTGTATGTTATTTGAGTAAGTTGGTGATTTGAATCTTAAGGTCCATTTACATATTTGCAGTGCATTAATGCATGGTCACAAAATGTATGCAGCAATGCACCACAACACACTATGGGGCATTGCCTTAGTGCAATGTCTCCAAACTTTCTAAACAAAGGGCCAAGTTACTGTCCTTCCTACTTTAGGAGGGCCGGACTGGGGCCAGTGGGAGTAGAAAATAGTGCCCCATCGTTGGTGTCAGTGGGAGCAATAGTGCCCCATCGTTGGTGCCAATAGAAGGAATTCTGCCCCATCATTGGTGGCAATGGAAGGAATTCTGCACCATCGTTGGTGCCAATGGAAGGAATTCTGCCCCATCGTTGGTGCCAATGGAAGGAATTCTGCCCCATCGTTGGTGCCAATGGAAGGAATTCTGCCCCATCGTTGGTGCCAATGGAAGGAATTCTGCCCCATCGTTGGTGCCAATGGAAGGAATTCTGCCTCACTGTAATACCGCGTACACACGGTCGGAATTTTGGATGGAAAAAGTCAGACGGAATTTTTTCATTGGATATTCCGACTGTGTGTATGCCCCATCAAACTTTTTCCATCGAAAATTCTGACAGACTTAGAAAGAGAACACGTTCTATCGGAAATTCCGTTCGTCTGTATGGAATTCTGACGGAGACAAAAAACATGCATGCTCAGAAACAATTTGAAGCATGCTCGGAAGCATTGAACTTCATTTTTCTAGGCTCGTCGTAGTGTTGTACGTCTCCGCATTTTTGACGGCTGGAATTTGGTGTGTCTGTGTGTATGCAAGACAGCTTGAGCGGAATTCCGTTGGAAAAACCAGTCGGAGTTTATTCCGACGGAAAACAAATTTGTGTGTCAATGGGAGGAATTGTGTCCCATCACTTGTGTCGAAGGCAGGAATTCTGCCCCATCGTTGGTGTCAATGGAATCAATCCTGCCCTATTTTTGTTCTCAGTGGGAGGAATAGTGCCCCAAGGGCCAGATAAAGGCAAGAAAAAGACTGCATCCAGTCCCCGGGCCACAGTTTGGAGACTGCTGCCTTGCATTGGGGTGCTATTCAAAATCAATGGCACTGCAATTAGCCAATGCACTTAATCTGTGCTTTTGAGTGCAAATATGTAAATCAGCCCCTAACGTAATTCTTCCTCAAAGGATAAACTGGGTATTAAAAATAGGCATTCAACCCTCCGGGTTTACTTGCATCACAAATCACAAAGGTTACTATACCATTCATGTTGAATAGCACCCCAGCATGTTTAGGCAATGCACAAGCTTTACAAAGTGCTACAACGCACCATAGTGTGTTGTGGCATACCTGTTTTTTGGACCGTTTGGGGCATCAGAAGCTCATTGATTTCAATTGGCTGTCTCAATGCAGTGCACTTTAATGTGCGAATTACGCATGTTACTGTAACGCACAAACATGAATAGGTTTTCAACATTTGGATAAAGTCAGCGGATAACATGGAGAATTTGCATTTAGTCATTCACTTTTTTCCAGTAGAAAAATGGACAGCCTTTTTTCTATTTTGCATAATTTATGCTACTTTTTATAAACGGTTGTCCAACCAGAACAGTTTTGTAGGCAAATATCCTCCCTGAAGCCTCGTACACACGACCGGTTTTCCTGCCAGGAAAACTGCCAGGAGAGATTTTGTCCGGGAAAACCGGCCGTGTGTATGCTTCCTGGCAGTTTTCCCGACAAGAAAACTGCCGAGAATCCCGGCGGGAAAATAGAGAACTTGCTCTCTATATTCCCGCCGGTTTTAAACCTGGCAGTTTTTCTATGGGGAAACACTGAGAGGAAAACTGCTGGGAAAAGATAGAGAGCAGGATCTCTTTTTTCCGTCAGGAAAAAAACTGATCGGAATTTCCGATGGTGTGTACAAATCCCAACGTGTAAAATTCTGACGCATGCTCGGAAACAAATCGACGCATGCTCAGAAGCATAGAACTTCATTTTCTCAGCTCTTTGTAGTCTTTACATCACTGCGTTCTTGGCAGTCAATGAGGAATTCCGTCGGAAAAACCATGCAACTTTTTTCCGCCGGGAAAACCGATCGTGTGTACGGGGCATCAAAGGTTCATTCAGTTTACCTTGAAGCTGAAGGTAAGGCCCCTTTCACATGTCCGTTCCGCTCATCCGTTATTACAAGTCCGTTAACGGACTTGTAATACATCCCTATGGGATCGCGTCCGTTAGCGGATGGAGCATCCGCTAGCGTCCGCGTCAGTCGGGATCCGCTTTTCCGAACGGAAGAAACCCTATTTTTCTTCCGTTCGGCGGAGCGGAACTGATGCAGACGGACAGACGGTCCGTCTGCATCCGGTTCCCCATAGGGGACAGCGGAGCAGAGACAGGGCGGTACCTGCACTGTGTGCGGGGACCGCCCTATCCGCCGACAGCTGAGCGGGGATCCCCGCTGAGCCGACGGAGACACACGGAGCGGACCCAGAAACGGTCCGATCCGTGTGAAAGAGCCCTTAGTCTTCTTCTTTTTTTTTTTAAACACTTCCAAACACATTTGTGTGTAATGGTGTTTAGCCTAATACCTGCAAGGCTGCTGCTTCATGTAAAAATCTTTCCTTCAGTGATTTCTTCATATCCACTACTAGATATTGTCCTGATCAGCTATCTTCCAGCACCGTCAGAGCAGCGTAAAGAGTTCCACTGATTGCCTTCCACCTTCTGTCCTGCATTCCATGCTTTTTTTATTTAGTTTACATTTTGTTAAAAAAAATGTACACTATTCTATAATTTTTTTTTAATAATTGTATCACTTTTATTCCTATTACAAGAATGTAAACATCCCTTGTAATAGAAAAAAAGCACGACAGGACCTCTTAAATATGAGATTTGGGGTCAAAGAAACCTCAGATCTCATATTTACACTAAAATGCAATAAAAAAAAATGTCTCTTTGATGTCGCTTCCGCCCTGCAATGGTATGGAGCCGGGTGGGGGCCATCTTCTGCTCACTTGGCTCCATACCACAGAGGTGAGAGTATGCGATCACCATCGCCGGCAGTGGAAGGATCTCCAGCTGATTGACAGCCTCGGCTTTGTTCCTGTGTGCTGTGTGAAGGGAGGAAAAGGGGGGGGGGTGTCCCTTCCCTCAAATCAGATTTTAGAGCTTTCCTCACTGAGCTTTGCACAGTGCAACTTCAGCTACCCGTCCCCTTTTTTCTGACAGCTTAGACAAGCTTTATAAATTTTGCACTTTGAACAGATATAGAGAAGACTGCAGATAAACAGGTATCCCCCGTGGTCAGTTACTTCACTGGGTACATGTAAGGGTTTACAACCACTTCACGTACCTGTACATAATTTTGTGGACGTGGTGTAAGGGGGCACCTGAGTGGCACTCCCGCTGTGATTGGACACAGGAACCAATGAGCGGGTCCGGCAGCCACTCAATCATTCACAGGAGAGACGCAGCAGCGGTGTGCCCATGTAAACAAGGCACACCGCTGCTCTATCAGGGGGCAAACGAGAGATCTTGTGTTTCAGCTGAGCTGAATCATGATCTCTCTTTTTATCCAGTGTATTCACCCCCCCCCCCCCAGTTAGAAATCACCTCCCTTGGAACACATTTAACTCTTTGATCGCCCCTGGTGTTAACCCCTTCCCTGCCAGTCTAATTTATACAGTAATTAGTGCATTTTTTTAACGCTGATCACCGTATTGGTGTCACTGGTCCCCAAAAGGAACCACATGACCACACAATTGTCAGTTAGAGCAACGCAGTGCCGTATCGCAAAAAATGGCCTGGTCAGGAAATGGGTAAATCCTTCCAGGGCTGAAGTGGTTAAGGCAAAAAGGTTATAGGTAAAAGTATTCCTCCTCACCCCCCTCTTATTTACCTGAGCCATCATTCAATCCAGCGCTGTCCACGTCTGCAGCTCTTCTATCACTTCCTGGTCTCACAGGCTTTCCTGTGAGATCAAAGCCAGTGACAAGGGAACGGGAGATGCCAGCTGCTTCCCTGCCTATCTCTACATGTGTCCATGCGATCTACCTGTCAGCTGCCTGTGACTGACAGGTAGATCGCTGCAGAACCCCAGGGGATCTCTTGCGGAACCCTTAGGGTCCACGTAACCCCAGTTGAGAAACACTTATCTAGAGTTTGGAAACATTTCCATGTCACAATTTCTGCTGAGAGCAAAGCTGCAATTTGCAAATATTGTGAGAAAAAAAATCCTTTTCCAAATGCTACAAAGATGACAAAACACATCCTGGCATGTCAGAGGTGCCCTAAAGACATTTAAAAAAAAATCTGGAATCAAATGATGAGGATTAGAATGAAAGTGAGAGTAGCTTTTCTCTCCATTAACACTTTCTGCTGCTTCTGGATCATCACAAAGTGTTTCTTTACCAGCTGCATCTTCAAGTAAGGAAGTGTTGCAAACCAATTGTTTGGGGGAAAAAAAACGGGAACGTTTTTTTCCCTCATGACTTCAATATTTCTGGAAATGTTACATTCTCAGAGCCGGTTCACACTGGGGCGACTCGTCAGGCGGCTCAGCCGCCTGACGAGTCGCGTCCCATTCAATGCAATTGAACCGTTCTAATAGGAGCGACGCAAGTCGCTCCGACTTAGAAAAAGGTTCTTGCACGACTTCGGGGGCGGCTCGGGGCGACCTGTATTGACTTCTATACAGAAGTCGTTTTGCAGGTCGCCCCCGAAGTCGTGCCGCGGAAGTGTGAACCGTCTCTTACTTGTGTCGATGGGCTTTTTCATGAGCTTGGTCTTGCATTCTCAAAGTCTCCTCTCAAAAATACACAATACCCTGTACCTTCATTTATTGATAAAATTACACCTGAAAATCAGGAGGACATTGATCAAGCTCTTGCAAGATCAATATATGCTTCTGGATGAGCATTGTCAATAACTGAAAATGCATATTGTCAGGAAGCTTTATATTCTTATGAGGGAAAGGGGGGTGCTTACCTGTTCTTGTGTATGGTTGAAATGTTCTTAACACATACAGTCCTTGTTATTCCATTTGTAATAAAAAAATAACATTTTAAAAAGCAAGTTTAGTTTATTTACTGAATAGGCTGTACTTTTATTTCAAGCAAAATACTTTTATATACACTGCATTTCACATTCCTGAAGTAACAAAATTACTTTCAATTAGCTAATTTAATAGCTTTGTACCAGGTATGCAAATATTGACACAGAATTTTTTTTTCCTGAAATTTTTGGTGGAGGGTAAAAAAAAAAACATTATTTCATGGCTTGAAACATTTTGGGAAATCATACCTCTCTAGTGTGAACATGGCCACATAGCGTACTATGGTCATGGTAGAGCGGTCCTGTGTCCATTGTGCCCTTCTTTTGCTGTCTCAGGAAACTAATTAGCCCTCATAATCCTCATCTTGGAACTACAGAATGATTGACAAAATGATGTTGAAGATATGGGAGAGTAGGTGGATCGGAGTAGCTTGGCAAGAGAAAACTGGGCTGACAACACTGAAGCCTCACACACACGGGTAAGAATCTAGTCAGGAAAAAAAACGTTTTTCCCAACGAGATTCTTGGCAAGAATCTCTTGCTGCCCGAGTGTACAGACAGACCTTTCAAAAGAACGGCAGTTCTCTTGAAAGGCAAGAACGCGGTGACGTCTTTGCGTACGACGACGTCGTCTTGCTTCACCCTACCTATGCCTAGGAAGCTACCGCGCATGCGTCAAAGTCATTTCGAGCATGCAAGGGTTTTCACGGCGACAGGTAAGTATACAGACTCTTGGGTTTCTCGGCAGGAAAACTGCCGAGAATCTCACAGTGAGAAAATAGAGAACATGTTCTCTATTTTTTCTCGTCTAGATTCTGGGCAGTTTTCTTGTAGAGAATCTTGAAAGCCTCGTACACACGCTCGGTATACTCCGCAAGAAAGCTCTGCCAGCAGTTTTCTTGCTGGTTCTTGCCGAGTAAACCGAGCGTGTGTACGAGGCTTCAGTCTACATAAACCCACAAATGTACTTAGGAACCGAGTGCATTTCTGGCCTATCAACAGTTTTTTTGTACTAGAAGTGTCTTTAAATAGATAAAACATAGGATATGTGTATAGCAAAGATGTATGGCATATGTCCTTTTTTTCCCCCCTGACACATACTTTAATATTTCAGTTTAAGCAAGAAACTTCTATGTGAAGCGCATGCTGTCCTAAATTTTCCTTTGCTTACTCCCATGAGTCCCTGTCTGTCCTTGTGCCTCATCTCTGGCAAAATGCCTAAACAGTAATAGTAACAGCATATTAGTTTTAATCTTTACGATTCAGCCTCTCCCATCAGCAGCCATAATTACAGTCCGCTCATTTAAACAGGCAGGAAAAATGACATTATCCTTTCTGAGACTGTATAAAAGGCATAAAAATCTTTTAAACAGACATTAGGAGTTTTAAAAAGGGCACGGGGAGTGCAGTAGGCAATTAGCTAATTGAATAGCTTTTTACCAGGTATGCAACTGTTGAGGAAGAATCAATGGAGTCATCGGAACTAAAGCTTTCATGGAAACTCTGGGTTTTAGATATGCATTGATTTAAAAAAAAAAAAAAAAAAGTTGAGCATGAATGACTTTAGAAGACTAAAGTTCATAGCACTGTTAGAACTGTAAAAGGGGTAACCCATGTTATAGGAATAGGGGTCACTGAGGCTGCAAATGAGTATCCAAAGGTCCTCTTTTGCCACAGTAATATTCCTTAACTTCTTAAAGTGGTTGTAAAGTCAGAGCGTTTTTTATCTTCATGCATTTTAAAAACACGTTATACTTATCTCCCCTGTGCAGCTCGTTTTGCGAGTGGCCCCCGATCCTGGTCTTCTGGGGTCCCTCAGTGGCTGTCTCGGCTCCTCCCTGCAAGAACTAACCCCCATAATGGGAGCTCTCTCCCATGGGGGTTAATTGTTGCAGGCGTGCTCCCGTGATACAGTCTGGGGCCATAGCCGCAGACTGTATCACTCGGCCCCGCCCTTGCGTCATTGCTTTGATTGACAGCAGCAGGAGCCAATGGCTGCGCTGCTATCAATCAACCAATGAAGCCCAGCCGAGAAGCCAGCACAATCACGGCGCGGGACTTTGGAGGGGTCGGGTAAGTAAACGGAGGCTGGGGGGGGGGGTGGCTAATTCTCTATGCATTAAGGTGAAAAAACATGAACCTTTACAACCCCTTTAAGCAGAAAAAGCAACAGTTTTTTCCCTTTGGGATGAAGGTTTTACATGAATAAAAGCTGATAATTGTAAGCACCCCCATCAGTGAGACACTGTTTGTCTCAACCCTCTCACAACCAGGGCCGGATTTCCCACAAGGCCAACAAGGCCAGGCCTCGGGGCGGCACTGTGTGCAGGGGCGGCGGAGGAGACAAGTACGTTTTCAGCAGTACGGGCCGTGTGGCGGCGGAGAGAGATTTTCTCATTGCCCGCAGTGCTGTTACAACTTCCGCCCTTACATACAGGCTGCGTGACACAGAAGAGAGAGAATGACGTCATCTCTCACCGCCCGCTTGCCCTCACTCTCCTCTATTACTCTCATCTCATGTGCCTCGGTTTTACGATTCACCTGCAGCTAATTTCCCCGTGCGGGAGAGGAGAGGCTGACAGCATTGTACCTGGCTGCAAGTACTCAGCAATGCTGGGGGGGGCTTGATTGTACATGCAATTGGTGACAAACTGGTACTTTTTGGGTGGCAGTCAGGTAACTATGGCAATCCCCATCTGGTGTGGCAGGCAGGCAGTGTGGCAAGTGACATTCCCATCTGGTGGCGGGCAGCATGGCAAGTGACATCCCCATCTGGTGACAGGCAGCGTGGCAAGTGACATCCCCATCTGGTAACAGGCAGTGTGGCAAGTGACATCCCCATCTGGTAACAGGCAACGTGGCAAGTGACATTCCCATCTGGTGGCAGGCAGCGCGGCAAGTGACATTCCCATTTGGTGGCAGGCATCGTGGCAAGTGGCATCCCCATCTGGTGGCAGGCAGTGTGGCAAGTGACATTCCCATCTGGTGACAAGCGACGGTGGCAAGTGACACGCTCAGGGCTCCCACTCATTCTGCTTTATGGTGAGTTGAGCTATTTCATTTTATATTACAATGTAATGATGGAAATAATGCATTTCAATCATCCTGACACCATAACAACCATGGTGCCGGAATGATTGAAGCACTAACACCAGTCATCGTCTGCGAAAAATCGCTTAGCCCCCTTGTGTCGCCCCCCTATGTGATGATGGCATTGAAGGACCCGGCCTTGGGGCGGCAAAGGGAGTAAATCCGGGCCTGCTCACAACCTTTTTTTTTTCAGTCAAGACACCCTTTAAAATGTCTGCACATTCTGGAGGCACCCAATTCTAAAAGGTAGAAAATGAAACTAAAAGTTTTACACAAAGCAGCAACATCCACACATGTAGGACACCCAACATTAGAAGAGATTTTGCACACTGGTCTGGTACTGACTAGTATTTCAGCGTTTCTCCTCTTTCTTAATTTTTTTAACTTACGCTAATGTGATGCCCGACGTCCTCCCTATCAGTCGATGACATCATTGGTTGTTAGGACGCCGGCTGCTAGAAGCTTGTAATAGTGCACAATGAAAACCTTTTAACTAAAAGGCAGGCTTCATCTATGCGCTGGCTTGTAGAGTGGAACCCCGGATTGCGAGTAACGCGGTTAGCGAGCGTTTCGCAATACGAGCACTGTATTTTTAAAAATCCTGACTCGGTTTGTGGGTGTTGTCTGGCAAAACGAGCAGGAATTAGGCCAGCAGAAGAGCCTATTAAACTCCATTGATCTCAGCACATCGTAGGTGTTGTACGTCACGCGTTCTTGACGTTCGGAATTTTAGACAAGATTTGTGTGACTGTGTGTATGCAAGACAAATTTTCCCGCAAAAACAAAACAAAACACGGTTTTCCTTTCGGAAAAACTGATCGTGTGTACAGGACATAGGAGGTATTGTAGCAGCCACTGATGCCACACGTCACCCTTTTTGCTAGTTCAGCACACAAGTGTCGGTATTACACCATACAGGCTAATGGCTATAGCCAAATCCTGGGGAGTGTCCACATACCGTACTGCCAATACCTCTGTGTGTGCTCCCAGATGTTTAGCAAAGGGGCAGATTGGGCGGTACATTTGTTTGGTGCTGTGTTGTACTTATATGCTATAGTTATACCATACACAGTAAAACCTCGGATTGCGAGTAACATGGTTTACGAGCGTTTTGCAATGGCGAGCAGTTTTTTTTTTTTTTAATTCTGACTTGATTTGCGAGCATTGTCTCACAAGACGAGCAGGATTCAAGCCTCTGCGGTGTGCAGTGCCGCATGTGGCCAGAGGTGCGGGGGCGCCTGTGATGCTAGGAGACCACTCGGAGATACTCGGTTCCTGAGTGTCTCCGGCGCCCCCCTCCACCTCTGGCCACATGCGGTACTGCATACACTAGCAGTGACACTGGAACCTTTTTTTCTGAGTTTCCATTGATTCCTATGGGGAAACTCGCTTTGATATACGAGTGCTTTGGATTACAAGCATGCTTCTGGAACGAATTATGCTCGTAATCCAAGGCGATGGAGGCAATAACAAGACAAGCATTTTAGACAAGCCAAAGCTTTCTGCAATAGTCAGACAGTATTTATAAATGCCAAAAGAAAAAAAAACTTGGGGGCAGATCCACAGAGATCTGCACCCGCGCAGCGCATCAGAGATACACTACGCCGCCGTACCTTACCTGGCTTTAGTTCGAATCCTGGAAGAATTAGCAATGTAAGTTACGGCGGCGTAGTCTATCTCTGGTGGCGGAATTCAAATTGGCAATTAGGGGGCGTGTTTTATTTAAATGAAGCACGTCCCCGCCGAATGAACTGCGCATGCTCCGTTTTTAAATTTCCCGCCGTGCATTGCGCTAAATGACGTGGTTGCGACCACGTCATTTTTTTTTAACTTCCCGATTCACGGACGACTTACGCAAAAAAAAAAAAAATAAATAAACGCGGGAACGACGGCCATACTTAACATGGCAGGTCTAACTATACGCGACGAAATACCAGCTTTAACTATACGCCGGAAAAAGCCGACTAGAGACGCCGTAAAAAATGCGCCGGCCGCTCGTACGTACGTATAGTTAAAGCTGGTATATCAGTAGATACGCTGGCGTACTCGCTCTGTGGATCTGCTCCTTTATGACTGTTGGACTGTATGCTGTAAGATTTTTTTTTTATAGTTTGATGGAGAAATGCTAATCATTCTTTCATCCAATGGTTTATACCACCAGCAAAGACTTATTTTTCACAGCCATGGATTCTGCACATGACTAATTTACGCCACCATCGGTGCAACATATGGAAAACATGGCTTTATGAAGTAAGGCTTGGGGAGTACCAACAATGAATAGACAGACTACTTCTAGAGATGTAAACGCATTACCTATTTTAAACAAAAGCTATCTTAAAATAACAAATACATGTTTTTGGTTATTAAATGTGTGTTGGAAGTGATGAGAAATAAAAGACAATGGCTGATTTTAACATTATAATGTAGCTTGAGACCAACTTAGTTCATTTCATCAGCCAGGAACTAACCTTGGTTTATTTAATATAATTCTATGGTTCCATCAAATAAGATGCCATTGGCTGAGAGCTCTAATCGGGAGCCAATCGCCAGACCTTTTTCTATCATGCCTCATCGACAGAAGCTGACCGGCTTTAGTACACACGAGCCGAATGTCGGATGTTTCTTTTGAACCGGACCATGGTGCCCGACATTCAGCCCACGTGTACTAGTGGCTTTAGTCTGAGAGGTGGGGGTTACAAAGAACATTAGTGTTAAGGCTGGTACACACAAGCCGAATATCGGCCGGTCAATGGCAGTTTAGCAGAAACTGGCCAATATATAGCTAGTGTGTCTGTCAGAAATATAATGACCAGCAGCGGGTCCAGCAGAAATCGGTCTAATGACAAGCTTTTGTCGAAGAAACATGCTGGAAAACCAGCATCTGATCAGCTCTGGAAGCCAATGGCTACGAGCGCTGATCGCTGTGTTCTAGCGGGGGGAGTCAGTCCCCCTGTCAGAACACAGTAGTAAAAAGAGTAAAGCTGGGTACACACAGGTCAAAAATCTGGCGAAAATGGTTGGTTTGGCAGAATTCAGCCAACAGAAGCTGGTCTCACAACTGGCTTATTCCGAACAAGCATGCAGGAAAATCAACAGCCAATTGCTGCAAGCGCTGATCAGTATGTTCTGGTGGGTGCAGTCCACCTGTCAGAACACAGAAGCACAGCAGGGAAGATCACTGCACCAACATCGGATGTGTACGGCGATGTATGTTTTTTTTTTGTTCAGCCCACTAGATTGAACGAAAAAAGACTTACAGTGTGTACCAGGTTTAAAGTGGTTGTAAAGGAACAAACCCTCTGTGTGCAGCAGCCCCCCCCCCCCCTCGCAATACTTACCTGAGCCCCCTCTCCGGTGACTCGCACTCCTGATTGGCTTTTGGCAGTCAATAACAGCCAGTGAGTCAATTAGAAGATGGAGGGGGCGGACACACACAGCTGCGGCCCAGAAACGCGCCTGATTGGGTGCCCCCACAGCAAGCTGCTTACTGTGGGGACACCTGGCAGGAGGGAGAAGACAGGAACACCGGCGAGGGACCGGAGAACAGGAGGATCCGGGCTGCTCTGTGCAAAACCACTACTCAGAGCAGGTAAGTATGACATGTTTGTTATAAAAAAAAAACAAGGTTTAATTATTGCTTTAAGTGTGAGGGTTAGAGCCGGTTCACACTGGGGCGACTCGTCAAGCGACTCAGCCGCCTGACAAGTTGCGTCCTGTTCTATTCAATAGAACCGTTCTAATAGGAGCGATGCAAGTCGCTCCGACTTAGAAAAAGGTTCTTGTAGGACTTTGGGGGCGACTCGGGGCGTTTTTCAGGTCACCTTGCCGAGTCGCCCCCCAAAGTCGTGTCACCCCTGTGTGAATAGGCTCTAAGAGTTATAAGAAGGCTTGGTGTATAGTTTGGGGGGTTATAAGAAGTGCTAGCATGAGACCAAGAATGTGTGTGGCGCTTGGGGTTACAAAGATTGTTAGTGTGAAGGCTGGACTTATAAGAAGGGTTAGCATGAAAGTTGGGGCTATGAGGATTAGTGTGGGGGTTGGAGTTACAACAAGGGTTAGGGTAAAAATTGAGTTACATGGCTGGTTATTGGTTGGAAATCTTTGGGTAAAGGCCTCTTTCTGTCTACACTCTTTGGGGGAAACTACCACTGCAAAGACCCTGCCACCGAAAGCTTACATATTGGATTGTATTATCCTACCTAAAATGTCAAAAAAAGTCAAAAAAGCGTTAGACCAGGGGTCTCAAACTGGTGGCCCCCCAGCTGTTGCGAAAAGTCCCATGAGGTATTGCAGGGCTCACAGTTACAAGCATGACTCCCTCAGGCAGAGGCATGGTGGGCCTTGTATTCCTGCAACAGCTGGAGGGCCACCCGTTTGAGACCCCTGCTTTAGACAGTACAATCGTTTATTTGAAGTGTGTCAGGGCCGTTAAATCGGATGGTAGCACCTGCCCTTGTGTACGAGGCCCAGGTACCATAAGTTCAACGGGGGGCCCAGAGTAGCAGGAGTAGCACAATTACTGGAACTAATCCCTCCCTGTGTTTACAATACTTCAGTTTGTGAATGAACAGGGAGCCCCAACCCTGAAGTGTACTACGGCATACAGAAAGTACAAATGTGCTAAAAGGGCCAGACTGATAAGTAGAGATGTCTTCACTCTGAACTATTTGAAATACAGGAAAACAATTACTAGATGTTGCTTATCAGTTTGCTAGTGGTGGACTGGTGGCAAGCTGTGCTGTGAGACACACTTCCAGTCAGGTCATGCTCTGATGTTGAAGAGCAGCCTTGGAAAAATAATGTTTTAAGCTCATAATAAAAGCAGAGTTAAGCGCTTCCTAGTAAAAGCTGCAGGGTTAACACAGCTAGGGAAACACGTCCCTTTAATAAAAATGTAAGGCATGTTTTTTAAATAGGGTCAGAGACCTCTAGCAGAAAGGAAGACAGAGCACTGTTTAACAGACCTCAAACACAGTGTTCTGATGCATTCAATTTATTAAACTGTGGCAAAGCGGTTTGAGTGCTTTTAAAAGGTGAAGATTACTATATATTTTAAGAAAATTTAAAAAAATGTTTTATTAAGGAACAGATATTTTAATTTTGTCTTGCATAAAATGAATTAAGACTGTAGGTTCATGGCTTAGTGCTCTCTTTGTTAGGAATTCCCTTTCAGGCCTATTTAATATAACACAAAGCCATGTGCAACTGCAGTAATCCACATCAAACATGAGATTACAGTGGCCTCTGAACTTCTATATATCTTATACAAAAAGAATTAAGAGGGTTTCTGCTTCTAGGGCTCCTTTCACACGGACGTCTGTTTTGCCGCAGTTAAATGTTCTGTGAAGTTCAAGGTTCCAGGCACTGCGATTAGCTGCATTTGTACATTGCGTTTACGTGCGGCCGCGTTTAGCTGCGGTAGTCATTCCCATAGCCACCCTTTTTATTTTTTTTTGATTATGATGTGCTTCCTGTTCTTTTTATTTTCTCTCGTGCTATCCGCAGTTGACACAAAAGACTGCGATTACCTGCGGTTAAGTGCATATAGCTGCGCTAAATCGCACCTGGACTCATTCAATTCTATTTTTTCTATTCGAACCAAACCACATGTAACGAAATCGCAGCTAAACACGGTGTGTGAATGGGGCCATAGGAAAGCATGGTGTGCTTTTAGCTGCGGTAGAAAACTAGAAAATCCGCAGCTAAAAGCACCATTCTATCTGTCTGTGTGAAAGGGGCCTAGCAGTAAAGTGAAATACTACTAATCAGGTCTGGTGCAGGCAGGGGGTCTTTCTAGCTATTACCCTTGGTTGTTTTTACAACTTAACAAAAAGATAACATTTGTATATACTGTACATCAGATTTCACATTGCACTTGGGTGGCCATGGAGGGATGTTCTTATTTCTTATTCAACGCTGCAATCACTAATTATTACGAGTGGAAATACTGCTTATGACCATAGGGTGGAGATACAGAGACATTTAAAATGTAATTTATGAAATAATATTATAATGACTCATGAGAGAATATGAGGCTCTAAATCGTTAACCTCTCCTTAAGATGCTAGCTGTCTGACTGGAATGCTGATCCAATGGCGTAAGCACTGATCCGAAACAACTATGCAGATCAGGAGTTCTGACTTCCTGATCAGCATGCGTGTTCCATCTCAGCGATTTAGAAGGTACTGTAGCCTAGCAACTAGCATTTCAACGATAGAAGTCTCTATATTTTTTTCTCAGGACAGTTTAATTAAAGGGCGAACAGGAGGCCACACCAAGTATCCCATATCTATGGGATATCTATGGAGGCAAGAGTCTTCAACGGTTACGGAAATTAGGAACATGGAGGATCTAACCAAACTTATGTATCCTAGCGATGAAAAACTAAAGCAAACATGGTTCTATTGGATAGACTTCATTTTTATGATCAGGAATATTAGTCCCTGATCCTGAAAACAGGAAATAAGGATTCTCGTGGAGTGGTGGTGGTATAGTGCCTGTTTTTTTTACTTCACCACTTCCTGACACTACTCTCGCCCTTCTTCTTGTCCCTCTGCTACCTCCACTTACTCCCCCTGGAGACACGTCTAAATATGAAATGGAATGGAATGTATGTCTATTGTTGGTTTATGAAAGAAAGGAAGAAAGGAGGGTATAGTACTGCGCTGCCGAAAATGGTGAAACTACGGTAACTATTGTTGGTTTATACAATGACAATCACAAGGATGAAAACTTACGGTTGTCTGTCATGTATGACAACATTTTATACAGAAGCACTCACTGCCACATCCGAATAGTATAGAAACCAAAAAAACGTTGGACTTTACTGGCATAACATGGAGCACAAAAAGGTTTATAATTTATTTATTTTTTATTACATCTAGTATAAAAGCATTTCCAAGACAACTTGATAAAACCAAACCAACATAGTATTTGATATGCGTATAGGCAATTACCGTAGTTATGTAATGTATGAAAAGTACAATATCATGCACCACAAGGCTAAGTTGCCAAATCTTGAACGTATATACACACATACATCCAGTATATTCATCATGGGTCAATGCGTTTCTCATTCAAGCTTCATTAGGACTCATAAAGAAGGTTATAATAAATATATAGAAAACAAAGCGTAAAAGAAAGTTACAAAAGGCATATGCGTAAACATATTATGGCTTGAACCAGACACATGATGTAAAGCCCCACCTCTATGACTGTGAACAGCCAACGCTTCAAAAACCTCCCTGGACGGGCATTGTTACATCAAGAGGGACCAATCATATAGGGCAGCATGAGGTAACAGTCATTAATAAAAGGAAAAATCAAACATGGGGACATAGTGTGTGAGCACAAGTATCCTTGGATACATGGTTACCATGAAATGTCCACAGTATTGCACAGCGCTTGGAATTTCCTCGAAAGTGCATAAGGTCTTGATTCCACATGTCAACAAACAAAATGGGGGAGGACAGGAGACCGAACCCCAGGTAAAGGTATAATAACCAGCAAGCTAGCATACAAAACAAAATTGTGGTACTTACTATATACTGCATTCCTACTACCTTCTATTGGGAGCAAAGATACATTCAGGTACTCACATATTAAGAGAGGGACATTTGCTTGTTTGGCTTGCCTGGGCCATTTTGCTTGTACTCAAGGATATTTATGCTCACACACTATAGCCTCACATTTATTTGTTCTTCTATTAAGGACTGTTACCTCACACTGCCCTATGCGGTTGGTCCCTCTTGATGTCCCGGTGCCCATCCAGAAAGTTTTTTGAGGCGTTGCCTGTGCAGGGGCAAAAAAGCGCAGCTCTTACATGTGTCTGATCCAAGCCATAACATGTTTACGCATATGCCTGATATAACTATGTTTTACGCTTTGTTTTCTATATAGTTATCATCACCTTCTTCATGGGTCCTGATGAAGCTTAAATGAGAAACATGTTGACCCATTAGGAGAATACATATATGTTCAAGATTTGGCAACTTAGCCCTGTAGTGCATGATATTGTACTTTTCATAGATAACCAATTGCTTATACGTGCAGCAAATACTATGTTGGTTTGTTTTTATCAAGCCATCTTGGAAATGCTTTTTAATACTATATATTTTAATACAATTTATATGTTTATAAACCTTTGTGTGCTCCTTGCTTTGCCAGTAAAGTTCGATCTTTTTTTAGCTCCTCTGAAAACATTTTGTTATATCTGAGTCATATATTTTTGTATGGTGCCTTGACTGCAAGCTCATTGCCCTTGTTCTGTCTGTCAGTGTCTTGTATAAATAAGGAATTTACAAAAAAAAAATAAACATGCAGAACAGGATCTATATGCCAAATATTCTTAACTATTTGTAATATATTAAAAACAGATACTTTTACATGGCATTGGCATGTGCTCTTTAAGTAGAAATCCGTAATCTTGAGGTACAAATATAATACCACATTACATTCACAGAAAATCAAGAAGTAGTACATGAAAACCACCTGTAGTACTTTCAATAGTTTTGCAAGGCTTTGTATTATTTTACTCGTGAACAGCCGTCAAAGACCCACCAGCAACACATTGATCCACAGAATCAATTTACTGAAGACATTTCGTTGACGCGCAATATCTAGCCGCTTTCCCAATTGTAGCTACAGTCATAAACCCTATGTGGTCCTAAATGCATTATAACTAGTTACTGAAATAAGGCAATTTCAATAAAGCGATAAATGGGATTATTTTGTTGCTGGTATTTCTCTGATCACATCAGAAGTGCCTGGAGAATCCAGCTCTCCCCGCCAACCTATTGCAACTTTGCATGGGACTTCCCTCAGCCTTCCAAGTAAGAAACCCAGCTGGCCAATTTAGTTATTCCAATGAGTGGGCTCCCAGAATGCAACACATATTAATGTGAGTCCAAAATGCACATCAACGCACATGTGTTATAGAAGTGAACTGATGAGAAGCTAGCCTAAGGGCCCTTTCACACATACGGACAAACTGTCAGTTTATTACAAGTCCGTTTACGGATTTGTAATGTATCCCTATGGGATTGCAGACGTTAGCGGATGATGCATCCGCTAACGTCCGCAACCATCCGCGTCCGCAAAGATCCGGTTTTTCGGACGGAAGAAAACCCTATTTTTCACACGGTCCGTATTCATCCGATTCCCCATAGGGGAGAGCGGAGGAGAGACAGGGCGGTCTCTGCACAGTGTGCGGGGACCGCCCTGTCCGCCGACAGCTCAGCGGGGATTTACGGAGGAATCCCCGCTGAGCCAGACGGGCTAACGGAGCGGATCAATTACGGATCCGCTCCGTGTGAAAGAGTCCTAAATGCTTCATATGAAAGCATCTTGCAATATTTAGCCATAGTTTGGATTGAAGGTGGAATATTTTAAAAGTCCAATAGGTAGCACCAGGGCAGCCATCAGGAATTATGGGGCCCCTTACACAGCTTCAGGCATGGGCCCCCTGCTGTCACCTGAAATTGAGAAGCGCGGGGGGGGGGGGGGTGCCGCCACTAATTGAGAAAATTAAAATATATAAAAAAGGGGGGGGGTAGCAATCCGGGGCCCTGGGGACCACTGGGCCCTTTAATAATAAATAATAAATAAATAAAAAAAAATATATATATATATATATAAATAAAAGGGAGGTTGCCATCTAGGGCCCTTTATTAAAAAAAATAAATAAAAAAAAGGGGTTGTCATCCCGGACCATGGGGACCTCCAGGCCCCTGGGGACCTCTTGGCTTTTTTAAAAATAAAGAAAAAAAAAGAAACCTCTGGGCCCTCAAATAAAAAATAAAATAAAAAAATATATAAAAAATATTTTTTTTTTATAAAAAAAAAGGGGGATCTCTGGGCCCTTTAATAAAAAAAAATAATAAAAATATATATATATATATATATATATATATATATATATATATATATATATATATATATAAATAAATATATAAAAGAAAAAAAAAAGAAAAAAAAAAATTTGTATATTGTAAATTTTATAAAAAAAGGGGGGTTGCCATCCAGGGCCCTGGGGACCTCTGGGCCCTTTAATAAAAAAAAATATATATATATAAAAAAAAAAAAAACATTTATAAAAAAGGGGGGTTGCCACATGGGTCCCTTTAATAATAATAAAAAAAAATATATATATATATATATATATATATATATACACACACACACATATATATATACACATTTCTATTTTTTTTATAAAAAATAAATAAAATAAAAGGGGGGGGGGGGTTGCCATCCGGGGACCTCCAGACCCCTTCCCCCAAAAAAAAAAGGGGGGGGGTTGCCATCCGGGCCCCTTACAGGTGTACTGCCTGTACCCCCCTGATGGCGGCCCTGGGTACCACCAAGTAAAGACCTCTAAAGGGCTGTGTCCAAATGCCAGAGATGGCCTTATACAAGTCTATGGAAAGTTATTGCACAAGCAAGGCCAACACGGATGATTTTTGAGTCAGGATATAATAAAATGCCGGATAAAGGAAGGTATCTGGGGAGGGGCGAAAATAATAAATATCTTTTTTACTGACAAAAGGATGAGTGGGTGTCATAATTCACTAGTATTGACAACTTTGAAAGTACAGAACGTATTGGTGATTTAAAGTATTTCAGTGTAAAAGCTATTAATATGAATGCTTAAAGCAATTTCATTACCTGTGTATTTTCATAATAATATATGAAATGTTTTAGTACACATCTAAAAGGATTGTCTTACCTTGCTTTATCTGATGATCTTCAAAATTTGCCCCAATTTCTGTTTCGGACCCAATATCCTTAATAAAATTGGAAGGGAACATTCCGGTCTTTCCATGGAGAACTCCCTCCCACCAGCCTTCCTCCACCTGCACACAAGAAACATAAAAAGTAAATGGGTAAGAGGAATACGTATATGATTCAATACTACTCCAGTTCAAGCGCATTTCTGATTTTTATTAGTTGAGGCATGGATTAGATGCTGCCACAGCACCCATTTTAAATGTTTTCAGGGCTATCAGACAGTGCAGGCTGCAAATTTCAAGAGTCTTATGCCGCGTACACACGATTGGAATTTCCGATCGTGTGGGGATTTGGGGATATCTCTACCAGCTTTGCACATCTAGAGAGTGACATTTTTGCCCATTCTTCCTTGCAAAATAAATTGCTCAAGCTCTGTCAGATTGGATGGAGAGCGTCTGTGAACTGCAATTTCCAAGTCTTGCCACAGATTCTCAATTGGATTTAGGTCTGGAATTTGACTGGGCCATACTAACACAAGAATATGCTTTGATCTAAACTAGGGATGTCCCGATACCACTTTTTTAGGAGCGAGTACAAGTACCGATACTTTTTTTCATGTACTCGCTGATACCGATTACCGATACTTTTTTAAAAATGCAGCCGTGTGTCTCCCCAAATGCAGCCGTGTGTCTCCCCAAATGCAGCCGTGTGTCTCCCCAAATGCAGCCGTGTGTCTCCCCAAATGCAGCTGTGTGTCTCCCCATGCAGCCATGTCCCAACATTCAGCTTTGTGTAGGTCTCCCCCCCCCCCGCCTAGTTGATCGGTGCTCGGGGAACATAGCGGCTTTCATTTTGATAGCTGTGTGTTCCCTGCCGCGCGTCATCATATATAGCCCCTCCCCCTTGTCCGGGCACTTTGATAGACAGATCACCCGTCCAATCTTGGGACGGGTGATCTGTCTATCAAAGTGCCCGGACTAGGGGGAGGGGCTATATATGACGCGTGGCGGGGAACACACAGCTATTCAAATGAAAGCTGTTATGTTCTCTGAGCTCCGATCAACTAGACGGCGGCGGCAGCTCTCCTCTCCAGTGACATGTTTTACATACCCGAGGACTGCTCTTCTCTCTGCCTCCTCTCTGCCCCCTCTCTGCCCCCTCTCAGTCTCCTCTCCGACCGCTCTCCGCCCCCTCTCAGGAGGAAGAAAAAAAAAGTATCGGTGAAGCATCGGGAGCATTTGCGCGAGTACAAGTACTCGTGCAAATGCTCAGTATCGGTCCCGATACCGATACTAGTATCGGGACAACCCAAATCTAAACCATTCCATTGTAGCTCTGACTGTATGTTTAGGGTTGTTGTCTTGCTGGAAGGTGAACCTCCGCCCCAGTCTCAAGTATTTTGTAGACTTTAAAGGGCAAGTTCACCTTTACAAAAAAATCTGTAAAGTGATCTTACACAGGACCCCCTGCTCACCTGCAGCATGGCGATCTCCCATTATGAGCCCTGCTATAGCCGCCTCACTGCTCCAGGGTTTAGAAATCCAAAAAGACTTGTAGATGTAATTGCAGTGAAAGATGGTTCTACAAAGTATTGACTCAGGGGGGCTGAATACAAATGCACGCCACACTTTTCACATATTTATTTGTTATTTATCATTTTCCTTCCACATCACAATTATGTGCCACTTTGTGTTGGTCTATCACATAAAATCCCAATACAATACATGTTTTTAGTTGTAACATGACAAAATGTCAAGGGGTATGAATAGTTTTTCAAGGCACTGTATATAGTTTTCTCTTTTTATAAAATACATTTTGGTGTGCAATGAATTCCCTTCTTGGGCTTTTTTACTTGTGCACATGAGTGGTAGAGACAGTTGGAGAGGAGGCTGCATGGTAGAAGACCAGAGGAATAAAGGCAGTCTGTGGCATTTCATTTTTGAATAGTATTTGGACAAAACTCCACAGATTTGTCCGATGGAAGTCCGATCCTGTGTATGAGGCTTTAGAATCCCAAGTATGAACGTCCTTAGGATCACTCTGTATAAAAACCAGCCCCAAACCAAGAAAATAGAGGGGAAAAAAGTAGGGGGAGGGATAAAGTTCTCTTTCCTTTCTCTGCCACCACATCTCCTCACAACCCTCCTTATTTTATTCAAGGACATATACCACTCTACGTCTCTTAGTCCACTTTACTATTTTACAATACATCACACCTCTACCAATTCCCTCAACTTCGAGGATGCACATTAATATTTAATGAAGAGCACACTGCAGAACATTTCTCAGAATCATCGTTTAACATTGCGGTTGGTTCCTCCATGCTACACAAGTATTAAGAAGCTTATTTATGACCAACTAGCAAACGAATACCTTGCCCCCCAAAAAGACAAAAGTTGATTAAATTGGAAATAGGGCAAGGCCACAGCGTTATTGAACTTTTCAAATGTAACAACTTTCCAAATGTATCAAACAACAATGCCAGTCAAAGTTTTACTGTGAGCACCCAAAAACATGAACTCAGACAGTTTTAGAGTCCTGCCGCCACCCCTTTCAGTGCCAGACAGGCATAAGACTGACCCCTAGAATTTAACTTAAGGGCATATCCCATAAAGCAACATTAATTGCTGGCAAGGTCAAAAGCACCAATAAAGCTGTGACAAAACATCACAACGGGCGGGAGGGTGGTCAACTTGTGTGACAGCTGATTCTCCTCAGAGCAGTTGGATGTGCCCCAGCGTAGCCTTCAGGCTCCACTGAATCACCTCAGGTCTTTATAGCTATAATCCTAAGGAAGACACTTAACTTCCCTTTTAGGTTCACGCCCACAGTGATGTCATGCTTCCAGCAGTCAAGGCTTCCTTTCCATAAAAGAAGGTTCGAAGGGCCTTCATTTCCTCTACCCATTCCACCTATTTAGTTCCTCTTGCAATCAAAGTGCATGCCTGGTAATCCTACCAGTAAAATGTACTTCTTCTAAAAGGGCGGCAATGCTAATGCTGCAGCTTTGTAACCATGTGTAGAGACTAGGACAACAGAGTTGCATTTTCATAAAGCTGAAGAAGAGGGTTATCACATTGTCACTAGACATGTGCATACTGAAATATTTTGTTTAGGAATTTCCTTTTCGTCCAAAAAATAAATGTATTTAGTAACTCCCGAAATTCGTTTTTATTAATTTAGTTTTTCGTAAAATAAATGCATTCGTCCGAAAATCCAAATCAATTAAGGTCGACTATAGAAGAATTCTAATGTTGTATGACTAATAATAATTATATATTTATTAATCATTATTACTAGTCAACCAATATTAGAATTCTTCTATAGCCTATGGGCAGAGCATTTCACCATAAATATCCGCTTGCTGCGATCGTATGTTTTTAGCTACTTCGTCGAATCTTCATGTCTCTCTATGTCAAATCTTTTCTCTCTATGTCGACTCTTCTTAATGTCTCTATAATGTCGAATCTTTTCTCTCAATGTCGAATCTTTTCTCTTTATGTAGAATAATATTGGACTAATAGAGTTAAGGTTAGGCACATTCGACCGCAATGAAAACGAAAATAAAGCATTTTGTTTATGTCCGATCTTTCGGGTTTCATTTTCTGTGCTTTCGTTATCGTTTGTTAAAACGATAACGAAAATACCTGAAATTCAGGCGAAAACTAATGCACATGTCTAATTGTCACTGCTGTTAACTCTTCGCCACACTGCTAGTCAGCAACAGGATATGACCAGCTTTACTCACTGACATAGCATTGTCCACATGGTCTGTAATAAAGAGCATGGCTTCAATTTCTGCTACCCTATGAGCTGGTTCTATCCCACCTATTTGTATTTTTTATGTGTTGTATTGAACTGCATCCGGTTACTAATGTTTTGATGTTTGAAGACATCTAGTAGTGATTTAGGGCCACTATAACTTGTTTACTTATGTGATCTGTTGCTGAACAAAGAGACTGTTAATTGCTGAACAAAGAGACTGTTACCGTATTTTCCGGCGTATAAGATGACTTTTTACACAAAAAAAAAACAGCCAAAAAGCAAGGGTCGTCTTATACGCCGGGTCAGTCCCTCAGACGGCCGCTGGATGTGCGGTAATACATTGCGGGGGGCGTGGTCTGGTTGCAATTGAATAGGGCTGCTTAATCCCGGAGTTCCGCTCCCCCACAGAGCTACACAAAGCCATCCAGCTGCCCACCCAAGCTCCTCTCCCCTAGAACAGGGGATATCGACACTGTTCATCCCCCGGATCATGACCCACGGCAGCTCCCGATCATCAGGAACATGCAGGCTACTTACTACATGCAGCCCCCACAGCTTCCGGACCAAAATGTCACCGATCGGGACAGAGACGTCCTGCCGCCGAGCTCACTGCCTGTGTCTGATCCACATCACGATCAGGTATCTGACATAGAGGAGACAGAGCAGCAACAACCTCATCTGGACTGCTCTCCCTCTGATAGAGATAAGAGGTCTGCCATGTTACCTGCACACTCTCCCACAAAGCCTCCCCCTGTGAAGAGACAGCATGGCGCTGAGCCTTGTAGTCCCACAGCTGAAGTTGCTTCTACCTAGCCTCTGGCAACGTTTACAACCACAAGAAGGAAGAAATATGAAGCTTTGGAAGGGGGGGGGGTCGTCTTATACGGTGCGTACATGCAAAAACTCTTAAAAAAACTATAAAATTAAGGGGTAGTCTTATATGCCCGGTCACCTTATACACCGGAAAATACGGTAATTACCCTGGAGTGATCAATAGGTACTGTACATAGAGGAAGGAAGGAAGGAAAGAAGGAAGGAAGGAAGAAGCAGATTCTTTGTAAATAGGGAAGAAGTTGTCCCTTGTTCTCCATGTTTTTTAAGTTGGGTATCCTATAATTCCCTACCCCATCCAAGTTATCATCCCCTAATAAAACAACAAAAACAAGCCAAGGACTGAATTTCTGTTTGAAAGAATAAAGGAAATGATACAAACAGACCTTTACATCTAAAAGTCAAAATAGTAAAACTTATGCCCCCTACACACAATCGGAATTTCCGAATGGCCCCTAAAATCCGATGGATTTTTTCGTCGGAATTCCGTTCAAGCTGTCTTGCATACACACTGTCAGACCGAATTCCGAACATCCAAAACGCGGTGAAGTAAAACCCTACGACGAGCCGAGAAAAATGAATTTCAATGCTTGCGAGCATGCGTCGACTTGATTCTGAGCATGCATGGGTTTTTTCTCCGTCGGAGTTGCACATAGATGATAGGAATTTTTTTCTCCATCGGAAAAAAATAAAACATGTAAAAAAAGTCTGATGGGGCCCACACACGACCGGAATTTCCGATGAAAAAAGACCATCTGACTTTTTTCATCGGAAATTCCGAACGTGTGTACGCGGCATCACAATTTTATTTATATTCTCTGTCTTCTTACAGTATAACAGCTTCAAAAGCTCTGGCACATAGGCAAACAATGTCAAATGCATATGTGTGGGCTAATAATCAAATCTGAGCTATCATTACTTTTACATCAAACCTGAGAACATAAACACGAGTGACTCATCTGTAGGTGGTGTGGCACATGTTATACATATGAACACAGTTGTTCACATATTTAGGTCACATTTCAATGCAGAAGAATGATTTCAGGTTATTTCTATAGATAGATTACACTTGTAAATATAAGTAGGTGTACATTGTATACAGTTTATTCATCAGAAATACAGTTATTTGCTACAAATATTTTTAGTACACTGACTTTTTTAAGCAAATCTGTTATCTAGAAGTGGAACCCCATATAAATGGATTTCCCATTAGGCTAGAGGAGGCTTTTGTTCATCAGTTGGTCTTTACAGCTTAACGGGATCAAGTGAGTGGAGCGGTTTCTTTAAAGTGGAGCTTCTCCCCAAAAACAGCAGTCCCATATATGTATATATAATATATATATTTTCAAATGCTCAGATGGTACAGGATCTCTGTTTAGCGAATCAGAGTATGCCTGTGTAAGGCCAATGTTGGATGTTGTTGATCTTGCAGAGGGTTGATGTTACTCCTTCCCTGACACCAGCAGCACTCATACAGCCCCACAGAAGGACACTGCCACCACCATGTTTCACTGTAGGCACCATGCATTTTTCTTTGTACGTCTCGCCTTTGTAACGCCATGCAGTTTTGAAGCCATCAGTTCCAAAAACATTAAATTTATCTTGATCTTATCACTCCAGAGTACAGAGTCCCAGTAGTCGTCTCCTTTTTCAGCATTGGCCCTGGCAAATTCTTGGCAAGCTTTTTTGTGCATGGATGACACCCATGCATGCCATTCCTTTTTAGTGTACACCATATTGTGTCACGGGAAAGAAGCGCCCCAGTTTGGCTTTCCACTTCTTTAGCCAACTTGCATGGCGATTTTCTTCAACCCCTGTCATCAAAAGATGCTCCTGCCAAGGTGTAAGGCCTCATACACACAATCGGTTAAACAGAGGACAACGGTCTGATGGACCGTTTTCATCGGTCAAAACCGATCGTGTGTGGGCCCCATAAGTTAGTTAACCATCGGTTAAAAAAAAGCCAACTTGTTTTAAATTTAACCGATGGATTCCTAACCGATGGGAAAAAAACGATCGTTAGTAGGCACAACCATCGGTTAAAAATCCACGCATGCTCAGAATCAAGTCGACGCATGCTTGGAAGCATTGAACTTCATTTTTTTCAGCACGTCGTTGTGTTTTACGTCACTGCTTTCTGACACGATCGTTTTTTTAACCGATGGTGTGTAGGCGTGACGGACCATCAGTCAGCTTCATCGGTTAACCGATTAAAACGGTCCATCGGTCCGTTCTCATCGGATGGACCGATCGTGTGTACGAGGCTTTAAGGTCCATGGACAGCCTGGATGTCTCTGTGAGATGGTTGCAGTTCCATCTTTGGTAATATTTTGTATCATTTTTGCCACATTATTTTGACTGATAAGTAAAGCTTTGCTGATCTTCTTGTAGCCTTAATTTTTCTTGTGCAAAGAAATTATTTTCTTTCTCAGGCCTTGTAACATTTCTCTTCCATGCAGTGCCATTGCATGAAATGGGAAGGGGTTTTCTTTGTTAAAGAGTAGCTACACTTTTGTTGAGAAAAAAAAACATTCTCCTCTGGGTGATCGATGTACCATTGCAAGGAGTATAACAAACTTTGTTGCAGAGTCCTACCTTATGTTATTTCTGAAGAAGTCCATGTGTCTCTGCCTCTGTTCTGAGTTGGTCTAATTGAAGTGGTTTCATAATTTACTGTCAGGTGTAGCAGCAGCAGGGCACTAATGAGGAAAGCTGCTGGGCCTGCATCCCTTAGACAGGCTCATATTGAAAGTAACTCTCCGAAAATGAAATTTTTGTTGCAGGGGATGCCTGAAATCTGACTTGTATCTTAGTGCAGATTTCTTGGAAATTTGGAGAGCCAATAACACAAGCAGGAAATAATGTTTCTGGGGAGTGGTCAGTACACAGTCTGTGTACAGACCAACCCCAGGTAGCCATACTGCAATGCATTCTCAGAAAAATTACAGAACTGCAGATTGAAAAGAAAAGGTCATTTTTAATAATATTCAATTACTATATGATTAGTGTCATAATTATATGCACTATATTATTTTTTCTTTATTTGCTATTTTTTCCCCCCCGAAAGTGGAGTTATCCTTTGGCCCCTTTCACACGTGTGGACCGTATGTCCGCTTTTTCATCCATCCGTTTGCGGATGAAAAAGGGACATACATTGGTCCCTATGTGATTGCGTAATCGTCCGCCTCCGCAAAGATCCGATTTTGCAGACGGAAGAAAACCCTATTTTTTCTTCCGTCTGCAGAGCGGATTGGATGAACACGGACATACGGTCCGTGTTCATCCGATCCCCCCATAGGGGAGAGCGGAGAAAAGACAGGGCGGTCCCTGCACAGTGTGCGGGGACCGCCCTGTCATCCACCGGCTCAGCGGGGATCAACGGAGCGATGCCCGCTGAGCTTACTGATCCGCCCTGTGTGAAAGGGGCCTTTAAGTAACACCCTTTTATAATCAACTGTCTGCTGGACATCATCTGTTTAATGAAGAATTAGACTCACCTGTAGTTTAGTTCTTGTTTATTGGGATTTTATTGTAAAAAATTTAGCTTTGTAATATGGACAAAAACTCACCCAAGCTCTACCGCATGATTGTAGAATGATGAGCGGAAAACCGGTGCTCAGGCTTGTTGTGTCCTATAAACATAAAAATAGCACAAAATGCCAGCACAACATCTAAAGTGCTAAAATTTAGCTTTGCTTCTAAAGCCCAGGGGATTGTCTGTTGACAGACTGTTGTCCTAAAAATCCTACCATTTAGTACGCTCCTTTTGACAATTGTTGTCCAAGTTTCGGCCAACAAATGTTGGATGATATGCCAGTAAATTTTGGTTGGACAAAGGCTCCACGTTAGATTTTCATATGGTCAGTACACAAATCCGTCACACAAAAAGTCGAAAGTACAAACACGCACACTCGGAATCAATGCTCACCAAACACGAAATTAGCGTAAGGGACCAAAGGGTGGCGCTCAAGAGCTGAAATGAATTGTAGTGGGTCACTAAGTTTGTGGCACGACAATTGTGCAACGTTGGTATGCAAGACAAGATCCTGGCATACGCCCTTTTGACAAAAATCAGCCACTCGGTTGGCCAACAATCATACCGTGTGTACGAGGCTTAAGGCCCCGTTCACACCTAGGCGTATATACGCCTGTAGTGTGAACGCCGCTGCCGCCCCGACACGCCAGAGGGATGCTTTAGCATTGCCCTCTATGGAGATGGGTCACATCTCCACGCCGGACGCCTGCCGCCTGAAAAAAGGTCCCGGAGGGGGTTACAGGCTGCATTCACAATCGCGGAGTTTTGTAGCCGCGAATCGCGGTAAAAAACGCCGCTATTTGCCGCCGCAATTCGCGGGACAAAACTCAGCGATTCAGTACGCTATAGTGTGCAGCCTTAGACTTTCATAGGGGTGTATTAATTTTTGCAACATGGTCTTGAATTAATTTGTTAGGAAAAATCCTTTTTTGTGCGTGGAAATGAACAAATCTTGGTTGCAATCAATCGCCGCATTGGTGAGCCACATTTATTTTTTTCAGCTTTTTTGATGTTAGAAAGTTTTTACAACTGAAAAACTCTTCTCAGAACTCACTTGCCTTGGGGTTTTTCTTACAGCCTGTGATGTAGCCCAGTGACCCCGCACCCTTCTGACATCATGTGCTGTCATGTGACGTCAGAAGGTGGCAGGGCCATCCAGTTACATCACCCTTGCCTATATAACAGTTGTCAAATTGAATAGACAGCATCGAGGCGGAGCTTTGTTCTTTTTTAAAAGGAATGTCAAAAACGGTCTCTTGCAGTTTTTACATTTTGACACCTTCTTGGTGAATAGGTAAGATTACGATGCTCGTTCACATAGGTGGAGCCGGGATCTGGGGGCCCCCTTGTTAAAGGGGGCTTCCAGATTCCGATAAGCCCCCCAGCCGCAGACCCAGACAACCACAACCAGACAACCACAGTCCAGGGTTGTCGGGAAGAGGTCCTTGTCCCCATCAACAACTGCTATTCAGGTACTACCCAGTCTATCAGTCTGAAGGTCACGTGTTTGTGACGTCCATACAAGAAGCACTGCTTTTTGGAGCGAGCCCATTTCTATTTCGTGGAAATATAATGGTGGTGAGCGTATGATGTTTTGATGCCAGGACCATATCCAACAATATGTCTTGGCTTGGGCCTGGACAGTTACTTTGCAGATCCATCAGCAGGGTCCCTCATTTGAAATTTGATGAGCCTTGTCTGACCTTCTTGGTCATTCTTGGAGGTGAGCGCCCAATACATTTTTCAATCGATGCCGGATTGATGTTTGGTTTCCTTCTATCAAGCTACAGATCTATTAGTCATTGACTTATTTATTTATGAACCGATACCTACTTCCAATTTTTCACAAAGATTTTATAGTTAATACTGTAATGTGTAACTTAAGACTTAGTGGAAAATCTTTGCCCACAATTTTCTGGGTGTAGATGAAACGTGCAAACATCATGTATAAATAAACACATATGCTATGCCAACTGTGTGTTACAGCTATCTATTTTTTCGCACATCTTTTTGCACGTCAGATAATCTACACTGTTATAAATATTCATGAGTGCTGAAAATTGACAGTATTTAGTGCCATGGTTCACAGATCATAAAGAAAAAAAATAGTGGGTTGACAAATGATGAAGCAGAGAATAAAAGAAAAAGACAAAAAACATTGGAACTCTCGATTAAGTATGTCTGGCGTTTATTCTGCCTTTATCATTGACAACTGACCTAAAGGAAGAATTTCATTTAAAGGGGTTGTAAACCTTCCTTTTTTTTTTCTTACAAATAACAAACCTATCATACTTACCTCCACTATGCAGTTCTTTTGCACAGAGTGGCCTCCATTGTCCTCTTCTGGGGTCCCTTGGCGGCTCTCTCGGTTCATGCCCGCAATAGCTAACCCCCTCGGGAAGCTCTCTCCCGAGGGGGTTACCTTGCGGGCACGCTCCCATCTCATACACTCTGGGGCAGATTCACGTAGAGCCGCGTAAAATTGTGCAGGCGTAACGTATCTGATTTACGTTATACCTCCGCAACTTACACGGGCAAGTGCTGTATTCTCAAAGCACTTGCTCCGTAAGTTGCGGCGGCGTAGCGTAAATCGGCCGGCGTAAGCCCGCCTAATTCAAATTTGGATCGGGGGGGCGTGTTTTATGCAAAACTACTGTGACCTGACGTGATTGACGTTTTTTCGGAACGGCGCATGCGCCGTCCGTGGAATTTCCCAGTGTGCATTGCTCCAAAGTACGCCGCAAGGACGTCATTGGTTTCGACGTGAACGTAAATGACGTCCAGCCCCATTTACGGACGACTTACACAAACGGCGTAACTTTTTCAAATTTCGACGCGGGAACGACGGCCATACTTAACATTGGCTGCGCCTCATATAGCAGGGGCAACTTTACGCCGGGAAAAACCATAACGTAAACGTCGTAACTTTACTGCGTCGGCCGCGCGTACGTTCGGGAATTCGCCTATCTAACTAATTTGCATACTCTACGCGGAATTAGACGGAAGCGCCACCTAGCGGTCCAAAAAAAAATGCAGTTAAGATCCGACGGCGTAAGAGACTTACGCCTGTCGGATCTAATGGATATCTATGCGTAACTGATTCTGAGAATCAGGCGCATAGATACGACGGCGCAACTCAGAGATACGACGGCGTATCTGGAGATACGCCGTCTTATCTCGGTTGTGAATCTGGGCCTCTGCGTCAACAGACACAGAGTGTATTTCTCGACCCCGCTGCTGTCAATCTATTCAATTAACGCCGAGAAGCAGTGGAGAAGAGGATGCCGGGGACGAGCCGAGCAGGCGAACGAATGGGGGGGCCGTCATTGCCAGGTGTTTTTTCACCTTAATGCATAGGACCCATTAAGGTGAAAAAACACAAACCCTTACAACCCCTTGAAAGAACAACGCCAGGAAATTTGGGAACAGCTATCTAGAAAGTAATGCAACTTTTCTTTAGTATGAAAGGATATTCAGTTTATCTTTGATGTATAGTTTATAAGACTCCACTGTACAAAATGTACAGTTAAAGCCTGTTGTAACATAGCTCTGTGCTTTACAAATGTGTGCTACAAGCTAGTAAGCATATAAAACAGTTAAAAATTAATAATAAAAAATAATGCTGGCTTGAGTGCCCTAATCATTTTATATACAGTGAGGGAAAAAGTATTTGATCCCCTGATTTTGTACATTTTCCACTGACAAATAAATGATCAGTCTATAATTTTAATGGTAGGTTTATTTTAACAGTGAGAGAGAATAACAACAAAAAAATCCAGAAAAACGCATTTCAAAAAAGTTATAAATTGATTTGCATTTTAATGAGTGAAATAAGTATTTGCCCCATTTTTCAAAACATGACTTCGGTGGCAAAACCCTTATTGGCAATCACAGATATTTCTTGTAGTTGGCCACCAGGTTTGCACACCTTTCAGGAGGGATTTTGTCCCACTCCTCATTGCAGATCTTCTCCAAGTCAAAAATGTTTCAAGGCTGACTCGAACCTTCAGCTTTTTGGGTTTTGGGTTATTGTCATGCTGGGAAACCCATTTGCAACCCATTTTCAATGCCCTGGTTGAGGGAAGGAGGTTCTCCCCCAAGATTTGACAATACATGGCCGCATCCATCGTCCCTTTGATGCAGTGAAGTTGTCATTTCCCCTTAGGATAAAAACACCCCCAAAGCATGTTGTTTCCACCTCTATGCTTGACAGATGGGATGGTGTTCTTGGGGTCATAGGCAGCATTCCTCCTCCTCCAAACACAGCGAGTTGAGTTGATGCCAAAGAACTTGATTTTGGGAGAAGATGACCTGGTAATGGTTTTGCAGGTGCAGTAAAATTAGTCTTGGACTTCATATACAGACACTTTTGATGGATCAGTCAGCTTAATGCTTATGCAAATGTGTCAGGGAAGGTTCCCCCTGCTGGTGTTACTGCTATGTTATCCTTGGGCTGCAGTACTGGCGTCCACCAGCGGGGCGTTCTTAGCAGTGTGGAGCACACAGCCCTTCCTGCGTTCAGGTGTGACCTGAATGCAATCAGCACGCCTCTATAAATACCCGGCGTGTGTAATCACTCCTCGCCCTGGTATCGTCATACCTCCTGGACCTGAGCTTGTATTTGACCCTGATTTCTGGACCTGATCCCTGGACCTGATCCTTGATCCCTGCCTGGACTTGTCCTCCCTGTGTCCTGATTCCTGTCCCCATCCTTACCCATCTACTGACCTCCCATGTGTATGACCTTGGCTTGGCTCGTTTATGAATACGGTATTCCCCTTTATTTGTACATACTGTTTTGTCGTTTTATTGTGCACTGGTGGTTCACACATTTGTAAATAAACACCTTTATTTCACTACTCACCTTGTTTGGTTCCTCTGTGCGGTCACCCAGTCTGATCTACCAGCATTCCTGACAGTATACCAGGGCCATCCCTTGATCAGACGTGATTGCTTTGAGGAACCATACTGGTGTAGTGTGTGGCTCTAAAGATGGATTTCAATGAAATCATTTACTATTCTCTGCTGGCAGAGGAGGATGAGGAATATTGTCGCCAGGTTTTTGAGGGATGGACAAGTGACCAGCTGATGGAAGCCATCCGATCAGCCCATTCCATGGTGGATCAGGGTTATATGTCTTATGATGATGTTCAGGCATTAATCCGTTTGTGTGTAAAGCCAGCTCTGTCATTTATTCCTGATGGCAGTGACGATTTCTCTCCCCCCTTCAGTCATGACCAAGTTGAATCCCTGGTGTGGTTATTAGAGGATGATCCAGTTTCTTTTGATGAACATTATTCCTCCTGTCCCCAGCAGAAGTTGTCTGAGTGCATTAGTTCAGTGCAGTCTCTGATTAGACAAGGTGTGTGTGAATCTGCTTTTGTTCAGCCTGTGCTGCAGGCATGGTCAGATCTCCTGATTCCTGCCTTTAATCCACCTGTTTCCAGCCCTGCCATTAACCACTCACCTTCCCAAAGATCCATCTGTCCATCACCAATGGCAACCCCAGTTGAAGCTCAGTATACACTGCTTCCCACCAGATACCAATATCCAGTCTCTGCTCCCTGTACCTATCCTGCATACAACCCACCTGTCTCTTCTCAGCCGCCTACTAACCCACAAAAACTTCCCCCAGCTACTGTTCCCTCTACTCTGCCATATCCCAATCCTCCTTTCCAGTCCGCTGCACCCCTTACCTACAGAGCTTCTGTGGCTAAGCCCAAGAAAAAACGAAAGTTTTTCCCAACCAAGATGATCCTGCCAGTAACCCAACCTGTCTCCACACCAACCAACCTGCTCCAGTCTGCTTGCATGCCAGCTGAACCTGATTCTGCCAAACCTCTACCTGCTATGCGGCCAGTTTGCCAGCCTGATCCTGTATGCCAGCCTGAAGTTCCTGTGCCAGTTTGCCAGCCTAAAGTTGCTGTGCCAGTTTGCCAGCCTAAAGTTGCTGTGCCAGTTTGCCAGCCTGAAGTTGCTGTGCCAGTTTGCCAGCCTGAAGTTGCTGTGCCAGTTTGCCAGCCTGAAGTTGCTGTGCCAGTTTGCCAGCCTGAAGTTGCTGTTTCAGTGCCATCTGCCCTGCCTGTTTCAGTGCCATCTGCCCTGCCTGTTTCAGCGCCATCTGCCCTGCCTGTTTCAGTGCCATCCGCTGCCCAGTCTGAGGTGTCCCTGCCCGCTGCCCAGCTCGACGACCCAGAGTTTGCTGCCCAGCTCGACGTCCCGGAGCCTGCTGCCCAGCTCGACGTCCCGGAGCCTGCTGCCCAGCTCGACGTCCCGGAGCCTGCTGCCCAGCTCGACGTCCCGGAGCCTGCTGCCCAGCTCGACGACCCGGAGCCTGCTGCCCAGCTCGACGACCCAGAGCTTGCTGCCCAGCTCGACGACCCGGATTTTGCTGTCCAGCTCGACGTCCCGGAGCCTGCTGCCCAGCTCGACGTCCCGGAGCCTGCTGCCCAGCTCGACGTCCCGGAGCCTGCTGCCCAGCTCGACGTCCCGGAGCCTGCTGCCCAGCTCGACGTCCCGGAGCCTGCTGCCCAGCTCGACGACCCGGAGCCTGCTGCCCAGCTCGACGTCCCGGAGCCTGCTGCCCAGCTCGACGTCCCGGAGCCTGCTGCCCAGCTCGACGTCCCGGAGCCTGCTGCCCAGCTCGACGTCCCGGAGCCTGCTGCCCAGCTCGACGTCCCGGAGCCTGCTGCCCAGCTCGACGACCCGGAGTCTGCTGCCCAGCTTGATTTGCCCCTATCTGCATCCCAGCTTGATGTACTTTTTGCCCAACTTAAGATTTCTGTACCCGCTGCCCAGCTTGAGCTGCACTTTGCCCTGTTAAAAGTCATGGACTTTCATCCGGCCCAACCTGATGTGACTTTATCTGCTGCCCAGCTTGACACCACGGACTTTCCCCAGCAACATCTAATTGGAGCGTCCGGAGGCCGCTCCTTTGGGGGGGGGTACTGTCAGGGAAGGTTCCCCCTGCTGGTGTTACTGCTATGTTATCCTTGGGCTGCAGTACTGGCGTCCACCAGCGGGGCGTTCTTAGCAGTGTGGAGCACACAGCCCTTCCTGCGTTCAGGTGTGACCTGAATGCAATCAGCACGCCTCTATAAATACCCGGCGTGTGTAATCACTCCTCGCCCTGGTATCGTCATACCTCCTGGACCTGAGCTTGTATTTGACCCTGATTTCTGGACCTGATCCCTGGACCTGATCCTTGATCCCTGCCTGGACTTGTCCTCCCTGTGTCCTGATTCCTGTCCCCATCCTTACCCATCTACTGACCTCCCATGTGTATGACCTTGGCTTGGCTCGTTTATGAATACGGTATTCCCCTTTATTTGTACATACTGTTTTGTCGTTTTATTGTGCACTGGTGGTTCACACATTTGTAAATAAACACCTTTATTTCACTACTCACCTTGTTTGGTTCCTCTGTGCGGTCACCCAGTCTGATCTACCAGCATTCCTGACAAAATGTGGTTCTGACAGTACTTGTTTGTGCTGAATACATCTGGCAGCTTCAGAGAGTGGATAGGATTCACAAGAATTGCTGCCACTTTGCTATAGTCGAATGCCGCGTACGCACAATCATTTTTCGGGCTCTAGAAAAAACAACGTTTTTTTCAACGTCATCATTAAAACGACCTTGCCTACACACGATCGTTAAATAAAAAATGCTCTAGCAAAGCGCGGTGACGTACAACACATACGCCGGCACTATAAAGGTGAAATTCTATTCGGATGACGCCACCCTTTGGGCTGCTTTAGCTGATTTTGTGTTAGTAAAAGACGATTCGCGCTTTTCTGTCTGTTACAGCGTGATGAATGTGCTTACTCCATTATGAACGGTAGTTTTACCAGAACGAGCGCTCCTGTTTCATATCTTGCTTCTGAGCATGCGCGGGTTTTTCCACGTCGTTAAAGCCCACACAAGATCATTTTTTACAACCCGAAAAACGACAACAACGTTTAAAATTTTTGTGACTTGAGGTGCACAGAAGCCCATTCTTGCACTGCAGTAACGCTTGCTTACCATACGGGAATGCACGTTACATGTGATAGTGCGCTGTGGTGCCATTTATTTTGACTATGTACTATGGTGCCTGTTTAGCATTAATTCATTCTGAATTGCACTTCCACAATGCTGCTGCCTCAATGAACGGTAATGCACTAAATGCAGCAAGTAGATTTTTTGATTCTTTCAAATAAATAGACTGATTACCCCGGTGTGAATGGGTCCTTCCTATACACCTAATAATAATAATAACGCAATTTGTATTCTGAGCAAGCACTGCGCTCAGTCTGCTTTTAAATGTCAAGTGTGTTCTTTTTCTGAGAGCTTTTTACCTTGCTGTCATAACCCTTTTTAGACAAAGTGAACAATAGAAAAGGGCAGACAAAGGCTAAGGCAAGCAAAGCCGCTCAAATGAAAATATGTAAATGCATTTTGCTACTTTCAGTTGCGGTAGATGTAAACTGTTCATCAATGATGATTGTCAGACACTGGCAACCTGTATCGTCAGTCACAGAAGGCCAGCCAGTGCCTGAGATATTACAGAATTCTATTCCAGGTTCTAAGGAAGTACGTGTCAAAAAGAAATAGCTGGATTCAGGTAGGGCGGCTTACTTTTGAGGCGGCGTAGCGTATCGCATATACGCTACGCCGCCGTAAGTCAGAGAGGCAAGTGCTGTATTCACAAAGCACTTGCCTCCTAAGTTATGGCGGCGTATCGTAAATGGTCTGGCGTAAGCGCGCCTAATTCAAATGAGGGGGGCGTGTTTTATGTAAATTACTCGTGACCCGACGTGATTGACGTTTTTCACGTGGACATATCCCAGTGTGCATTGCTCCAAAGTACGCCGCAAGGACGTATTGGTTTCGACGTGAACGTAAATTACGTCCAGCCCCATTCACGAACAACTTACACAAACGACGTAAATTTTTTAAATTTCGACACGGGAACGACTGCCATACTTAACATTGGCTAGGCCAGCTATTTGTTCGACTAACTTTACGCCGGAAAACGCCTTACGTAAACGGCGTATGTTTACTGCGACGGGAAAGCGTACGTTTGTGAATTGGCGTATCTCGCTGATTTACGCATTCTAGGCGTAAATCAGCGTTCACACCCCTAGCGGCCGGCAGAACTAGACAGCTAAGATACAACGGCGCAGGCCATCGTATCTTAGCTAGGTTTAAGTGTATCTCAGTTTGAGAATACACTTAAACATACGACAGCTTAGATTCCGAGTTACGACGGCGTATCTACTGATACGCCGGCGTAACTCTTTGTGAATCTAGCTAAAAGAATTTTGTTTGTTTCACGCTCTTGGTATTTACAAGATCAATCTAACATTATTAGGAATTAATCCTGGCTTCTTCTCTATAATAACCATATAGGGATTTTTTAGATTATGTATAATTGTGTCTAATCTCCCACTGAACTTCAAAATATTTAAAAGATGGGCGCCAGTTCCTTCCGAGCTCCAATTTCCAGTCATCCTAAAGCTGAACTTTATCTTAACAGATAAATACATACGTCTGTTTTTTTTTTACCTACCATTGGACTAGTCATTTTGTGCTTGGCTGTGAAGGCACTGCTTAGTTGGTCACCTTACATTTCACTATGGAGGTCACCACCTTGCCTTAGATCAGTGTTTCTCAATTCCAGTCCTCAGGCCCCCCCAACAGGTCAGGTTTTCAGGATTTCCCTCAGATGAAAAGGCTGTGGTGATTACTAAGGCAGTGAAACTGATCAAATCACCTGTGCAAAATAATAGAAATCCTGAAAACCTGACCTGTTGGGGGGGCCTGAGGACTGGAATTGAGAAACACTGCCTTAGATGGTGGCTGGACAAATGAGTAGTAGCAGACGAATTAGGTTTGGTCTGTATTGTACTGTCAGCATGCAGCACAACCGAAATGGTTCAGAGTGCCAGAGCAGAGAATCTCCCTACTGTACACTAGATAACAAAAGGAGAATCTTAAGACTCAGGTACATGCACTAGTTGTATTTAAGAATATATATTCTTAATGAAAACATAAAAGGTATTAAGAATGATTTCTACATTGGCTTGGAGTTCAGGATTAAATTAGCCCCCTTCCCCAGCTTTTGTTTCTTCTGCAAATCGATTAATAGGTAGCTTAGGCTTGAGCCTTGAGGTGCACTGCCATAGATTCATTTCCACACTGAATTAAAAAAAATTCTAGCCCACTTTTCATATTGAAGAATCCCACACTTTTACTTTCTTGAATTCTGTGACATATAATCACTATGAGCCTCCATTCCTGGAGGACACCTTGTATGAGAAACGCGTTGGGTTGAGCCAGAGGTGCACTGGATGATACCACAGCAGTGCTGTGGAGTTTTATTACCACTTGTAACCTCTTATGTGTCACGATCAGGGGTCAGGCTCGAAGACCAGTTGCTATAGCAGTAGCCAAACTACCACCAACCAGCAGGATAGGTACAAAGGCAATTACCCTGGTGAATGACGCAGGCTTACTTTAGGTGCAGAGTCTAAGTACTAACTGGTGTTCACTAGAGCTCCTGATGGTGGAAATAGAGTTTTCTCATTTCGTTCTGCTGCTTTGTTCCTGTGCAAGCAGCATAAATTACTTGTGATACGTTTTCCTGACACAACAGAAAAAAGGTGACAGGGGAGGGATTTCCAGCACCCAGTCTTGATTGACAACCTCATCTCTGTTCCTGTGTGATTAAGGGTGTGTCCCTTACCTCCTATTAGCACCCAGAGCTCTTCTCACTGAGCTCTGCAGAGAGTAAGTTCAGCTCTCCGCCCTTTTTTTCTGAAAGCTCAGACAAGCTTTATAAATTCCGGACTTTAAACGGCTGTAGAGAAGAGAAGACTGTAGATAAATAGGTACAACGCATGTAGGAGGATTTCAACTCTATGTATCACCTGAGGCCAGTCAATTTAGTGGATATGTTTAAGGTTTTACAACCAGTTTAAGGTTCTCCACAGTAAGGCCGCATACACACGGTCGTTCCAAACCGATGAGAATGGTCCAACGGACCGTTTCCATCGGTTCACCGCTGAAGTGGCCCGACGGTCTGATGTGCGTACACACCATCAGATCCGATCGGGTCAGAACGCAGTGACGTAAAACACACGACGTGCTGAAAAAAACTAAGTTCAATGCCTCAAAGCATGCGTCGACTTGATTCTTAGCATGCGCAGGTTTTAAACCGATGCTTTTCTGTACTAACCATCGGTTTGGACCGATCGGTCAGCGGTCCATCGGTTCGATTTTAAAGCATGTTTTAAAATTTTAAAATGGGCCATACACATGGGCCATACACACGGTCGGTTTGGACCGATGAAATTGAACTTTGGTCCATTCTCATCAGTTTGGAACGACCATGTGTACGCGGCCTAAAGCCTCGTACACACGACCGGTTTTCTCGGCAAGAAACCAGCAAAAAAAACAGCTGACAGAGCTTTTTGAGTACATCGTGTATATGGTTTCTCGTCGAGCAAACGGTTGTAAATCTCGACGAGAAAAAAAGAGAACCTGCTCTCTATTTTCTCGTCGGGAGTCTCGTCGGACTGTTTTCCGATGAGTCCGACGTGTGTGTGTATGCTTTTCCGAGTTTTAAATAAACGTGCATGCTCAGAATCAAGTATGAGAAGGGAGCGCTCCTTCTGGTAAAACTAGCGTTTGTAATGGAGATAGCACATTCGTCTGCATTCTGAACAGCAGAAAACGATCTGAAAGCACGAAGACTGAAAAGCGTGAATTGTCTCTCACCAAACTTTTACCTAACACGCAGTAACAAGAGGTTAGCAAAGGGAGCCCAAGGGGTGGCGCCATTGGAATCAAACTTCCCCTTTATACTGCCGTCGTACGTGTTGTATGTCACCGCGCTTTAGACCAACGAGATTTTGGATTGACAGTGTGTATGCAAGGAAAGCTTGACAAGAATCCCGTCAAGCTTGACAACAATCCTGTCGAGAAAAACAACGTTTTTTCCTGACGAGATTCCCGGTCGTGTGTACGAGACTTAACCTTTCATCTTTGTTGATATACAAGGAATCTAGATACAGGGATGTTAGGGTTACAAGGTTTCTCTTATTAACTACTTAAGACCCGGACCATTATGCAGGTTAAGGACCTTGCCCCTTTTTGCGATTCGGCACTGCGTCGCTTTAACTGACAATTGCGCGGTCATGCGACGTGGCTCCCAAACAAAATCTGGGTCCTTATTTTCCCACAAATAGAGCTTTCTTTTGGTGGTATTTGATCACCTCTGCGTTTTTTTTTTTTTTTTGCACTATAAAGAAAAATAGAGCGACAATTGTGAAAAAAATCTATATTTTTTACTTTTTGCTAGAATAAATATACCCCAAAAATATATAAAAAACATTTTTTTCCTCAGTTTAGGCCGATACGTATTCTTCTACCTATTTTTGGTAATAAAAAAAAAAATCGCAATAAGCATTTATCGATTGTTTTGCGCAAAATTTATAGCGTTTACAAAATAGGGGATAGTTTTATTGCATTTTTATTAATAATTTTTGTTTTTACTACTAATGGCGGTGATCAGCGATTTTTTTTTCGTGACTGCGACATTATGGCGGACACATCGGACAATTTTGACACATTTTTGGGACCATTGTCATTTTCACAGCACAAAGTGCTATAAAAATGCACGGTTTACTGTGAAAATGACAATTGCAGTTTAGGAGATAACCACTAGGGGGCACTGTAGGGGTTAAGTGTGACCTCATATGTGTTTTGAACTGTAGGGGGGCGGGGCTGGACGTGTGACGTCAGTGATCGTCTTTCCCTATATCAGGGAACAGACGATCACTGACACTGCCACAATGAAGAAAGTGGAACCGGCGGCAATCGGGTCTGCGGGTCCTACGGGCGCGGTCACGGAGCTTCGGACCGGGTCACGAGCACGCCGCCGGAGGCGCGCTCGCGACCCCATGGCTGGGCTTAAAGAGACACGTACAGGTACGTGATTGTGCCCAGCCATGCCATTCTGCCGACGTATATCAGCGTGAATGGGTCCTTAAGTGGTTAAAACACTGATGCCCCGTACACACCATCACTTTATGTGATGAAAAAAAATTACGTTTTTAAAAACGTCACTTTAATTGACCGTGTGTGGGGGAAAACGTAGTTTTATGGCTTCTAAAAAACGACCAAAAAAAATTGAAGCATGCTTCAATTTTATGTGTCGTTTTTCAAAACGTCGTTTTTTACTTCACAGAAATTGACCGTGTGTAGCAAAAAACGTCGTTTAAAAAGACGTTTTTACACCCGCGCATGCCCAGAAGCTAGTTATGAAACGAGCTTCAATGGAAAAACGTGGTGGAATGTAACCTCGCTTTGCTAGAACATTGTGAGAAAAACGATGGTGTGTAGGCAAATTCGTCTTTGAAAATTGAAGTTTCAAAAAGGTCATTTTTCACTTTACAGAAAATGTCGTTTTTTTTCATCACATAAAGTGATGGTGTGCACGGGGCATAAGGCTCCATTCACACCTGAGTGTAGGGATTAACTGGCGTATTTCAGGCATTTTTTAAGCATTTTTGCAGCTTTTAACAGGCATTTTTAAAGCCGTTTAGAAGTGTATTACAAGAGTTTTACAGCTTCAGGCGTTTTTGTTTAGCCAATAGAAAGCACTAGGGGGAGGAGGGGTGGAAAGGTGCCATTTGAGAAGAAAACCCCCTAAAACGCTCAAGTCAGGCATCTCTATGAAGTCTATGGGGCCAAAAACACTTCTAATCTACAAAAAGAAGATCATGTACTTTTTTGAGGGACAGGCGTTTTGCTTCAGGCGACAGAACGCTCAGATGCATAAAGAAGTTTGAACTGATGCCAAGGGCAAACTAACGCATCGGTTCCGCAGGCCCTGGGATCCCTTGTGCGGGACATGAACCTGTCTAGCTTCTTGTTCAGTCTCGATGCCATGATATCCACGTCCGGCACTCCCCATTTCTGGCAGAGTGTCTGAAAGACCTGTGGATGCAGAGACCATTCCCCCGGCAACAGAGTCTGGCGACTTAAGAAGTCCGCCTGTAGGTTGTCCACTCCGGGAATGAATATAGCCGATATGCAGGGCACATGGGCTTCCGCCCACAAGAAAATCAAGCTCACTTCTTTCTGAGCGGCTTGACTCTTGGTTCCCCCTTGGTGATTTATATATGCCACCGCCGTGGCATTGTCCGATTGTATTCTCACCGGGAACCCCTGTAGTTTGGACGTCCAAGCCCTGAGGGCTAGTTGATCAGCTCTGAGCTCCAAGATATTGATGGGCAACTGCTTCTCTGCCGCTGCCCAAGTGCCCTGGCGAGTGCAACCATCCAAAATTGCTCCCCAGCCCATCAGGCTGGCGTCTGTGGTTACTATCTTCCAGGTCACAGGACTGAAAGTTTTTCCCTTCAGGAGATTCTGAAGGTTTAACCACCAAGATAGACTTTGCCGCACTCTTGGAGAGAGTGGCAAAGGAATTTCTAAGGCCTGAGGCCTCTTGCTCCATGCTGACAGGATGGCTGCCTGCAGGATGCGAGTGTGGCTCTGAGCGTACGGAACCGCCTTGAATGTGGCCACCATCTTGCCTAGTAGTCGCATACATAGGCGAACAGTTGGCCTTTTCTTTCTTAGAACTATTTGTATTAGCTCCTTGATGGCCTTGACCTTTAATAGGGGTAGGAACACCTTTTGTTGTTCTGTATCCAATCTCATGCCGAGATATTCCAGCTGCCTTGTGGGCAGGAATGCTGACTTGTCTCGATTTAGGACCCAGCCGAACCTCTCGAGGTACTGAACCGTGAGGGCCACTGCTCGTTCCAGGCCAGGAGACGAGTGGTCTACGACCAAGAGGTCGTCCAGGTAAGCCAGGACCGTGACCCCTTGGGTCCTTAGATTGGCTAGGATTGGGGCTAGGACCTTCGTGAATACCCGGGGGGCCGTAGCCAACCCGAAGGGGAGCGCCACAAATTGGAAATGACGCTGAGCCACCGCGAAGCGTAGAAATACTTGATGTGGCTGAAAAATTGGCACATGAAGGTAAGCATCCTTTATGTCTATGGACGCCATGAAGTCGTCCTTCTGGAGCACGGCGACAGCTGACCGAATAGTTTCCATCCGGAATGAGCGGACCTTTAGGTACGCATTTACTCCCTTTAAGTCCAAGATTGGCCTGACATCGCCGTTGGGCTTTGGGATGATAAACAGGTTGGAGTAGAACCCCAATCCCTGTTCCCGGACTGGTACTTCTACTATCACCTTCTGGCATAGCAGATGATTCAATGCCGCCATCAATGCGGCTCTTTTCACAGGGTCGCTTGGTAGTCTTGATTCCTGGTAATGAGGAGGAGGGAATTTTAGAAATTCTAGTTTGTAGCCCGTGGTCACGGAAGACCGTACCCAGCAGTCGGGAATGCTGGCCTCCCAAACCTCTGCAAAGAGACGCAGCCTTCCCCCCACCATCGTGGGTGGGGGCGCCCCTTCATAAGGCCGACTTGGGGGCTGGCTTCGCAGGCCTGCGGTACCACTGCTTCTTGCCCCCCGTGGCTTGGCCCTGCGGCTTATTGTTAAATCCTGATCTTGCAGGAGGCCGTCGATACTGTTTGGTATTAGAGGGCCCCTGCCCCGGGGAGGGCTGGCGCTTAAATGCGGGCCCTCGGGCCTTCTTCTTGACTGGCAAGAGAGTGCTTTTGCCGCTTGATATAGTCTGAATATATCTATCCAGATCTTCTCCGAAGAGACGTCCTCCATGGAAACCCTACCAGGAGCCTTTTTGCACGGGGGCTCAGCCTCCCAATTCTTCAACCATAAGAGCCTTCTCATATGGATTAGAAATAAGGATAAACGTGACGCCTGCTGGATGGAGTCCTTGATAGCATCCACCGTAAAGCGTATAGCCCTGGGTATATCCGAAAATTCCTCTGCCTGTTGGGCAGGGATAAGTTTAAGCATTTGCTTAGTTTTATCTGATAATGCTTGGGCAACTCCAATAGCAGCCACAGCGGGCTGAACTATCGCCCCTGCTGAAGTAAAGGAGGCCTTAAGTAATGTTTCCAAGCGTTTATCAACCGGATCCTTAAACACCTGTAAGTTTTCTACAGGGCAAGTTAAAGATCTGTTCACACAGGAGATGGCTGCGTCCACCGCCGGGGGTGCCCACCTTTTGGAGAATTTCTCCTCCATAGTACATAAAACAGAGAATTTTTTAGGTGGTAAAAAGACTCTATCTGGCTTGATCCAATCCTGAAATATGACATCCTCGAGTAGAGGATGGACCGGAAAAACTGCGTTGCTTTGAGGCGCTTTTAATGAGCCTAAAGCTGAAACCGCCGATACTTGAGGTTCTGGTATGGGTAACTTAAATGCCTCATGGACCATGTCCGTTAAAGCTTGAACCCACAAACTTTCCCCTTGGGAGGTTGAACTAGACTCCTCAGTATCCGGATCCTCGATCTCTGAACCACCCTGGTCCAAAACGTCAGGATTATCCAATTCCCCTAGGGAAAGGATCTCTGAGTCTGAGGGTTCCTGCTCGGGTGACGGAGACCTAGTCCGCTTTCTACCCGATATAGCCTTAGCTATTCTTTTTGCCATTCTTTTCTCTAGTTCTCCTAAAGAAACAGCAAGCACCCTCTCAGTGACAAAGCCGGGGTTGGACTGAACTGGACCAGCCCCAGCACCAGATCCCCCAGGTCCCATCAGGGCGTGCCCTGATATGTCCTGTGGGGAGAGCAGCGGCATAGCCGTGTCTGAGCCCTCGGATTTTGCGGGGGAATCCCCACCCTTTGTACCCTCTGACCCAGAAGCCATGGTACAATACCGAGGTACACCTGCTATCACCCAGCCACAGACGTAGCTAAGGGGATCTGCTGGTTTGGGAACGATAGAGACTAACGCCCAAACTGAGAAGGGAGATCAGAAGTACTTTCCCTTTTTCTTCTTCTTTTTTTTTTTTTTTTTTTTTGAAGAGGAAAAGAAAAATACTCTGTCTCCTAATAAGTATTGCCAATAGCCATCTGCTGAAAAAAAGGAAAAAGAAACCTATCTGTAGGTTTGACAGTCTATTCTTAGAAAAAGACTGTAATCTTTCCTTCCGCCACTGGGTGTCCTCAGCGAGCTCCGCTCTGCGTCCTCCTCCTCTGTAACTCAGGAAGACACTGAGCTTTTGGCAGCTACTGGAAGGGCCTCCCCTTCCTATATGTAAATCGCCGCCCACAGGGATGCGCCCCCACCCCAGACCAATGGCGCGAAAAAACATTCATATCTCGGGCACGCGCGCGCGCGCGCCCATCGGCGGGGGCCATCGCACATGGAGGAGGACGGAGCGGCGCAGCACCCAGGCAGGTAAGCCCTCAGGTAGGTCACAGACCTCCTCTTAGCATGGGAAACATGGCTCCTGTATTTCACAGAGATCCCACACCTAGCGCAGCAGACTCAGCTAAACAACACTTACCAGGGAGGACACCTATCACTGGGGGAAAAGATTTGAATCATCCTGTCTCTGACCATAGACATAGTGATTCCTTGCCAATGCAGAGGATACCCAGGCATGACCCCCTGTGCACCTCCCTCCAGGGAATCTGCTAAGAACCAAGTTCCGCAGGCTCCCCAATACTTACCTGCTCCATGCCGCAGGACTTTTGCACAGCAAGAGGTCCAATCTTCCCCCATCTCCGTGGGTGGCGTCTAGACCTTCAGGCCCTGGGTTCCTATGAAGGAGCCACTGTCCTGGGCCCATATAGCACCCTGGCAAACAGGAGCTTTTAGATGCCCAAGGTTCTAAGTCCTGGGCCCAGGGTCCAGCTCTCTAAAAAGAGAAGCGTTATGGGCAAACCCCATGGCTTTGGGGTCTGGATACTGTCCACTTTAGCACTGAGGCCGTTGGACAGATCCGGTTAGCCTGCCTTGATCCCAAGGATGTGGAGGCAAAGCTAAACCATGACCAACACCTAAGACACTGGCGAAAAAACTGAGGTACTCCTCCTATGGGAGGGGGTTATATAGGGAGGGGCACTTCCTGTTTGAGATTGCCAGTGTCCATCACCTGAAGGTACTCCATATAACCCACATAGTAATGAATATGCCGCTCTGTGTCCCGTGATGTACGAGAAAGAAATAGGGTCACCATCCGTCTGGATTTGGCAGAGATGATTGGATAGTAGCAGGTGTCAGTGGACATGTCACCACTGACATCCGCTGCCCCATAAGTGTTAATAGAGCGTACGTTCAGGTTTGCCTGAAAAACTGACAGGCGGACCAGATCGGAAAGCCTGTGTGAAAGGGCCCCTACAAGCTTCAGGCAGAAAATCACTCAATAGAAATGAAGGATGGAAAAATGTGGTGAAAACTGCGCTAATGTAACAAGACCGTAAAAACGGATAAATAAACGTTTGCTGTGATGCAAAAATGTTAAGCTGCGATTCGCTGCGTAATATAATGAAGGATGGCCGCACTCCCATAACGATGCAATTACAATTCATTCTGAAGACAAGTAAAACCAACAGCACTCAATGGTGTACAGGCAGGGGGAAGCAGGTGACGCGTTTCACATGACTAGACTGCTTTGTCAGAACTATGAAACGTGTGGGAGTGCGGCCATCCTTCGTTTCTATTCTATCTGTTGCAGAGACAGGGCGTGCACCCCGCTCTACGATCTGTTCATTCGGATTACAGCCTTACCTGCCCACCTGAAGCAGCTAGACTCGCTTACTTACTCAGAAAATCACTCGGGTGTGAACGGGGCCTAAGACTGATTGTTTAATCAGCAGATAGATCTTCCTCCTTGGTTCTCAGTTTGAGGAAGCTACATCATTAGCACATCTCAATATCTGTAGAGCAGGTAAGGTCCTGGAATGATGTTTCCAAAAATCTTGAAATGCAAAAAAATAATTATTTGACAGTTGTAAAAGTTGTACTTTTCCACAGAAGTAGAGTTCCACTTTAAGGTTGGGACAGAAGGGATATAGTCATCAAGCCTCTATAATGATGATGACTGGAAGGTTTCCTGATTGCATGGTTTTAAGGTGTTAACTTCGCTTAAATCACTTGTTCATCACATTCACACTTGTTTTTACTCACCATTCTTTCACCATGCCCTTCCGGTCCCTATCCCATTTTTCCTTCTGCTCACAATCCTTCTTCATTAATCCCCTCCTCCCCCCTTCCCCCCCTTTCTTTCCTTCCCCTCCTCCCCTTTTTTCTTGTTTTCTTCCTCTTCCTTTCCTCCTCCCCCATCTACTGTTCTTCCCCTCTTCTTTCCCCCTTTTTCTCCCCCCCCCCCCAATCCCCCTCTCTCACCAAAACCCCCCCTCCTTCTTCCCTTCCCCCTCCACCCCCCCCTCCTCTCCATCCTCCTCCTTTCTCTCCTCCTCTTTCCCCTTCCCGGGCTATGCCCTTCTGTTCCTTTCTGTTCCCCATTCCCCATCATCTTCCCTCTGGTTCCCGGCCCCTTTCACTCCCTCTCTCTCCTCCCCTTCCCTTCACCTCCTTCTCTTCTCTAAGTTCGTTCTTCAGCAATTCACCTTTTTTGCACACTCCATATATCATCTCACGTGCACGGATCTCCTTCACATTCATAACATTCAATTTGTATATTAATTGATGCATATCCTTATTATTAGGTCCATCCCAAGAATTTATCTTGGCCTACGTGTGAGTTATTCACCCACTGTCTGCTTTGGACCTTCTTGGGGTCAGAGGACGCTGTGCCTTTAGGTAGGAGACATGATCTACAAATTCCCCCATTATGATCGATATTGGCTTCCAGGGGTTGTCTCCCACACACCCCCTGGTACAAAATGTTGTATTGTTGTTTTTTTATGTTTTATTTATGTCTTGTATTATATTTTAGACTGTCTCCTGACGAACCGAAAACAAAATTCACGAAACTAGTTGAGACTAGAGACTGCCTGTCTCATGACTTCAATTCCTTCACCGATACCTCCTCCTTTTTCAATGGAAGGGATTGCACGACCGGTGACCTGATTGTGGTCAAGTGTGTTTTGTATTGTATTTTAATGTTATGTATTTTTTACCTTGTTTTTGATGTTTCTATGTGAATACATTTTTCTAAATGTACCCAATGTGAATTACTCTGGTTGCGTTCAACCAATATATGTAGTACCGGTATAGTCCTCCCCGCCCACCTTTTCCTGTTGGAGCTTCGGGGTCTGTGGGGAATCCCTGAAACCCCTCAATTCATATTGGAATACTAGGACGATGGTACACCCCCTATTCTATTGTATTTTTTCAATTATAAAAGGTTAAATCATATTCTGATTGTCACTCCGAAAGAATAGTTGGCTTCTCCCAACAGTTTTTCTACTTTATATCATGGTGGGAATTTACTACACACAAAGGAAAAAAAAAAAAGATCTGAATATATTAACTACCAGGTCTCTGAAACCTTCCAGTGTCTGTAGGTGGCGGGAGTTTAAAAAACCTAGTTTGAATCTAATTATTGCAATTGCGTTACTTCATTACAAGCTTGAAAAGTCTCTATGTGGGTTGCACAACACAAGCGCCACGTGAACGCCTACATATACCACACACTTCATATTAAAAATAGTATCGGCACTTTGCTCAATATACACCCACTGTGCACAATTAACATTACAAGACACAGTCATAGAAAGGAAAACTTTTCTCAAAAGCAACAAAATACATGTTTTATAGTCCTCCTCTACTACGCGAACATATACTTATAAACCAATACGAAACAACTAGTCTCAAGGGCTAACACTATTGGGAAATCTAGGTCTGTAATTTCTCTAATCGGCTCACTGTGGCACAGGACATAGCGACTAGTTTGCCTGGGAGAAAACAATGAGCTGGTCTGCGCTTTTACAATTAAAGAACCAGGCCCAGATTCTCGTAGGAGATACGACGGCGTATCTCCAGATACGCCGTCATATCTCTCAGTCTGAGCCGTCGTATCTATGCGACTGATTCATAGAATCAGTTACGCATAGATTTCCCTAAGATCCGACTGGCGTAAGTCTCTTACGCCGTCATATCTTAACTGCATATTTACGCTGGCCGCTAGGTGGCACTTCCGTTGTTTGCAGCGTCAAATATGCAAATGAGCAAGATACGCGAATTCACGAACGTATGCCCGGCTGACGCAGTACAGATACGCCGTTTACGTTAGGCTTTTCCCAGGGGAAAAGTTACCCCTGCTATATGAGACGTAGATGCAGCGTACCAATGTTAAGTATGGACGTCGTTCTCGCAGCGTATTTTGAAAATGTTATGTCGTTTGCGTAAGTCGTTCACTAATAGGGCTGGGCGTCATTTACGTCCACGTCAAAAGCATTGGCTTCTTGCGGGTTAATTTGGAGCATGCGCACTGGGATACTTTCACGGATGGCGCATGCGCCGTTCGTAAAAAGCGTCATTTACGTGGGGTCACAGTAAATTAACATAACACACGCCCACATCTACCACATTTGAATTAGGCGGGCTTACGCCGACCTATTTACGCTACCCCGCCGCAACTTTCGTTTGAGAATACGGCACTTGCCTGTAAAAGTTGCGGAGGCGTAACGTAAATAGGATATGTTACGCCTGCACAAAGATACGCGATTCTACGTGAATCCGGGCCCCTGTATTTTTTCAGAAAATATACACTAACCCACAGTACCTAGCTCTACTCTAAACTTCAGTAGGAGAACCACACATCACTGGTAGTGCCTGTGTAGTAAGCTCTCAAAAAGTTGGATAGGGTCGTCTCCGAAAAGTAGTACTGACACATGCTCTACTGAGGTAAGTAGATAGATAGGGGATATTTAAACCGTTCATGGGCAGGCTGAATGTAACAAGTGGATTGATCGATCGATCAACCAGCCTGCCGTATTCTCTTACGATTATCGCTAGTGGCTGCAATAGCCACTATAAATAATCACTGTCTTTTCCCGGCGGGAATGGCTTCCCTCGCCTACCCCCACCGGGAGCAGGCAATGGCTTAGCAGAAGGGATTCCCATCAACATAAACCATGGTTGCAGGAAAGAAATTTGCACCATGTATGGCTGGCCTTAGATGCAGCTAGATAAGGAATTGAGCCTGGTATCAGCCTTCTGTAAGTCAATGTAATGCAGTATTCAGATTGGTAGAGAGAAAACCAGCACTCCAAGCCAACCACAACCTGTTGTTGGGCATACGTCATGAGGACATAGGTGTGCTGTCTGGTAGGTTTCTGTGGATCATAATTAGCTTCATAGAATTACAAATCCATTGGCAGGTAAAGCCAGTTTCTATATACTGTATATGCATTTCAACAACGTATCATTTACCTACAGTTCAGCATTAAATAAGCCTAATGCCGCGTACACACGGTTGGAATTTCCGACAACAAATGTTTGTTGTGAGCTTGTTGTCGGAAAATCTGACAGTATGTATGCTCCATTGAACATTTGCTGTCAGAATTTCCTACAACAAAAATTTGAGAGCTGGTTCTCAAGTTTTCCCGACAACAAAAGTTGTTGTCGGAAATACCGACCGTGTGTACACAATTCAACGCACAAAAATTCTACGTATGCTCGGAATCAACTGGACGCATGCTCAGGATCATTGAACTTAAGTTTCTCGGCTCGTCGTAGTGTTGTACGTCACCACGTTCTTGACGTTCGGAATTTCCAACAACATTTGTGTGACTGTGTGTAAGCAAGACAAGTTTGAGCCAACATCCGTCGGAAAAAAATCCACGGTTTTGTTGTCAGAATGTCCGATCGCGTGTACGCGGCATAATTATGTAAAACAAAGCCTTACCTCTCCAAGAACTTCAATGATCTCTCCAACTTTAAGTTCAAGTTCATCTTCATTCTGAGGAAGATAGCTAAAGGCAACTTGACACCTCCTCCTCCTTGTACGTTCACCTGTGTTTATAATGAGAAAGAAGAAAATCAAAGTCACCCAATCGGAGTTTACTTTAATGGAACATAGCAGATAGGCTGGGTTTTTATTCACATTTTGTGGCCTTAGGCCCAGATTCTCAAAGGAGTTACGCCGGCGTATCTCCAGCTACGCCGTCGTAACTCTGAGTGTGAGGCATCTTATCTATGCGCCTGATTCTTAGAATCAGTTACGCATTGATTTGTCTTAGATCCGACCAGCGTAAGTATATTACGCCGTCGTATCTAAGTTGCATATTTACGCTTCACGTTTTACGTCGTTTGCGTAAGTCGTCCGTGAATGGGGCTGTGCGTAAGTTGCGTTCACCTTCGAAAGCATTGAGTCTTTGCTGCGTAATTTGAAGCATGCACGCTGTGATACGTCCACGGACGGCACATGCGCCGTTAGTTTAAAGCGTCGATTACGTGGGGTCACGATTAATTTCCATAAAACACGCCCACCACTTCCACATTTGAATTAGGCGGGCTTACGCCGACCCAGTTACACTACGCCGGCGTAACTTAAAGCGGGGGTTCACCCTATTAAAAAAAAAAAAAATTTTTTTTTACTACCATTACATTCGGCATCGTAGCGCGAGCTACAGTATGCCGGTCTTAAATTTTTAATCCCCGTACTAACTGTGCTATGGATCATTGAAGATTCCGGGGAATGGGCGTTCCTATGGTGAGAGAAGGTGATTGACGGCCGGCCCTGGCACGTCACGCTTCTCCGGAAATAGCCGAAATAGGCTTGGCTCTTCACGGCGCCTGCGCATAGCCTGTGCGCAGGCGCCGTGAAGAGCCGAGACCTACTCCGGCTGTCTTCGGGGAGCGTGACGTGCCAGAGCCAGCCGTCAATCATCCTCCCTCTCCATAGGCACGCCCATTCCCCGCGGGAGTCGGAATCTTCAATGATCCATAGCACAGTGAGTACGGGGATTAAAAATTTAAGACCGGCATACTGTAGCTCGCGCTACGATGCCGAATTTAATGCTATAATCATGTTAAGGAGGGTGAACCACCGCTTTAAAGTGCAAGTTCTTTGGGAATACGGGACCTGCCGCTCTAAGTTACGGCGGCGTAGTGTATCCGAGATGCGCTACGCCCGCCTAAAGATAGGCGAATCTATGTGAATCTGGGCCTTAGTGTTACTTTTACCAGGACTGACTCCTGCACTGTCACAGTACACAAAAGCCCAAAAAGCTGGCTTACAATATCAGGTGCAATACTGAAACGCAGGAAACAGGGTTCAACAGACACATGGATGCCCACATACAGTACCATCAAAGTTTTACAATATAATAAATGCAAATATTAAAGGGCTCTTGTCCTTTTTTGGCTCCTCTCCAGATGCATACTTAACCACTTGAAGATCAGGCCTTTTCTGGCATTTTTTGGTAACAAGTTTAAATCGGTATTTATTTTTTATTTTTTTTAGCAGAGACCCTGGGGAATAAAATGCCAATCATTGCAATTTTTTATGTCACATAGTGTTTGTGCAGTGATTTTTTCAAACGCAACTTTTTTGGGGGGAAAATACATTTTATGAATTTAATAAAACAAAGCACTATATATATTTTTTTTTGGTAAAATATGAAAGATGTTATGCCGTGTAAATAGATACCCAACATGTCAAGCTTTAAAATTGTGCACTCTCGTAGAATAACGACAACTACGGTACTTAAAAACCTCCATAGGCGACACTTTAAACGCCTTTACAGTTTACCTGTTTAGAGTTATAGAGGGGGTACAGCACTAGAACTATTGCTCTCACTCTAATGTTTGCGGCAATATCTCACATGTGTGGTGTGAACACCATGTACATATGCGTACGCGACTTACGTATGTGTGTTCGCTTCTGCGCACGAGCACAGAGGGATGGGCGGTTTCATTTTTTTTTAGGTTATTTCTTATTTTGACACGGTCTCTTTAATTTAAATTTTTTTACTTTTATTTCTAGTACAAGGAATGTAAACACCCCTTGTAATAAGAAATAAAGGTGACAGGTCCTCTTTATGGACAGGCAAAAAAGGAGAGGGAACATCGACTCCCCCAGCTGTCCTCCTACAATGTATGATGCTT